>NC_053389.1:50488124-50814033 GCF_905171765.1 Bufo bufo | reverse complement strand
ATAAATATAAGGTGTTAAATGGCTTCTGATTTGTTTTTTTGAAAATCATCAACCTGACAGCGACTATCATTGGCTGGCAGGTTGATGACGAACTTGTCTTTTAAATTTTGCCGGCCCGCGATGTGCATGCGCGGGCCGGCTTTGCCTGAAATCTCACGTCTCGCGAGAGGACGCACCGGAGCGTCCACCCAGAGTAACAGGACCGCCGCAAAGACGCAATCCTGCGTACGACGGTCCTGAGGACGTTAATAAAGTACCACCTACTTCAGATATAGCGAGTGCCCAGCCTTTTTTTGACATATTATATTAGAAAGTTGCAGAACGTTCCATGGTACGATTAACCCTTTCTGTGTAGGGCTTTCCGCCGGTTGTGTGCCTTTTCTCTGGTTCTAGAGCAGGGGTATTTAACTTCCTGCACTCCAGCTGTTGTGAAACTACAACTCCCAGCATGCATACTTGCTCTGCTCTTCTCAGAACTCTCAAAGAAATGAATGGAGCATGCTGGGAATTGTAGTTTCACAACAGCTGGAGTTGCTGACCCCTGAGTTTGTGGGTTTTCCTACTTGAGCGCAATCTTTTTGTTTTTCTCACTCCTCTGCTCCCTGTCTTTTGTCCTTAAAGGGTTTCTACCACCAGAAATACTGTTATGTAGCTGACTGACATTAGCGATGCGCCAATGTCAGCACTACATAACAGTGTGTTTCTAACATTAGTCCCTGCAGCCGTTTTTGTTAAAAAAGCACTTTTATAATATGCTAATGTGCCTCTAGGTGCTATGTGGGCGTAAAATCAGCACCTAGAGGCTCTGTCCACTGACCCATTATCCCGCCCAGGTCCAGTGTTCTGCCCGCCCAGCTCCTCTTGATTGATGCCATTGTTCCCTGCATCGTTGGCGAAATCCCGCGCCTGCGCCGTTCACTTGTCTTCGGCGCAGTGAGTGAAGGCCGCGCTCCTGATGCCGGCTTCCTCACTGTGACGTAGTCGGCGCAGACGCAGTGAGGAATCCGGCACCAGGATCGCATTATTCACTCACTGCGCCGAAGACAGAAGTGAACGGCGCAGGCGCGGGATTTCGCCAACGATGCAGGGAACAGTGGCATCAATCAAGAGGAGCTGGGCGGGCACAACACTACACCTGGGCGGGATAATGGGTGAGTGGACGGAGCCTCTACAGTCGTGGCCAAAAGTTTTGAGAATGACACAAATATTAGTTTTCACAAAGTTTGCTGCTAAACTGCTTTTAGATCTTTGTTTCAGTTGTTTCTGGGATGTAGTGAAATATAATTACACGCACTTCATACGTTTCAAAGGCTTTTATCGACAATTACATGACATTTATGCAAAGAGTCAGTATTTGCAGTGTTGGCCCTTCTTTTTCAGGACCTCTGCAATTCGACTGGGCATGCTCTCAATCAACTTCTGGGCCAATTCCTGACTGATAGCAACCCATTCTTTCATAATCACTTCTTGGAGTTTGTCAGAATTAGTGGGTTTTTGTTTGTCCACCCGCCTCTTGAGGATTGATCACAAGTTCTCAATGGGATTAAGATCTGGGGAGTTTCCAGGCCATGGACCCAAAATGTCAACGTTGTGGTCCCCGAGCCACTTAGTTATCACTTTTTCCTTATGGCACCGTGCTCCATCAGGCTGGAAAATACATTGTTCTTCACCAAACTGTTGTTGGATTGTTGGAAGAAGTTGCTGTTGGAGGGTGTTTTGGTACCATTCTTTATTCATGGCTGTGTTTTTGGGCAAAATTGTGAGTGAGCCCACTCCCTTGGATGAGAAGCAACCCCACACATGAATGGTCTCAGGATGCTTTACTGTTGGCATGACACAGGACTGATGGTAGCGCTCACCTTTTCTTCTCTGGACAAGCCTTTTTCCAGATGCCCCAAACAATCGGAAAGAGGCTTCATCGGAGAATATGACTTTGCCCCAGTCCTCAGCAGTCCATTCACCATACTTTCTGCAGAAGATCAATCTGTCCCTGATGTTTCTTTTGGAGAGAAGTGGCTTCTTTGCTGCCCTTCTTGACACCAGGCCATCTTCCAAAAGTCTTGGCCTCACTGTGCGTGCAGATGCGCTCACACCTGCCTGCTGCCATTCCTGAGCAAGCTCTGCACTGGGGGCACTCCGATCCCGCAGCTGAATCCTCTTTAGGAGACGATCCAGGCGCTTGCTGGACTTTCTTGGACGCCCTGAAGCCTTCTTAACAAGAATTGAACCTCTTTCCTTGAAGTTCTTGATGATCCTATAAATTGTTGATTGAGGTGCAATCTTAGTAGCCACAATATCCTTGCCTGTGAAGCCATTTTTATGCAACGCAATGATGGCTGCACGCGTTTCTTTGCAGGTCACCATGGTTAACAATGGAAGAACAATGATTTCAAGCATCATCCTCCTTTTAACATGTCAAGTCTTCCATTTTAACCCAATCAGCCTGACATAATGATCTCCCAGCCTTGTGCTCGTCAACATTCTCACCTGCGTTCACAAGACGATTACTGAAATGATCTCAGCAGGTCCTTTTAATGACAGCAATGAAATGCAGTGGAAAGTTTTTTTTTGGGATTAAGTTAATTTTCATGGCAAAGAAGGACTATGCAATTCATCTGATCACTCTTCATAACATTCTGGAGTATATGCAAATTGCTATTATAACAACTTAAAGGGCTTCTGTCACCCCACTAAAGTGATTTTTTTTGGGGGGGCTAGTTAAATTAGTTATATTGCGATATATGAAAATATAATTGTGTTACTTACTTTGATCCAGCAGTTTATTCCAAAAACGAAGTTTTATCATATGTAAATTCGGTCTCTACCAGCAAGTAGGGCGTCTACTTGCTGGTAGCTGCTGCAGAAAACCGCCCCCTCGTCGTGTTGATTGACAGGGCCAGCCGGGATCTCCTCCTCCGGCCAGCCCTGTCGGCATTTCAAAAATCGTGCGCCTGTGTTGATTCGGCGCAGGCGCTCTGAAATGAAGAGGCTCGTCTCCTCAGAACTCCCTCAGTGCGCCTGCGCCGATGACATCACCGAAATAGAAGACGTCATCGGCGCAGGCGCACTGAGGGAGTTCTGAGGAGACGAGCCTCCTCATCTCAGAGCGCCTGCGCCGAATGAACACAGGCGCGTGATTTTTGAAATGCCGACGGCTGGCCGGAGGAGGAGATCCCGGCTGGCCCTGTCAATCAACACGGCGAGGGGGCGGATTTCTGCAGCAGCTGCCAGCAAGTAGCCGCCCTACTTGCTGGTAGAGACCGAATTTACATATGATAAAACTTCGTTTTTTGAATAAACTGCTGGATCAAAGTAAGTAACACAATTATATTTTCATATATCGCAATATAACTAATTTAACTAGCCCCCAAAAAAAAAAACACTTTAGTGGGGTGACAGAAGCCCTTTAAGCAGCAACTTTTCCAATTTCCAATATTTATGTAATTCTCAAAACTTTTGGCCACGACTGTAGGTGCTGATTTTACGCCCACATAGCACCTAGAGGCTCATTAGCATATAATAAAAGTGCTGCAGGGACTAACGTTAGAAACACACTGTTATGTAGTGCTGACATTAGCGCATCGCTATAATCAGTCAGCTACATAACAGTATTTCTGGTGGTAGAAACCCTTTAATGTGAGTAGTCGCTTTCAGTCTGGAGGTGTCCACGTCGTAGCAGCTCTGTGACTTTTTCCCCCCACAGCAGCAAATAGGTGTCAGACTCCACCCCTTTATGTTATATTTCTCTATTTAGTTGCATGTGACAAGTAGGCCATGCCGACAGAAAGGGAGCAAGATAGAATGGCCGCAGGGAGTTATGCAGATAACAGATCAGAGATTTTTATTTATTTTATGCAGTTATATAGCGCTACTATATTCCGCTGTGCTTTACAGACATTAGCATCCAACTGTCCCCAATGGGGCTCACAATCTAAGGTCCCTGTCAGTGTGGGAGGAAACCGGAGAACCCGGAGGAAACCCAGGCAAACATGGGTAGAACATACAAACTTGAGAAATTTATATGCGTCCCCTTGTAGAGTTTACAGGTGTGAGCAACAATGGTATCTTGGGGGGGGGGAATCATATGAAGGGTGGAGTTCCCCTTTAATTATGGGCCAATTGATCTGCTGGCTGCATTAGGTCGTATACAAGATAATTGTAAATGACTACATAATGAGGGGATCCCACAAAATGTGTTTTCACTGATCAACAGAATATTAGATTGCAGAGATTCAACCTTTGGGACCCCAGCAATCCAGAGAATGAGGGGGGTCCTTTCTCTGAATGGAGTTGTAGTCTGCAAGTCCCTCCATTCACTTCTATGGGACTGACAGAGTCCTAGCCCCAAAAGGTGTGGCATGTATACAGCTGTACACATGGAGGTGTAGTACACACCCCATGCACCAGGGGGCGCTCTAGCCACGAGCAGATAGCTGGATCCTCGCGGGGATGATATATTTACCATCGGTTGCTAGGGCTACGGGTCACCACCCAGCAACCAATCGTGCCGCTGCTTTCATTTCCCAAGAAGTGATCTACTATGTGATTGGTTCTTAGGCGCACCAGCTCCCCATCCGTTACTGCTAACGCTCCCTCATTTTCTGACTTTCCGAACTCCGCGGCTTCCAGGTCATGCTGGGAGTTGTAGTCCTGGGGCGGCTCTAGGCTCTCACGTGATCTCAGAGGAACGCGGCTAACAGTATAGTCACGTGTCGAGAATCAAAACAACTCTACAGCCTCTCCCCCTCAGCAACTGCCCCGCCCAGCCTCTGCTTGGCTTAAGCTGTATTAGTCACGCCCCCACTACGTCGCTTCTGCCGTTGTACCGCCCCCTGGTGACGTAATGTCACTTCCTGTCTGTCCCATGACAGCCCCGGAGGTCGGGAGCCGGTCGGTCTGGGCGGATGGATCCGCGGGAGGTGAAGGACCGGATCCTGGAGAACATAAACCTATCTGTCAAGAAGGTGACCCCCGCCTCCATTGTGTGCGCCCCCTATAGACTGTTCAGATTACAGTGCCCCCTGTAGGCTGTATATTAGATGCAGTGCTCCCAATACACTGTGCATTATACCTAGTGGGTCCTGTAGACTAACGGGCAAAAACTTCTATAGATTCTACGTTATATACAGCGTGCCCTATAGACTGTACGTTATATACAGCGTGCCCTATAGACTGTACGTTATATACAGCGTGCCCTATAGACTGTACGTTATATACAGCGTGCCCTATAGACTGTACCTTATATACAGCGTGCCCTATAGACTGTACCTTATATACAGCGTGCCCTATAGACTGTACCTTATATACAGCGTGCCCTATAGACTGTACGTTATATACAGCGTGCCCTATAGACTGTACGTTATATACAGCGTGCCCTATAGACTGTACGTTATAGACAGCGTGCCCTATAGACTGTACGTTATAGACAGCGTGCCCTATAGACTGTACGTTATAGACAGCGTGCCCTATAGACTGTACGTTATAGACAGCGTGCCCTATAGACTGTACGTTATATACAGCGTGCCCTATAGACTGTACGTTATAGACAGCGTGCCCTATAGACTGTACGTTATATACAGCGTGCCCTATAGACTGTACGTTATATACAGCGTGCCCTATAGACTGTACGTTATATACAGCGTGCCCTATAGACTGTACGTTATATACAGCGTGCCCTATAGACTGTACGTTATATACAGCGTGCCCTATAGACTGTACGTTATATACAGCGTGCCCTATAGACTGTACGTTATATACAGCGTCCTATAAATTATACATTAGACACGTCGTGTCCTATAGATTATACATTATATACAGCGTGCCCTATAGACTGTACGTTATATACAGCGTGCCCTATAGACTGTACGTTATATACAGCGTGCCCTATAGACTGTACGTTATATACAGCGTGCCCTATAGACTGTACCTTATATACAGCGTGCCCTATAGACTGTACGTTATATACAGCGTGCCCTATAGACTGTACCTTATATACAGCGTGCCCTATAGACTGTACGTTATATACAGCGTGCCCTATAGACTGTACGTTATATACAGCGTGCCCTATAGACTACGTTATATACAGCGTGCCCTATAGACTGTACGTTATATACAGCGTGCCCTATAGACTGTACCTTATATACAGCGTGCCCTATAGACTGTACCTTATATACAGCGTGCCCTATAGACTGTACCTTATATACAGCGTGCCCTATAGACTGTACCTTATATACAGCGTGCCCTATAGACTGTACCTTATATACAGCGTGCCCTATAGACTGTACCTTATATACAGCGTGCCCTATAGACTGTACCTTATATACAGCGTGCCCTATAGACTGTACCTTATATACAGCGTGCCCTATAGACTGTACCTTATATACAGCGTGCCCTATAGACTGTACCTTATATACAGCGTGCCCTATAGACTGTACCTTATATACAGCGTGCCCTATAGACTGTACCTTATATACAGCGTGCCCTATAGACTGTACCTTATATACAGCGTGCCCTATAGACTGTACCTTATATACAGCGTGCCCTATAGACTGTACCTTATATACAGCGTGCCCTATAGACTGTACCTTATATACAGCGTGCCCTATAGACTGTACCTTATATACAGCGTGCCCTATAGACTGTACCTTATATACAGCGTGCCCTATAGACTGTACCTTATATACAGCGTGCCCTATAGACTGTACCTTATATACAGCGTGCCCTATAGACTGTACCTTATATACAGCGTGCCCTATAGACTGTACCTTATATACAGCGTGCCCTATAGACTGTACCTTATATACAGCGTGCCCTATAGACTGTACCTTATATACAGCGTGCCCTATAGACTGTACCTTATATACAGCGTGCCCTATAGACTGTACCTTATATACAGCGTCCTATAAATTATACATTAGACACGTCGTGTCCTATAGACTATACATTATATACAATGTGCCCTATAGACTGTACATCTATACAACATTTCCTATAGAATATACATTATATACAATGTCCTATAGATTATGTATTATATATAGGGTGTCCTATAGACTGCACGTTATATACAGCGTGTCCTATATAGTATATACAGTGTGTCCTATAGATTATACATTATAGTACATTTTAAACACTGTGGCCTTAGTTATAATACATGAGTATTTTGTATAGCGGCCTCATATCACCCACATGTGCGCTCCTGCAGGGAGGGCCCTCCTTTAGGCCTCATGCACACGACCTTTGTTGTGTTCCGTGTCCGTTGTTCCGTTTTCCGTGATTTTCTGCGGACCCATTGACTTTTAATGGGCCCATTGAAAACTCGGCTAATGCACTGTTTGTCATCCCCGTCCGTGATCCGTGTTTCCAGTCCGTCAAAAAAATATGACCTGTCCTATTTTTTTCACGGACAACGGTTCGCGGACCCATTCAAGTCATTGGGTCCGTGAAAAAACACGGAGGCACACAAGATTGTCATCCACGCGTCCGTTTTTTTTCCTATCATTTGCAAGGCAAACTTGACTTAGATTTTTTTTCACTTTCCTTCATGTCTGGTGATCCTCCAAAAATCAAGGAACACACACGGAAACAAAAACGGAAACGGAACCCCGTTTTGCGGACCGTGAAAAAATACTGTCGTGTGCATGAGGCCTTATGCTGCTATTATCTGTGTATGTACGTATATAGTGTATAGCATCCAGTGTGTGTGAGCGGGCCCATCACTACTCTGCATCCCCATACACAAGTGCTGCAGGATAACGTGGCATGCTGTGAGTTGTAGTTCCCCAGTATTTGGAGAGTTGAAGACTGCTGTCCTGTGCAGCTGATGACTGATGCCAGCACAGACGCATTAGAGTGTCAGCTCTGCAGCTGTCTCCGGACCTCACAGGGGTTGCCGTCAGTTCTCTGTACTGGGGGGGTGTATAGTCGTGTGTAGTTTTTAGGATGCAGGGTCAGGACACAGGGAGTCGCATGTCAAGAAGCCAGGAGAGCAGGGGTTAATTGGACAGCCGACAGACCTTTTTTTTTTTTTTTTCATTTTAGGTTCCTCCCTGACAAGTGGTGAGGAATCTGCTAGTGAGTCCTCAGGTGATGGCATTGCTGCAGAGCATCGCACTCAAGCCTGTGATTCCACCAATGCCTGAGCCAGAGCAATGTGTTTACATCCAGCTGTTAGCCTCAGTGCATTGTGGATAGCTGTGCCACCTGTAAGCCTTGGTTTATTGCAGATAACGTGTGCCACCTGTGAGCCTTGGTGCATTACAGGAAACATGCGCCACTTGTGAAACTTGGTGCATTGTAGACCACGTGTGCCACCTGGGAGCCATGGTGCATTGTAGACCACGTGTGCCACCTGTAAGCCATGGTGCATTGCAGACCACATGTGCCACCTGTGAGCCATGGTGCATTGTAGACCACGTGTGCCACCTGTGAGCCATGGTGCATTGTATACCACGTGTGCCACCTGGGAGCCTTGGTGCATTGTAGACCATGTGTGCCACCTGGGAGCCATGGTGCATTGTAGACCACGTGTGCCACCTGGGAGCCATGGTGCATTGTAGACCACGTGTGCCACCTGGGAGCCATGGTGCATTGTAGACCACGTATGCCACCTGGGAGCCATGGTGCATTGTAGACCACGTATGCCACCTGGGAGCCATGGTGCATTGTAGACCACGTGTGCCACCTGGGAGCCATGGTGCATTGTAGACCACGTGTGCCACCTGGGAGCCATGGTGCATTGTAGACCACGTGTGCCACCTGGGAGCCATGGTGCATTGTAGACCACGTGTGCCACCTGGGAGCCATGGTGCATTGTAGACCACGTGTGCCACCTGGGAGCCATGGTGCATTGTAGACCACGTGTGCCACCTGGGAGCCATGGTGCATTGTAGACCACGTGTGCCACCTGGGAGCCATGGTGCATTGTAGACCACGTGTGCCACCTGGGAGCCATGGTGCATTGTAGACCACGTGTGCCACCTGGGAGCCATGGTGCATTGTAGACCACGTGGGCCACCTGTGAGCCATGGTGCATTGTAGACCACGTGGGCCACCTGTGAGCCATGGTGCATTGTAGACCACGTGGGCCACCTGTGAGCCATGGTGCATTGTAGACCACGTGGGCCACCTGTGAGCCATGGTGCATTGTAGACCACGTGGGCCACCTGTGAGCCATGGTGCATTGTAGACCACGTGGGCCACCTGTGAGCCATGGTGCATTGTAGACCACGTGGGCCACCTGTGAGCCATGGTGCATTGTAGACCACGTGGGCCACCTGTGAGCCATGGTGCATTGTAGACCACGTGTGCCACCTGTGAGCCATGGTGCATTGTAGACCACATGTGCCACCTGTGAGCCATGGTGCATTGCAGTTAACATGTGCCACCTGTGAGCCATGGTGCATTGTAGACCACGTGTGCCACCTGTGAGCCATGGTGCATTGTAGACCACGTGTGCCACCTGTGTGCCTTGGTGCAATGTGGGTGGCAGGTGTGAGATGCAGATGGAGACTGTTATAAATGGGGGGGGTTGTTGAGTGCCAGTTGTGAGGTGCCCTGGCAGCAGACCTGTCACCCCCTGTACTATTCTCTGGGCATTGATGTCACTGAGGTTACTGGGGATCTCCTGGGATCTACCACTCGTCGTCCTGGAGCTGCTGGAACATTACCTGAGATGATGCAGGTTACATATCACATGCTCCAGGACCGGGGGAGGGGTCTGAACTTTGCCCCTTAGGTTAGTTTTGGGCTCAGACTTGTTGTGATGGGTCCTCTGCGGGCATAGTGGTCAGCGTGCAGCAGTAAGAATAGACCCTATGACCTGCAGTGACCCTGCCAGGGTGCCAGCTAGAGAGGTCAGAGGTGCCAGCAGGGTGTCTGGACATAACGGGCCTCAGGACTGATGGCTGTATTTGAGCTATTTTGGATCATTTGACCTCCAAGGCCGATGGCAGTGGGATGCTGGGACTTGTAGTAGCTTGCACCTCGTGTCCTGGAGGTGGTGTCTCATTGGGTGGAAGGTGGTGTCACCTGGCGAGAAGACATGCTGACACTTGTAGTTCAGAACACGTTTCTGAAATGTCATGTGACCTGCCTGTGTATGTAAAGAATCCCGACCGTCAGGAAATATAATTACAAGACAAGCAGTGTCGTCAGTGTAATTAGGGCTGTGACGTAGGTCTGTCTATTGCTCTCTGTTATCAGCCGTTTCAGGCTGGGGAGGGACTGATTTTAGGGGGAGGGACATGAGTGGTGCAGACTGTCGGGGGACCATCCCTCTAAGGGCAGCGTGGAATTTTATCCCTCCAGGAATTTGTCTTGATTGACTGAATGTATTGAAAATTGATTCTGATTGGCCGAGAAGAGTCATTGTGGGCGGGGCTTCATGTGACATCCTATTGCTCAAGGGCCCTATTGGCTTTTCAGGGGCCCTTGAGCAGATTTCTTGTCCTTTTTCAGGTGCTTACTAGTTCCAGTTCCCTAGTATAGCAGGGCCCCTCATTCTGACAGGATGTGGCCCCTTTAATTGTCAGCTCTGCAGGCCGGGTCTTGTGATTGCTTGTGTTGTGACATTGTGGGGACAGAAGTTCCCTTTTTTTGGGGGAGCTGAACATGTGTGATGTATAAGTGTGTTGCAAATCCAGTGACCTATATATATCATGTGCATTTAAGTCAGTAAGGACAGGACTGCAGCACAGAGGATTTCAGACCAGAAGTGTGTAGATCTTGTGGGTGGCCATAGAGAGGTTACATAATGTAAAGAGAGTTGTCTCTCAGCAGCACAGAGGATTTCAGGACATAACTGTGCAGATCTTGTGGGCGGTCATATAGTGAGGTTACCTAGTGGAAAGAGTGGTGTGTCCCAGCAGCACAGAGGATTTCAGGACATAACTGTGCAGATCATGTGGGTGGTCATATAGTGAGGTTACCTAGTGGAAAGAGTGGTGTGTCCCAGCAGCACAGAGGATTTCAGGACATAACTGTGCAGATCATGTGGGTGGTCATATAGTGAGGTTACCTAGTGGAAAGAGCGATGTCTCCCAGCAGCATAGAGGATTTCAGGACAGAAGTGTGCAGCTCTTAAAGGGGTATTCCCATCTTAATGATCACTGTTAAATCTGTTAATGATTTGACAGTGATCATTTTTCTAAATACATTTTATTACCCAATTCCCACCCTTTTTGAGAAAATAAGTCCCCTCTTACCTGATGTTGTCTTTCGTCTCCCCTGGTTACGGCCACCTCTCCTGTAGAATCCCGCCGGGCCGCGCTTGCGCAGAAGACTGAAGATTCTCTCCTGGCCGCGCAATGTCCTGAACGCGCACGCCGCCGCGCATGCGCCATGATGACTTCTTCCTGGCCAGTATAGTAGAGAGCCGGCTCTGTACTATACAGGCCAAAAATAGGTCACCATGGCGCATGCGCAGCGTGCGTGCACGTTCAGGACATTGCGCGGCCGGGAGAAAAACTTCAGTCTTCTGCGCAAGCGCGGCCTGGCCGAGAGAAGACGTCACTCAAGTCCAGCGGAATCCAGGAAGTGGACGTCGCGGTGGACGAAGGTAAGTATTAAAACTGAAGATGGGAATACCCTTTTAAAGGGACACTGACAGGCCTAAAAAGCATATTTAGGTATATATCTGACATTACAGGTCTTATAAAGTGTATTAGAATCATCTAAGTATCCCCCCTGTCCACCTTATAAATACAGTAAACTGAAGTTTTATAACCTGCTTGAATCGTCTTCAATCTGTCCAAGGGGCGGCGTTTCATCTCAACTTGCGCCCAGCCAGCCTCGCCCAGCTCATCAATATTCACTTCGCTGGGCGGCTACTAGTGTCCCAGACGCAAGATCCGGCGCATGCCCAATACAATACTATGGGCATCGGCCTCCGGCTCATCTTCAGCGCATGCGCCCGGCACCCTCACTGGCCGGGATCGCATCGCGCCTGCGCACAGTCTGATTCTCAGAGGCCGATGCAGCCTCTGCTTTAGGCCTCATGCACACGAACGTTTTTTTTTTGCGGTCAGCAAAAACAGGTTCCGTAGTTCCGTGATCCGTGTCCGTTTTTTCTTCCGTGGGTCTTCCTTGATTTTTGGAGGATCCACGGACATGAAAAGTGAAAAAAAAAACTAAGTCAAGTTTGTATTGAAAATGATAGGAAAAACGGACACGGATCACGGACACGGATCACGGACGCGGATGACTATCTTGTGTGCATCCGTGATTTTTCACGGACCCATTGACTTGAATGGGTCCGTGAACCGTTGTCCTTGAAAAAAATAGGACAGGTCATATTTTTTTCACGGACTGGAAAAACGGATCACGGACGCGGAAGCCAAACGGTGCATTTTCCGATTTTTCCACGGACCCATTGAAAGTCAATGGGTCCGCGAAAAAAAACGGAAAACGGAACAACGGCCGCGGGTGCACACCACGGTCGTGTGCATGAGGCCTTATGCGCATGCGCCGGGCACAGTTCATAGCAGCGCTTAAGAGCGCTGCTCTGTTACATCTGAAAAGGGGTTAATTAGTGCGCAGGCGCGATATGATTAGTGCGGATTAGTGCGCCGCCCAGCAAAGTGAATATTGATGAGCTGGGCGAGGCTGGCTGGGCGCAAGTTGAGATGAAACGCTGCCCCTTGGGCAGATTGAAGACGATTCAAGCAGGTTATAAAACTTCATTTTACTGTATTTATAAGGTGGACAGGGGGGATACTTAGATGATTCTAATACACTTTATAAGACCTGTACTGTCATATATATACCTAAATATGCTTTTTGGGCCTGTCAGTGTCCCTTTAAGGGTGGCCATAGAGTGAGGTTACATAATGGAAAGAGAGGTGTCTGCCAGCAGCACAGAGGATTTCAGGACATAACTGTGTAGATCTTGTGGGTGGTCATATAGTGAGGTTACCTAGTGGAAAGAGCCTAGTCTCCTAGCAGTACAGGGGATTTCAGGACAAAAGTGTGCAGATCTTGTGGGTGGTCATAGACTGAAAGCTAGATAGTGGAAGGAACAGCATCTTCCAGCAGGACAGAGGATTTCAGGGGAGCACTGTGTTGCTGGTTCGCAGTAACGCCTGGTCTTTCCCCCCTTCTCTTCAGTTACAGAGCTACTTTGCTGCATGTGAGGATGAGACCCCTGCCATCCGCAACCACGACCGGGTCCTGCAGAGGCTGTGTGAGCACCTTGACCATGCCCTGCTGTACGGGTGAGTGAGATTTGGGGGTTCTGATTTGATGTGGAATCGGGGGATAGAACAATGTCCATGACCCGGGTCCTTTCTACTTGCGCAGTTTGCAGGACATTTCGTCGGGTTACTGGGTGTTCGTCGTCCACTTTACCCGCAGAGAAGCTGTGAAGCAGATTGAGGATCAGCAGCATGTGGCGACGCTGCTGGGCCGCAGTGAGTACTGATGATCTATAGCCGCCCACAGTGACCTGCGGCAGCAGGCATGTAACCTCTGCTGTCCCCTATAGGTCGCGCCTGGCTGTACCTGGCACTCAACGAGAATTCCCTGGAGAGTTACCTGAGGTTATTCCAGGAGAACCAAAGTCTTCTACAGAAATATTACTACAAGTATGTTCTGTGAGCAGAGACCCCCACGCCATTGTGCACCCCCATCCCCATATCTTTCTTCCCCATCTTAATGTCTGCAACAAAGCCTCCCCCTCTGTGTCTTCTGCAGCACCGCCTCCCCCTCTGTGTCTTCTGCAGCGCCGCCTCCCCCTCTGTGTCTTCTGCAGCGCCGCCTCCCCCTCTGTGTCTTCTGCAGCGCCGCCTCCCCTGTGTGTCTTCTGCAGCGCCGCCTCCCCCTGTGTGTCTTCTGCAGCGCCGCCTCCCCCTGTGTGTCTTCTGCAGCGCCGCCTCCCCCTCTGTGTCTTCTGCAGCGCCGCCTCCCCCTCTGTGTCTTCTGCAGCGCCGCCTCCCCCTGTGTGTCTTCTGCAGCGCCGCCTCCCCCTGTGTGTCTTCTGCAGCGCCGCCTCCCCCTGTGTGTCTTCTGCAGCGCCGCCTCCCCTCTGTGTCTTCTGCAGCGCCGCCTCCCCCTGTGTGTCTTCTGCAGCGCCGCCTCCCCTGTGTGTCTTCTGCAGCGCCGCCTCCCCCTGTGTGTCTTCTGCAGCGCCGCCTCCCCTCTGTGTCTTCTGCAGCACCGCCTCCCCCTGTGTGTCTTCTGCAGCGCCGCCTCCCCCTGTGTGTCTTCTGCAGCGCCGCCTCCCCCTCTGTGTCTTCTGCAGCGCCGCCTCCCCCTGTGTGTCTTCTGCAGCGCCGCCTCCCCCTGTGTGTCTTCTGCAGCGCCGCCTCCCCCTGTGTGTCTTCTGCAGCGCCGCCTCCCCCTCTGTGTCTTCTGCAGCGCCGCCTCCCCTGTGTGTCTTCTGCAGCGCCGCCTCCCCCTGTGTGTCTTCTGCAGCGCCGCCTCCCCCTGTGTGTCTTCTGCAGCGCCGCCTCCCCTGTGTGTCTTCTGCAGCGCCGCCTCCCCCTGTGTGTCTTCTGCAGCGCCGCCTCCCCTCTGTGTCTTCTGCAGCGCCGCCTCCCCCTCTGTGTCTTCTGCAGCGCCGCCTCCCCTCTGTGTCTTCTGCAGCGCCGCCTCCCCTGTGTGTCTTCTGCAGCGCCGCCTCCCCTGTGTGTCTTCTGCAGCGCCGCCTCCCCTGTGTGTCTTCTGCAGCGCCGCCTCCCCTGTGTGTCTTCTGCAGCGCCGCCTCCCCTGTGTGTCTTCTGCAGCGCCGCCTCCCCTCTGTGTCTTCTGCAGCGCCGCCTCCGCCTCTGTGTCTTCTGCAGCGCCGCCTCCCCTCTGTGTCTTCTGCAGCGCCGCCTCCGCCTCTGTGTCTTCTGCAGCGCCGCCTCCCCTGTGTGTCTTCTGCAGCGCCGCCTCCCCTCTGTGTCTTCTGCAGCGCCGCCTCCCCTCTGTGTCTTCTGCAGCGCCGCCTCCCCCTGTGTCTTCTGCAGCGCCGCCTCCCCCTCTGTGTCTTCTGCAGCGCCGCCTCCCCCTCTGTGTCTTCTGCAGCGCCGCCTCCCCCTCTGTGTCTTCTGCAGCGCCGCCTCCCCCTCTGTGTCTTCTGCAGCGCCGCCTCCCCCTCTGTGTCTTCTGCAGCGCCGCCTCCCCCTCTGTGTCTTCTGCAGCGCCGCCTCCCCCTCTGTGTCTTCTGCAGCGCCGCCTCCCCTGTGTGTCTTCTGCAGCGCCGCCTCCCCCTCTGTGTCTTCTGCAGCTCCGCCTCCCCTCTGTGTCTTCTGCAGCGCCGCCTCCCCTCTGTGTCTTCTGCAGCGCCGCCTCCCCTCTGTGTCTTCTGCAGCGCCGCCTCCCCCTCTGTGTCTTCTGCAGCTTTCCTCTTCCGCCTCTGTGTCTTCTGCAGCTTTCCTCTTTCATGACCTCTGTCTACCTTAGTGCGCCTCTCCCCCCACCTCAACTCTACCACAGCACCCACTGCCATGTTGGCTGCAGTGCCCCTTCTTTCCCCACCTCCATGCATAACACAGTACCATCTTCTATGCCTCCATATCTTCCCCAGCACACTCTTCTTCTCCCACCATCACCGTACAACATGCAGTACTGTGTTTTTCTTTTCCAGGAATGCCTTGGTCTGCAGCCACGATCATCTCGCCCTATTCCTCACCCTCGTGTCCGGCCTGGAGTTTATTAGATTTGACTTAGAGCTGGTGAGTAGTCGGCATTCTATGGATTTTGTGGTCCTGGATACAGGAAGTGGAAGTGACCCCAGCCCTTTTTTAAAGGGGTTGTCCTGGATTAGGCTTTTTTTCTGTCAAGATCAGTGCCGCTCCCGTCCCCAGGTTATGTGTGGTATTGCAAGCTCAGTCCCATTTATTTTAATGGAGCTCAACTGCAGTACCAGACACAACCCACAGACAGGTGTGGCGCTGATTCCAGAAGAAAGTAGCCATGTTTTCCTAATCCTGGACAACCCCTTTATGCTGCAAAACAGAATCGGGTGAAGTGTTCTGAATTTCTTTGATGCTTATAAAAAAACAAATGAGGGTGAGCAAACACCCCAAAACTAAGCATAACAAGTAGAGACTATCACATCTACACCCTACCATTCATATCATCATATGTGGACATTGCTGTGGGACTACTGATCCTCTAGATTACAGGAGTTAGGACATGTCTTCCACAAACTTGCTGACTGTTTTCAGCAACAACCAGCAGAACAGTGAGTGCATTGTATGATACAGATGTAACTCAAAATCAGTATATGATAAGTAATGTATGTACACAGTGACTACACCAGCAGAATAGTGAGTGCAGCTCTGGAGTATAATACAGGATGTAAATCAGGATCAGTACAGGATAAGTAATGTAATGTATGTACAAAGTGACTGCACCAGCAGAACAGTGAGTGCAGCTCTGGAGTATAATACAGGATGTAACTCAGGATCAGTAATGTATGTACACAGTGACTGCACCAGCAGAATAGTGAGTGCAGCTCTGGAGTATAATACAGGATGTAAATCAGGATCAGTACAGGATAAGTAATGTATGTACACAGTGACTGCACCAGCAGAACAGTGAGTGCAGCTCTGGAGTATAATACAGGATGTAACTCAGGATCAGTACAGGATAAGTAATGTAATGTATGTACACAGTGACTGCACCAGCAGAATAGTGAGTGCAGCTCTGGAGTATATTACAGATGTAACTCCGGATCAGTACAGGATAAGTAATATATTTACACTGACTGTTCATGGATATATACAAGGAGAAGACCGGCACTCACAAAATGGATGCAATTCTTATCTGTTTATTGCCACATCAGAAGAAAATGACGCGTTTCGACTCAACTACAGCTGTTTGGGAAAGACTTGATTGTTGAGTCGAAACGCGTCATTTTCTTCTGATGTGGCAATAAACAGATAAGAATTGCATCCATTTTGTGAGTGCCGGTCTTCTCCTTGTATATGTAAGGGGACGCGGACCCTGGACACATGCACCACCCATCAGTTAAGCGGAGTGCCGACTGTGCTCTTGTGAATTGTTCATGGATATAATCTGGTCCTAGTGAATAGAAGTGTGTGCGTTGCTGGGAGGTGTCATTGTTTTTGAGATGTACAGCAAGCACTTCATTCTCCTCTTAGTTTAGCAGGTGTGAGTGGTCTCCTCTCCTCCAGTTATATACCTGGGTGCATATATTGGTGAAGTACGGGTCGTTATCCAGTATCTGAGTTTGTCCATTAGTGCCTGGTGTCTTCTGCAGTGTATAATGGTTCTTCTTATATGCAGGATGTTCCTTACCTGGACCTGGCTCCTTACATGCCAGAATACTACAAGCCCCAGTATCTCCTTGACTTTGAAGATCGGCTGCCCAGCAATGTTCGTGGTTCTGACAGTTTGTCTCTCAATTCCTTTAACTCCATCAACTCCACCAACCTGGAGTGGGACGACAGTGCCATTGCTCCTTCCAGTGAAGGTAGGAGTGCTGATGGGGTGTGGTGTGGTCTTGGTGACACCAGGGGCATTGGGTTACACAGTTACAGAACATGGAGCGGTGGTGGTTCAGAATCTACCTGCGCTGGTTTCTAATCCGCTCTTTTGTCCCTGGTCTCTGTAGATTATGATTTTGGAGATGCTTACCCTGCAGTGCCGTCCGTCCCCAGCACAGACTGGGAAGGTGGGACCAGCTGTCTGTTGCATCTTGCTTCTGCTTCTTCCTCCTCATGTTGTACTTTCCACCATATGTTCACTTCACATCCTCCTCTTCGTGTTCGCTTCTCCTCTTTTTCGTGTTAACTTCTCCACCTCCTCCGCTTTTCTCGTCCTCATGTTCTCTTCATCGCCTGGTCCTCGTCCTTGTATTCCCTTCCTCTACTGTCCTTCCCCTCGCGTATTCTTTAACTCCTGTGCTTCTCCTCGCGTTCTCTTTATCTCCTGTTCTTATCCTCGCATTCTCTTGATCTCCTGCTCCTCCTCCTCCTCCTCGTGTTCTCTTCATCTCCTGCTTTTCCTCCTCACCTTCTCTTCATTTTCTGATCTTCCTCCTAACGTTCTCCTCATCTCCTGCTCTTCCTCCACCTCGTTTTGGCTTATCTTTTCCTCCTCCAAGCGTTGTCTTTTCTTCACCTCCTACTGACATTTTCTTATCCTCCTTCACATTGTGTTGTCTTCTCTTCACCTCCTTCACGTCATGTTTTCTTCTCTCCTCCCTCTTTCTCCTTGTGTTGTCTTCTCTTCTCTTGTACCATCCTTTCTCTTACTGATGTCATCACTAATCTCTGTCATGTCTTTGTGCTGCTGATTTTTTTATACTAACGCACCTAGTTCCAAAATCGATGATAATCCCTGTAGATGGGTCTTGTGCTCGATTCTGTGTGACTCAGAGTCCACAGACAAAAGAGAGGAACTAAAATATAAAAATTATTTCTGCGTATCGTTATGGGAACTACAAGTCCACTATGCTGAACTGCACCGCGCTGTATGTCCTGGAGGGTCAGTCCCGGAATAATCCAGGTAGTAGAACGTCTCGCTGCAGAAAGTTACTTCTCTAGTGTTCATTGCAGAAGAAAAGACACAACAGTGCAGAACGTAATGAAGTGAGGAAGTACCAGATCACACATGGAAACCACGTGTGATGCAGGGCTCCTGTATGTACAACACATATACAAACCATAGGGGACACAGGGCTCCAGTACCACTTGGATCAGAGGAGGAGACCGCAATCAATATTCTCCAGATTTTTTCTCTTTTGCTCCCTAGTATGAACTCTCCTAATAATAAAATATTGGTAAACATTATCAGTAAAAATGTGCTCACAAGGCTGTATCCTGGGTGCATTCTTTGACATGTTTGCATGTGGATTCTGTGAGATATGTGCACACGTGACCTGTGTTTTGCATAGTTTCTATATGTGATATGTGCACAGGAGCCCTGCGTCCTATGTGGATTCTATATGTGATATGTAGACACGCGTTGTGTGTCCCGCATGGTTTTTATATGAGATATGTTCACAGGAGCATTTCGCATTGGTTTCCATATGTGATATGTCCACAGAAGTCCTACGTCCCATGTGGATTCTATATGGGCACAGGCGTTCTGTGTACTGTGTGATTTCTTTCTCATGTATGTTCTCAAGAGCCCTGCCTCCCACGTGGGTTTCTATATGTGATATGTGCCCAGGAGCCCTGCGTCCCACGTGGTTTCTATATGTGATTTGTGCACAGGAGCCCTGCGTCCCACTTGGTTTCTATGTGTGCACAGGAGCCCTGCGTCCCACGTGGTTTCTATGTGTGCACAGGAGCCCTGCGTCCCACGTGGTTTCTATATGTGATATGTGCCCAGGAGCCCTGCGTCCCACGTGGTTTCTATATGTGATATGTGCCCAGGAGCCCTGCGTCCCACGTGGTTTCTATATGTGATATGTGCACAGGAGCCCTGCGTCCCACGTGGTTTCTATATGTGATATGTGCACAGGAGCCCTGCGTCCCACGTGGTTTCTATATGTGATATGTGCACAGGAGCCCTGCGTCCCACGTGGTTTCTATATGTGATGCATGGACAGGCATTCTGTGTCCTGCGTGGTTTCTATGTGTAACATGTGCACAGGAGCCCTGCGTCCCACGTGGTTTCTATATGTGATATGTGCCCAGGAGCCCTGCGTCCCACGTGGTTTCTATATGTGATATGTGCCCAGGAGCCCTGCGTCCCACGTGGTTTCTATATGTGATATGTGCCCAGGAGCCCTGCGTCCCACGTGGTTTCTATATGTGATATGTGCCCAGGAGCCCTGCGTCCCACGTGGTTTCTATATGTGATATGTGCCCAGGAGCCCTGCGTCCCACGTGGTTTCTATATGTGATATGTGCCCAGGAGCCCTGCGTCCCACGTGGTTTCTATATGTGATACGTGCCCAGGAGCCCTGCGTCCCACGTGGTTTCTATATGTGATACATGGACAGGCATTCTGTGTCCTGCGTGGTTTCTATGTGTAACATGTGCACAGGAGCCCTGCGTCCCACGTGGTTTCTATATGTGATATGTGCCCAGGAGCCCTGCGTCCCACGTGGTTTCTATATGTGATACATGGACAGGCATTCTGTGTCCTGCGTGGTTTCTATGTGTAACATGTGCACAGGAGCCCTGCGTCCCACGTGGTTTCTATATGTAACATGTGCACAGGAGCCAGGTGATTTCGGTATGTGATTTTCACGCTCCCACCTCATTGCTTCTCGTCGCTTTGCTGTGATTTTTCTCCTTCAGTGAATACTAGGGGAGGATTCAGCTCCTGCAGTGAGAATATATGTTCTCCCCGGGTTATTGCTGGACTTACCCTCCAGTACATACAGCGCGGTGCGGCACAATAAAGCCTTATTGAAAAACCAGGAGCTGGCTATCTGTGCCCACACAGAAGAGTGAAACCAGCTTCACAGGCATCGGCTCTTGGTGATAACAACCCACCAGATGTTGCCTTAAGTCCTCATCTGTCATACGGGGGCGCCTGTGGACACATGTCGTGTTGGATGGAAAATTTTACAAATACAAAGAGCTTAGAGACCGAATTCATACAGGATGAGAGAGGATGCTGGGAGTTGTAGTCGCACAACATCTGGAGAGCCCTGGTATAGAAATCGCCATGATGGTGTGGGTTCAGTACTGCATCCTGACAGCAGGGGGGGCTTCTCTTCTATGTGTTGATGCTGCTTATGATTTGAGGTATCACTAACCAATCAGTTCTGTGCTTTGCAGCTAATGGGATGTTCTGCACCTGTATATACCCCCATATACTCCTGCATGTCAGTTCAGTGGATGCCTTTGCCCTCTCAGCTTTCCTATTAAGATTCAGTTTCATCCTGTTCTGAATTAACATTTTGTAGAAAAAGTCTCTAAAACGCTGTGAAATGCTGACAAGATGCTAGGGGGCGGGGCAGTGACAACATCATGCTCAAGTGGTTGTCACCGGTCTATGAGTGACGATTGTGTGGGGGGGGGGGGGGGTACAGCATTTGCTGATGCTTACTCTCAAATTGTTTTAATTCAGCAAATCCCTTTAAAGGGGTTGGCCCATCTCACACACTGGGGGCAAATCGCAATGTCTGATAGGTGCCACCTCTGGGGCCTGCCTCTGTCTCTAGAACGAAGCCCCCAAAGTGAAGCGGACTGTGCATGCTCGGCCGCCTTCCAGCAGCACGCTCAGCTATTTTTGGAAGTTCATTAGAGACGAATGGGAAGCGCGAGCATGGCCACTACTCCATTGACTTCTTTGGGGGGTGACTGAGATAGCCGAGGCAGAGCTTGGCTATTTTCGTTAGTCCCATAGAAATGAATGCAGGGCTGCCACGTATGCACGGTGGTCCGCTCTCCTTCCCTTTTGCTGGCTGCGTCCTAAGGATAG
The DNA here is from genome assembly GCF_905171765.1 of Bufo bufo. Classification (NCBI taxonomy): domain Eukaryota; kingdom Metazoa; phylum Chordata; class Amphibia; order Anura; family Bufonidae; genus Bufo; species Bufo bufo. The sequence continues at coordinate 50,792,700 of NC_053389.1, read as the reverse complement.
GTGCATTTAATAGACATTGGGGGCATATCCGAGTATGAGATGAGCCGACCCCTTTAATTTGTCATGAGCCAAAAATAGTCCCTTGCTGGATTAGCAGAATCTTGCCACTGGGTGCGCACAATCTCTCTGGTCCCTAGGCTGTAGGTAAAATGTCCTGGCTGCCATGCTGACTTCCCCCCCAATGCAGGGAATAGAGGTGATGATGTGCGAACACAAACATCCAATTATTGGGGATTTCCAATAATCCAGCAGTTTGCGAGCTGGAAGGTTCTGGATTATTGGAATTTTTGCAGGGGCTTCTAACTTATTTCCAGTGTAGCTTTTATAGAGAATGACATGGCTGATAACCGCAGAGAATAGCTTGCTGCACGGTGGACACCTTACTGCATCTTCTGTGTACTGGGAGGATCGGGTGAATATATTTCCTTTTCTGGAAATCTCCGATACCTCCTGGTTTTGTGTAGAATAACCCCCCTCCCCCTCCTATAAATTTGTGAATAACGATTCTTTATGACCTCCCTGCTCCTCTGTCACCTGCGTGTCCCTCACAGACGGAGACCTCCATGATGGCAGCAGCTTCCCCAGCTCTGCACCATTTGTGCTCAATGGCCCCAAAGCGCAAGGGAAGAGTTCAGTGCACCGATACAACCCGTTTACACAAGATCTGTCACCTTCTGATGTCACCCCAGGGCCAGGCACGGCGGCCGACACGCCCGACACCAGTGACCCCATCACACAAGACTCAGAGCTTGAAGTTGTGTCCTCAGAAACCGCCCTGTGTTACAATCGACTCCCTCGGGCCATTCACCAAGACGTGACTGATGGCCTCTCCACCTCTGAATCGACTCCGGTGCACGGTGCATCCCAGAAGACTGGAGCAAACTTCACTACATACACGGAAAACAACTCCGAGCTGGAGGTGATCAGGTGAGTGATGGAGGAGGAACGTTATATGAGAGCAGCAAGACCCCCAGATACCAACCAGATGTCTCCCTGCCTCCCAAACATATTGTCTGCTGGGGACCCCCTTCCATCAGTCCCCTGCTGCTCCTCTAATTACCGGTACAAGCAGCCAGTGGACTGAGCGGTCAACAGACTCTGATGATGTCACCATACAGCGTTAGTGTGGTGACCACATCAGTCTTAGATGGTCCTGCGGAATGAGGCTTTTGAGGAACTCTATAGTGGTGAATGGTGGGGTGGTTGAGCTACTGTGGGAATTCTGAAAATAGCCGTGCGCTAGCAGCCCATGGTGTGCTCTCCATTCACTTAAGGGCCCCTTTCTAGGTATAGGTCCAACCTCTGAGACTTGATTCTCTCTGACGTTTATGGCAATCAATAGCATATATCATAAATGTGCCAGATGGGACAATCCCTTTAACGTGTTTCAATGGCACCTGCCCATAGACGCCTGATTGTCAGCACACAGAATGAAAGAGATAATGTAATGTCTGTTGGCAATTTATGGCACCCCACAGCATCATGCCAGGTGAAATCAAACGCACCCCTCTGGTGTCTGACAACTGCAGCCATGCTTTCTTGAATAGAGATTAATAGGAGGTTGTCATTCTCTTCTTCAGCCTGACCCAAGTCGTGTTCTAGGCAGCAGTTCACTTTATTACAGACTATATAGCAGGGATCAGCAGCCTCCACCGGTTCAGAAACTACAACTCCCAGAATGTTTCCTTCACCTCTGTGGGAGTTAGAAGAACAGCCAAGCATGTTTGCATGATGGGAGTTGTAGTTTCACAGCAGCTGGAGTGCGGAAAGGTTGCGGATCCCTGCTATATGGAGCGAGGGGGTGAGGCATGAACCCAGAGCACCGAGGACGAGGCGGTGGGTCAGATAGGGTTTTCTGGGGGGTTTCGTCTCCTCCATTGCTGTGTTCAGTCTTTTATAGTGGCCTTAATTTTTTTTCAGGATAGTAAGAAAGAAAAGAGGAGGAAAGCGTAAGAAAGCTCACTCAGAGGATGGTGGCCCCCAGCCTCTCCTCAGCACCTCAGAGCCTGATGACCCAGAGAGTGAACACAACACACGTGTTTGTAATGGTGACGTAGAAGAGAATGCCGGTGAGGTGACCGAGCCCGCTCTACGATTGCCCAAGATGCAGGACACTTCCATGGAGCAAGTGGGGCAGCCTCTGAGCGAAGTCATTGAAAAGCTGAACGGCCAACTGGAACCTCACAGTTGGGACTCTCACCCAGAACCCTCAGACCATTCCTTTCGGACCTGCTCGCCGGGAGAGACCCCCGGTGCAGTCCAGAGCCAAGACATTAGCCAGGGAGTACAGGACCCCAGGGACTTCTACTACTTTACCCCAGAGAGTCCAAACACTCCTACAGCAGGTGGTGGCAACAATGACCCTGCAAGCCAGAGCAAACCAGCACATGTTCTTAGTGGCCCTGAGGATGCTGGACAAGAAGAAGAAGGAACACAAGGAGACACAGAGATTAAAGAGATCATAGAAGATCAAAGCAGCAAGCCGCTCCTGAGCACTGACTCTGGTGGGAATAGTAGTCCTGTGCTGAGCATTGCAGAAGACTCTGGAGTAGAGGAAGGACAAGGGAGTCCTGCTGAAGCCCCGCACCCCTGCGAGTTCAGGTAAACTGCTCATGTCTGCACCCCTCCTGTCCATGGTTATGTCTAGTATTGCAGCCTACACATCCATACATTAATAGTACAGGGGTGATGGTTTGTTAGGATGTACATTGAGCTCTTTTATTAATACAAGGGATATCTGGACATACAAACAGTTATGATATTAGTACAGAGGATATGTGAATGTACAGTGAGCTCTGCTACTAGTACAGGGGGGTATCTGGATATACAGGGAGCTCTGCTACTAGTACAGGGGGGTATCTGGATATACAGGGAGCTCTGCTACTAGTACAGGGGGGTATCTGGATATACAGGGAGCTCTGCTACTAGTACAGGGGGTATCTGGATATACAGGGAGCTCTGCTACTAGTACAGGGGGGTATCTGGATATACAGGGAGCTCTGCTAGTAGTACAGGTGGGTATCTGGATATACAGGGAGCTCTGCAACTAGTACAGGTGATATCTGGATAAACAGGGGGGTATCTGGATATACAGGGAGCTCTGCTAGTAGTACAGGTGGTATCTGGATATACAGGGAGCTCTGCTACTAGTACAGGGGGTATCTGCATATACAGGGAGCTCTGCTACTAGTACAGGGGGTATCTGCATATACAGGGAGCTCTGCTACTAGTACAGGGGGGTATCTGGATATACAGGGAGCTCTGCTAGTAGTACAGGTGATATCTGGATATACAAGGAGCTCTGCTAGTAGTACAGGTGGTATCTGGATATACAGGGAGCTCTGCTACTAGTACAGGGGGGTATCTGGATATACAGGGAGCTCTGCTAGTAGTACAGGGGGTATCTGGATATACAGTGAGCTCTGCTACTAGTACAGGGGGGTATCTGGATATACAGGGAGCTCTGCTAGTAGTACAGGTGGTATCTGGATATACAGGGAGCTCTGCTACTAGTACAGGGGGGTATCTGGGTATACAGGGAGCTCTGCTAGTAGTACAGGGGGTATCTGGATATACAGTGAGCTCTGCTACTAGTACAGGGGGGTATCTGGATATACAGGGAGCTCTGCTACTAGTGCAGGGGGGTATCTGGATATACAGGGAGCTCTGCTACTAGTACAGGGGGTATCTGGATATACAGGGAGCTCTGCTACTAGTACAGGTGATATCTGGATATAAAGAGATCCCTGCTACTAGTACAGGGGGGTATCTGGATATACAGGGAGCTCTGCTACTAGTACAGGGGGGTATCTGGATATACAGGGAGCTCTGCTACTAGTACAGGGGGGTATCTGGATATACAGGGAGCTCTGCTACTAGTACAGGGGGGTATCTGGATATACAGGGAGCTCTGCTACTAGTACAGGGGGGTATCTGGATATACAGGGAGCTCTGCAACTAGTACAGGTGATATCTGGATAAACAGGGGGGTATCTGGATATACAGGGAGCTCTGCTAGTAGTACAGGTGGTATCTGGATATACAGGGAGCTCTGCTACTAGTACAGGGGGTATCTGCATATACAGGGAGCTCTGCTACTAGTACAGGGGGTATCTGCATATACAGGGAGCTCTGCTACTAGTACAGGGGGGTATCTGGATATACAGGGAGCTCTGCTAGTAGTACAGGTGATATCTGGATATACAAGGAGCTCTGCTAGTAGTACAGGTGGTATCTGGATATACAGGGAGCTCTGCTACTAGTACAGGGGGGTATCTGGATATACAGGGAGCTCTGCTAGTAGTACAGGGGGTATCTGGATATACAGTGAGCTCTGCTACTAGTACAGGGGGGTATCTGGATATACAGGGAGCTCTGCTAGTAGTACAGGTGGTATCTGGATATACAGGGAGCTCTGCTACTAGTACAGGGGGGTATCTGGGTATACAGGGAGCTCTGCTAGTAGTACAGGGGGTATCTGGATATACAGTGAGCTCTGCTACTAGTACAGGGGGGTATCTGGATATACAGGGAGCTCTGCTACTAGTGCAGGGGGGTATCTGGATATACAGGGAGCTCTGCTACTAGTACAGGGGGTATCTGGATATACAGGGAGCTCTGCTACTAGTACAGGTGATATCTGGATATAAAGAGATCCCTGCTACTAGTACAGGGGGGTATCTGGATATACAGGGAGCTCTGCTACTAGTACAGGGGGGTATCTGGATATACAGGGAGCTCTGCTACTAGTACAGGGGGGTATCTGGATATACAGGGAGCTCTGCTACTAGTACAGGGGGGTATCTGGATATACAGGGAGCTCTGCTACTAGTACAGGGGGGTATCTGGATATACAGGGAGCTCTGCTACTAGTACAGGGGGATATCTGGATATACAGGGAGCTCTGCTACTAGTATAGGGGGGTATCTGGATATACAGGGAGCTCTGCTACTAGTACAGGGGGGTATCTGGATATACAGGGAGCTCTTCTACTAGTACAGGGGGGTATCTGGATATACAGGGAGCTCTGCTACTAGTACAGGTGGTATCTGGATATACAGGTAGCTCTGCTACTAGTACAGGGGGTATCTAGATATACAGGGAGCTCTGCTACCGGTCCAGGGGGTATCTGGATATACAGGGAACTATATTAGTACAGGTGATATCTGAATATATTTGTTATAACAATTTTTTATTTTATAAGACAAAGCATAGGTACAAGTATAGAAATTGACATATCATTAAGAGAGGAGCTTTCCCCTCATATCATAATAAATACAGAACACGTACATAAGAACAGACTATTGCCCTTTTAACAAGATATGTCAACTAAGAGGACTCACGGACAGGGTGTGTATGGGGGGTGGGGGGATGTTAGTCCTGTCAGCGATAATAGATTGTGGAGATTAGCGTGAGAGGTGTGGAGTATACCTGAGTACCTGAGTACGTCTGTTATGCTGTGTTTTGAACATCTGTCTCAAGGCCTCTGTATTTCAGCCAGGGGCTCCATATGGCCTTGAATTTGTTTGGGGAAAGGAGTTCCCAGTGGGCCAGCTGCTCAAAACTGTACAACTGATCCCCTCTATATAACCAATGTGCCAATGCGGGGGGCTCCCTCTGTTTCCATTGACCAGCCACCAATATCCGAGCTGCACCCAGTAACGTTTGAATTAAATGTTGTTGCGCCTGTGGGGCCTGTAATTCCGTCATGAGGCCTAAGAGGCAAAGTTTGCATATTAAAGACAGCTGGCTGCACACCTGTGTCCCAAAGTCTCTGATCCCGGGGCACTGCCACCAGATGTGGATGTAAGAGCCTCTCTCAGGAAAACCACAGAAATAAGATAATAATGCACTTAGTAAAGTAGATGCAAGCATTATATATGGACAAAGTCCTCACTCTGATATGATAATATCTGAGACCGTTAGTCAATATATTTTGATCAAAACACATCTAAGCCCGCCTACCAAGCGCCAAGGTGGTCTCAGGTCAGGCGGGTCCTACGCTAAACCTACCTAAGCCATTGGGCTTCTATGTTCAGGAGCGCAGACGCCGCACATATGGTGTGCTGCTCCTAGTCACCTCCATGTGCATGAAGCAACCAATGGGAGGAGTAGCCCGCACACCCATATGTACCACCTAATCAAGGCAGTCTATTGGATAGGAAGGGCAAAAGTGCAGAGGAATGCTACTCCCAAGATAAAATAGGTGTGCATTCACACTTGAAGGTGCCACTCCCTCAAGCAAATACTACAGACAAAAAAATTCCACAGAAAAAACTAAGATAAAAACATCCTGTATGGTATGATATACAAATGTGCGGATGTCCCTGGCCATATTATTGAAGAAAACCACAGAAATAAGATAATAAGAGCCTCTCTCACCTCCGCACCTCCAACACGTTTGGTCACTATTTGGAAATAGAGCATTGATTTTGGAGGGCATATAGTGCCATCTTGTGAGCACCTTATAGTAGTTTTCCTGCGATTTGGCACATCTAGAAATTTTTGGTGACAAAGACAAAAGTTTTATCTTCTCGTCATCTGATAATTTGATCCCCAGGTCTCTTTCCCATTTTGGAATAAACCAAAATTCATTCAACTGAATCTTAGGTAGAAGCAGGGAGTAGAGAGTCGAGATCTTTTTACTAGGTTCTTTTTGTTGCGCTGCTAGTTTATCGAACATTGCATGTTACGAGTTAGCAGATATAGTATAGGCGAAAGGCTTAAAGTGTAACTGCCATTTCACTACCAAAAATTAAATTCCTAACATATGTGATGCTGAAGGGAAGATATTCATGAAGCTGCATTTTTCAGCTAATTTTCCCTTTCTGATGTCTGTAGTCAGCCCTTAGCAACCATATTTCTCTGTGCCTCTATTTCAGCTCTGCTGCTCTTCCTGTGATGATCTTTGCCCTTCCTTGAGGCCATCCTGTATTTCCCTTACTTCCCATAAGCCATTGCTCTCCTCACATGAGCTAGCAGGACCAATCAGAACGCAGATAACTTCCCACAGTACCCAGAGCAGTGTGTATCCTCACATACAGCTAACCAGAGACAAGCCCTGCAATTACATTAAATCAGTAAGCTTTTCTTTTAACCTCTTAATAGCCAGCTGTCCCTCATTCTATTCCAGACTGATAGGGAGGGGGGGGGGGGGGGGGGAGCTACTTTAGCTGCTTATATCTCTGGTCTTAGCATTGTCTGAAAGCTGACATTCCAAGCTTTCAGACAATACCAGAATGACATAAATCTGTTCAGTACAGGGGAAGATATCAATGATAGAAATCGGGATGCTGTGAATGAAGTTGAAAGTGAAAGTAAAAGCGGATTTTACCCGCTATTTCTCCTCTGTTTCTTGGACTAGAGCTGTAATTATGGTCTCGTATGAAAGCCTGGACTGTGAGCTTTCAAACAAGACCAGTGGCATATTTGGTACCATTGAGAAGAAATCACCATCTAAAGCAGCAGCCCCCCCCCCCCCCCCCCCCCCAGCTCCAGGCTGTCAGGACTGATCTTCTCCTCCCAGAGCTCGTCCGTCTCTTGTTATAATACTGAGAAGACTGACTGCACATGGCAACGCTGGGAGATGAGAGCTGCTGAATAGGAAAGTAGCATGCATTTGTGGGAGCTGTTAGCAGGTAACATAGTAACATAGTACATAAGGCCGAAAAAAGACACCTGTCCATCCAGTTCGGCCTGTCATCCTGCAAGTTGATCCAGAGGAAGGCAAAAAAACCCTGTGAGGTAGAAGCCAATTTTCCTCACTTTAGGGGAATAAAAAATTCCTTCCCGACTCCAATCAGGCAATCAGAATATCTCCCTGGATCAACGACCCCTCTCTAGTAGCTATAGCCTGTAATATTATTACACTCCAGAAATACATCCAGGCCCCTCCTGAATTCCTTTTTTATCATGCTTTAAAATGATAAAATTTTAAAGCACAAAAGCACTTATACAGCAGGGTGTACTATACCATTAGGGAATAAAAAATGAAACTGCAGTTACACTTTAATATAATGGATGAGATGCTGGAGGTGGAAAGGAGAGAGACCCCCCCCCCTCCCCCAGACGCAGATCGGAAGAGAGATCTTGTATGCTGGGCAATGAACCCCGAGGGCACAAGTCCAGCAATGGAATTCGCATTTTAAAGGCTGTTGGGTGAAGGTTGTCCCTAAAGGTTTGTTGAGAGTCTAGGAGAGCATCTGAGACTCGTGTGATTGTTATGGAGTTAGATTTAAGTGCTTTCTTCAGTCCGCAAACATGCCAATGGCTTAGTGTATTATAAATGTTCTTATTAATGAGTGAAATAGTTTTTTTGGCTGAGCAGCAGAGAGCTGAGGCTTGTTGGGCACATAGCATTTTCTGGCTGAATGTCTAGTCTTTCATTTGAGGCCCTGAGCCAATCTAGACATCTTGTCCCTTGTATGGCTTTGTAGTAGGTTTTGAAGTCTGGGAGACTTTTTACATGTTGTATCAGAAATTTATGGGCCTAAGTTTTTTCCATAGGAAGGAAGAGATAGTCCTTCTTAATTTTTGAAAGAATATTAACGGGACGGGGTTGGGTAATGGATCACATATAGTACTTTAGGTAGAACAACAGATTTTAGTAAGGCTCTACGCCCCCACCAAGAGACGTAGGGTATGTCCCATGATTGTAGGGTAGTCTCAACCTGTTTAGGAAGGTCTAGATAGTTGGCCTTGTTTAGGTTGGATATTTCCCGGGTTAAATTGACGCCTTGGAATTCGATTGAATGGGTTGCCCATATAAATGGAGTTGATTGTTGGAGTTTATTGGCTATTGATAAAGGGAGGGAGATGTTCAAAACCTGGGATTTGTTGGGGTTTATTTTGAAGTTTGATAACTGTCCAAAGAAATCCAATATAGACCTAACTGCTGGGAACGCTTCTTCAGGATTAGTAATGAACAAAAGGACATCGTCAGCAAAGGCCGCCAGTGGATGATGAGTGTTTCCCCTCTATCTTCTCCTCCTGCCTAAAGGCCTGCAGAACTGTCTCAAGCGTTAATACAAATAGGAGGGGGGATAGATGACAGCCCTGCCTGGTTCCATTACCAATGTTGAAGAGATTGGAGATAAGGGGAGGAAAACATGGACATTATGGCATTGATGAAGCATGGTGGGATCCCATACCGGTGAAGAGCTCTAGACATAAACATCCAGTCCACCCGGTCAAATGCCTTCTCGGCATCAGCGCAGAGTAAGACCAAGGGGGTAGCTGTTTTTTTCCACAAATTGGGTTAAATGAAGGAGACGGGTGGTATTCATTTTACCTTCCCTTCCTGAACATTTGGGGCATATATACTTCCAAAAAGTTATCAGTTGTGAACCTATTACTCCTTTGAGAAAAACATATCTCCCGTCCGGATCGACTTGGGATGAGCACAAGGCAAAGTGGAGCGACCTATGTATTGCTATGCTGGCTCCTTTTGATGCAGAGCCAGGTGAGGTGCTGTGATACCACTGATTATAACGCAGGTGTGATAGGCCAGGAACATGCTTATGCCTAAAGTGTGTTTCCTGTAACCGAGCTATTCCTACTTTATCCTTGTTCAGGAATTTACATATTTGGCTCCTCTTTGTCGGTGCGTTCATACCTTTTACATTGTAAGTACAGATATTGATATTAGCCATTTCTGACCAGAGGTTGGGGATTGCAAGTTATAGGAAATAGCATTGTACTATCTAAGAAAGGTATTGTCATAGGTATAATATGGTTCCCTAGAAAGGAGCTCTTCATGTACAGGTGAAAATCGAAAAATTAGAATATCATGCAAAGTTCATTTATTTCAGTAATGCAACTTCAAAGGTGAAACTAATATATGAGACTCATTACAGGCAAAGCGAGATATTTCAAGCCTTTATTTGTTATAATTTGGATGATTATGGCTTACAGCTTATGAAACCCCAAAGTCACAATGTTGAGGTCCACTTTGCTCAGGGGGTATGGATTCATTATCTGACTAGAGTGCGACACTTTGAGCCTAGAATATTAAACCTTTTCACAAAATTCTAACTTTAAGCTGCATTAAAAGGGTTATCCCACTTCGCATTATTATACTTACCTGCTGCCAGCGTGCCGTTCACTTCCTGGATTCTGGCTGGGGGCGGGCTTCATCTTGATTGAAGTCTTCTCCCGGCCGGGCCGCCCGCTGGACTGAATGTGCACGCTGGTGACTTATTCCTGGCCAGTATAGTACAGAGCCGGCGTGCGCGTTCGCGGATCTCTACTATTCTGGCCAGGAAGAAGTCACCATCGCACATGCGCGGCGGCGTGCGCGTTCAGGACAGCGAGCGGCCCGGCCGGGAGGAAAGGAGGATTCCAGAGAAGAGCGGTGGCCGTAACCAGTGGAGACCGAATGACAACAATGAGGTAAGTAGGGATGAATTTTCTCCTAAACGGTGGGAATTGGTTAATCAAATATATTTACAAAAATGATCACTGTCAAATCATTAACAGATTTAACACTGATCATTATGATGGGAATACCCCTTTAATGCAATTCCTTTAAATTTGCATTACTGAAATAAATGGACTTTTGCACGATATTCTAATTTTTCGCGTTTCACCTGTATGTATAGGGATATGTGTCTTGGTGCACTGTGTGGAGCCTATCGAGCTGACAGGGAGGACAGACAGGGTAATCAAAAAGGAAAAACCAAGTAACAAGGTACAGAACATGTTAATCATTAGGAGAGAACTTCTAAGAAGAATAAAGTCGTGAGGGGAGGAACTTTCCATCCACACGGCCTGTAGCTACCTGATCGGGCTAGCTGGAAAATGGTAGCTGTATCATCTCCCTGTGGGGAATTTTGCAGGGAGGTTGATGTCCTTCTCAGATGTCATCTAATGGTCTATCTTGAGTAGTTGGTAGTCTTCTCGGTGTCATCTGGCGGTTTGCAGCTTTAGACCTTTGCGATTTACCAGAAGAAACTGGGGTCCAAGGAGAAAGCACCGGAAGAGGTGGCAATGGAGCTATATTTTGTGCAAAGTTCCAGTCTACGATGTCTAGAGCTTCTATTTCAAGGGTTTCGTATACCCTCTTGAGATCAGCCACTGCACGAACCACTAGCTTACGGCCTGGAAAATGAATAAGCAACCCAAAGGGTTATAGCCAGCGGTATGTGAATTTTTTAAATTTTTATATTTTTTTACTTTTGAGAATGTCCAGCAGCGGTCTTAAATGATTCCTCTTACGCAGCATCATGGAGGACAGATCTTGATAGATGATGACTGTCGATCCCTCGTAGGTGATGTGGGCTGTAATTCTGGAGGCCGCAAGGATTTTTTCTTTTGTCTGGAAAGGAACCAGCTTACAGCTGACATCTATTGGAGCTTCGTTTTGCTTTGGTAGGGGACGCAGCGCTGGACGCTCCAGTTTAAGGTTGACGGTTTGGCGGTGAGAGAGGTTATCAGCATGTCAGGCGACACAGATTCTGGTATGCCTTTCAGCCTCAGGTTGTTCCTCCGTCTACGGTTTTCTTGATCCTCTATCAGAGAGTACAAGTGATTCACGTGAGCTTGGCGGTTATCTAAGTTATGAGAGACTTATTGTTGAAATCTACTAAGGATCTTTGCGTAGTCTCTATTGTTTCCAATCTAGAATGCATGTGCCTTAGATCCTGTTTGATATCTCTGAGTTCACGTACCAGTGGTTCCAGAGAATGTGTCATCAGCTCCTTAAGGAAAGCTTTAGATATCTTCTGGTCATCTCCTTCTGCTGTTGCCTCCTCCACTTCACTTCCCCCTTCAGCCTCCGAATCCTCAACCTGAGGCTCGCTTCTCTACCGTGTCAGCGCCATCTTGCTTAATTCATGCGCCGGGGTTGCTGATGCTCTCCTCATTAAACGCTCTATTTCCCCTTGAGGGGTGCTTGGTTTGGAGAGTCTCAGAGGGTCACTAGATCTGTCCCTCGAGGATTTGCCCATGTTTAGGGGATTTAATAGCTTATAATTTGCCCGATCAGGGCTTGCCTGCATACAGCTCATCCGCGAAACTCTGCCCCTTGTGATATCTGAATATACACGGACCTCTGCTACTAGTACAGGGGGTATCTGTATATAAAGAGATCCCTGCTACTAGTACAGGGGGTATCTGGATATACACTGAGCTCTGATATTAGTACAGGGGGTATCTGGAGATAAAGAGATATCTGCCATTAGTACAGGGGGGTATCTTGATATACAGGGAGCTCTGCTCTTAGTACAGGGGGTATCTTGATATACAGGGAGCTCTGCTCTTAGTACAGGGGGTATCTTGATATACAGGGAGCTCTGCTCTTAGTATAGGGGGGTATCTGGATATAAAGAGATCTCTGCTATTAGTATAGGGCTGTGATGGCTAACCTTCAGCACTCCAGCTGTGGTAAAACTACAACTCCCAAGATGCATACTTGCTTGGCTATTCTCAGAACTCCATAAAAATGAATGGAGCTTGCTGGGAGTTGTAGTTTCACCACAGCTGGAGTGCCAGAGTTTAGCAATCACTGGTATAGGGGGTATCTGGATATACACTGAGCTCTGTTATTAGTACAGGGGGTATCTGGATATAAAGAGATCTGCTATTGGTACAGGTAGTATATCTGGATATACAGAGATCTCCGCTATTGGTACAGGGGGTATCTTGATATACACTGAGCTCTGTTATTAGTACAGGGGGTATGTGAATATAAAGCGAGCTCTGCTATTAGTACAGGGGGTATCTGGATATAACGTGGGCTCTGCTGTTAGTACAAGGGGTATCTGGATATACAAGAAGTTTGGTTGTTAGTACAAGGGGTAGTATACTTGACGTATTGGAGCAGTTTTGGTTCCCCATGTTCTTAACATATGTCTATCTCCTCAGGGTGGATAATAACCTTCTCCTCCTGCTGATGCTCCACGTCTTTAGAGAGAATGAGGAGCAGTTGTTTAAGGTAAGGGTTCCTCCTCAGGCGTGGGGGGGGGGGGGCAGTTTCTTGCTGTGTTACATCTTGTGTCCTTTATTTCTACATTCTCTAGATGTTCCGGATGAGCACGGGACACACGGAGGGAGACCTGCAGTTGGTTTATGTGCTGCTGACTGACTGCTACATCTACCTGCTGAGGAAAGGTGAGACCTCCCGCGTCCTCCTCCTGTGTAACATCTCCTCGGGGTCCCTCCAGTGACTGACGTGTCTTATGTCTCGCTCAGGTGCTGCTGATAAACCGTACATGGTAGAAGAAGCTGTGTCGTACAATGAGCTGGACTACGTCTCAGTAGGTGTCATGCGGTGTCTTAGTCTCTGCTTGTCATCGGTCTTGCCCGCTCAGCTTCTCTCCCTGGTTTCTGGTAGGTCGGCCTCGATCAACAAGCGATGACCCTGGTGTGCACAAATAGACGGCGGCAGTTTCTGGTGGACACTGCGGACCAGTTACTAACTGAGTGAGTCACGGGGCGGTGGACGGCCTCTCTAGCTTGTCGCATAGATAGAGATCCTGACCGATTTTATTTGGGTATTTGTAAGGACACGGTGTGTTTGGTCCTTATAGCAGGGTGAATAACTCTTCTTTGTTCTTTTGCTTCAGACTCTTCATCTCTGCGTTAAAGTCAGCCATGATAAATGGGTGTCGGGAGCCTCCGTACCCCGGTGTCCTTACCGATGCCACGATGGAGAGACTTTCCCTGGCAAAATTTGTGTCTCAAGAGTCCAAAATAGAGGTGAAAATTAGAAGCTGCTCCCAACCCTTCTACATGCTGCTGCAAGGGAGGCCCTGCTCACATCTGTCATAGTTCTTGATGGGCTTTGATGTTTAGGAGTTCCTTAAAGGGCTGGTGTCCAGTCTTCTGTACATAAAGCTCAATATATAATGAAAAGTCATGCAACGTTATAATTTACTTTGTGTTTTAGTTTCTCGCCATGTTCTAGATTTGTGCTTGCTGACGGTGAATGAGAACTTCCTTGTTTGTTGTCTTTTAGGCCTCAGAAGTGGCCATGCTCTACTATGGACTTGTGCACTGGGAAGATCCTTTTGATGAACCATTAAGATCGCCTGAATCAAATTTCTTCTCCAGAGACCAAGCTGTGTCCAAGGAAGGTGTCCTTCATTACAAGGCCAGCACGTCCTACCTGGGCAGGGAGACCTGGAAGACATGTTACGTGGTGCTCAGGTGAGGGGTCAGGATGTCTCAGGAAGTATTGCTGTGGGTTCTCCATTTTGGATCTGGTTTACATATGATGATTCTCCTTCAGTAACGGCATCTTATACCAGTACCCGGACAGGATAGATGTCATCCCCCTGCTGTCCATCAATCTTGGGTAAGACTCTGATACTACGGTCTTCTTATATTGTACCTGGTTCCTATGTTGATGGCTAAGTTGCCTGTACCCTGCAGGGGAGAGCAGTGCGGAGGATGCAGGAGGGCCAACACCACAGAGAGGGCACACTCGTTTCAGGTGATCCTCACCAATCAGCCTTCCCTGGAGCTCAGTGCTGCCAATGAGGTAGAAATGGCGGACTGGATGTTACACTTGTGCCAAGCCGTATCTAAAGGGGTGAGTCACTGCAGCCACCAGAGAACTGCAGAGCTCTGTTGTTTATCACTGATCCCCATTACACATACACAAACTATGGATCCTGGATTATATAGAGCTGCACTCACTATTCTGCGTTTGGAGTCACTGTGTACATACATTACATTACTTATCCTGTATTGATCCTGAGTTACATCCTGTATTATACTCCAGAGCTGCACTCACTATTCTGCTGGTGGAGTCACTGTGTACATACATTACATTACTTATCCTGTATTGATCCTGAGTTACATCCTGTATTATACTCCAGAGCTGCACTCACTATTCTGCTTATGGAGTTACTGTGTACACACATTACTTATCCTGTACTGATCCTGAGTTACATCCTGTATTATACTCCAGAGCTGCACTCACTATTCTGCTGGTGAAGTCACTGTGTACAGACATTACATTACTTATCCTGTACTGATCCTGAGTTACATCCTGTATTATACTCCAGAGCTGCACTCACTATTCTGCTGGTGCAGTCACTGTGTACATACATTACATTACTTATTCTGTACTGATGTTGAGTTACATACAGTATTATACTCCAGAGCTTATCCTGTACTGATGTTGAGTTACATACAGTATTATACTCCAGAGCTGCACTCACTATTCTGCTGGTGTAGTCACTGTGTACATACATTACATTACTTATCCTGTACTGTGGGGGAGGTTGCTGTATCATATGATACAAATCCTGATGTAAATGGCTCTGTCCCCTTAGGTTATCCCTCAGGGTGATGTTCCCTCCCCGTGTATTCCCTGCTGTCTAGTGCAGACACAAGACAAAATCATCACGTGCCACCAGGATTGTCAGACCAGCTTCTTCCGAGCCCTCGGCATCAGTGAGTTAACGGACTTGTCATGTGTGAGCACCGTGGATGGGAAGGAGTACTGTATACTGGTGAGTACTGATGAAATTTCCCCCTCCCAGGGGCCACCCCCATTCATGTATGAATCCTCTCCAGCTTTAGAGACCCATCCAATTTTGAATCGCGCTGGTGTTCTCTGCAAGATTTCTGCAATTTTTCTGTATCGCTTCCTGCCTACTTCAGTATGTCTGCTTGCTCTTAGTGAATGGAAAGATACTGGTTTACACCCAGAAGCTTAAAACCTGTACAGACCTGATACTGTTGACAGCTGAGGACTTGTTTCAATATATTTGTGTAGACAGGAGTGCAGGGCAGGAGAGAGATTTTTTTCTGATGCATTTAAATGTCAGAGTGTTGTTACACTGATACACTGTAACAAACCCTCAGCTGTCAAATTGCGATCCGCAATGCACGGGCACCGACAGTGTGCCTGCCATCTGCGGCCGCAGACCCATTCACTTGAATGGGATCCGTATCCAACGGTCCTCACCGCAAAAAAAGTAGTGCATTTACTACTTTTATGTGGTCCGGAGGTGTCACGACCACCCCCGTTTAAATCAGACTTATGACCGCCAGAACACCTCAGCGGGAAGAAAAGCCCAACCGAGGGTTGACCGTGACAGGGGGAGATACAGAATTACTCAAACAGTCAATCCTGGACCCCCCTAATTTTCTGCTGCCACCATGTTGCGCACAGACTTTTATGCCCCATTTTGTGGGAGGGTAAGAGTGGTTTGGCCCAGCCAATCGCTGGCCAAGGGCTGCACGGTGGGGGGGTTCCTGAAGGAGGGTTTGGGAGGGCTTGTTCGCCCCTCCCTGCTGCTGGCCAGGCCAGTTTTCCCTAATTTTACAAAAAATGTCCCATAACTTTGCCGTCGTAATAAATATGAAAAATCGGGCGCTTGTGCTGGGTCCCCTATGAATTTACGGACGATTCCATGGGTGACACCACACCTCTCTCCCCTCTAGGTGACTAGTAACCCGTTTCCCAGTCTGGAAAGACCCCAGAGCTGCCAAGTTTGGACTCTCCCGGTTCCTCTGGGTGAGAGGTGCATTTTGAGTGTACCTACAATTTTGTGTCATAATTCCATATAGCCCAAATATGCCTTTTGGGGTTCTCAGAGCACGGTTCACATGTCTCTCCTTATGCGCTCCCCCCTCCCAGCTCTCTGCTTCTGATGTGTAAATTGACCAGGCTGCAAGGAAGGGGGCAACTAGCATGTGTTTAACTTTCGTGGTTTCAAAGTGGCCAGGAGACCATGCGGGTCAGGTGTTTGTCCTTTGAAGCGGTCCGAGGTGTGAGGTGATCTCAGCAGGGGGTGATTAGAGTCTGTGGTCTACAAAGGGCTACAGGAACGGATATATATGGACGTCCGGTTCCCTGGCTAGAAGCGGTTAATTTTTTTAAACTGACAGTCAACCGGATTCTACTCATAAAACATTTTTATGAATAAGATCCGGATGGGGACGTGACATGGCGTCACAGGAGGCACGGACAGAAAACCAACGGAACCACTCTGTAGTGCTTCCGATTTGTGCCTCCATTCCGCACTTCCCGGATTGCGGACCTATTCAAGTGAATGGGTCCGCATCCGTGATACGATGCCCACACAGCCAGTGCCCGTATATTGGGACCCGCTGTTTGCAGCCCACAATACGGCATGGCCGGCACAAGGTCTTGTGCATGATGCTTAAGACCTTATTAGTAGATCCTTTCAATTGCGAGGTGCCGCCTCCGCAGATCAGCCTTGTTTCTCCAGCACATCCCACAGATGACGGTCGGATTGAGATCTGGGATATTTGGAGACAAGTCTTCACCTTGATCTTTGTCATGTTCCTCATTCCTGGGCAATGTATGCAGTGTTGGCGGGCCATCATCCTGCTGATATTTAGGGGTGCTGCTGCAATGAATGGGGGTACTTGTCTGTACCGTTTAGGTAGGTGGTACGTATCACATCCACATGATGTCAATACCCAAAGTTTTGAGTATTTTTCAGTACATCACACTGCCTCCACCAGCTTGTCTTCTTCCTGGTGCCATCTCTTCCCCATCCACATGATGTAACGTGATTCATTAGACCAGGCCGCCTTCTTTTATTGCTCCATGTTATGATCCTCACATGCCAATTTTTATATGTTTAGGTAGCAATAAGATGAAGAGATGTTGGGAAATAGTGAGAAATTTAACACAAAATATATTAGTGAGTCGAACGCGGCCCGTGTGTCTGCCGGATCTCCCACGCCGACTGTGGATCCCCAACCCGAACTGACTGTATTATAGTAATTTATGATGCAGTCAGTTTGTATTTGATCGACGATCTCTTGTACCGAATTGTTCAGTACAAAGCGTTCCACAATCAGATATTATCGTAAAACACTCTGGTGCTGTCAGTTCCATTCAGGGGAGCCACGGTCAGCCCGGGAGATCCGGCAGACACACGGACTGCATTTCTAGGCCAATCGCGGTCATGTTCATGAGCCCTTACACCGATACAGCTTTATTATAACCATGGTTTGCTTCCTGCAGGAGTTCACACAGGAGCGGAGTCACTTTCTGCTGCCCTGGGTCTTGTATTTTAGCTGCAGGCAGGAGCTTGAGCGTTTTCTGTCCTCTCTGAGGTCATCGTGGAAATCCATATACCAGGTGAGTTTAAGAACAGGAGGTCAGTAGGGGGTGACCTTATCATAAGTGCCAGTCCTGAACTAGGATAAACCCGTGGAGAGCCCTCCATACACCCTACAGTGTCTCGTGTTCTCTGTGTTTCAGGTGGACCTTCCTCATAAACTGATGCCGGAGTCCTCTGTGAAGAAGTGTGAAGATGCCTTGTCGTTGATCCACAGCATCTGGCAGCGCAGTGACAGCCTGTGCCGCGGCCGCTCCTCCCGGGACCCCTGGTGTTGATAATCAAGCTAGTGCCAGTCCATGAGATGGTGGGATGGCCCCTGCATGACGATCAGTCCCAGTGCTTGGTGGACTATTGGTGTGGACATCTCTGGGACTGTACTGCTATACATGTATCTATGTATATTTATATATAGGACAGTGTATATATGCTGCCATTCCGCTGCTTCAACCCACAGGATGGCTTCTGTACGTCGGAGTCCCCTGGAATGTCCTTACAGAAGATGGGACGCTTTACATTGCTGCTGCTAACCCTACCACTGGCATCACATGGCACCCGTATATACCTGTTGCTCAGTATAATATGTATCAGGGTGTGGTGTGTCTGCAGCAGGGGTGAGCGCCGGGCCTGGAGAGTGCATGCCGCTGCTGGTTCAGTCCACAGAAGTGGTGGAAAATGGAGGGAAGTAAGAACCTGCAGGTCCTTGTGCATGCTTGTAGTCACCTATGGCACTGACAACTGAGATGCTGTGGGCGTGGACAACTATGTGGACCCAGTTGTCAGGGTTATCAGGTTGAATGGTTGAGTTATTAACTGGGTGTATTGTGCCCTAACACATTGCTGCTTTTTAGATTCTAACAATTTTTACACAAGTATCGTCATTCCCATCATCATCATCATCATCATCGTTGGTGGGTGGGTGGGTGAGGGAGGGGGTCACAGTGCTCAATTCGGGGCCTTGTGGAGAATATAGAATGAGACTGGTGACTTCCACATCGTGCCTTCTGTCTGAGCGTACAGGACTAGGTGGTTTTAATGCTGTGCTGATACACGTTCATGTCCGACCCGTCATCTCCTCCTGATGATTTTAAGATGTGGAGAGATCTGCTGTACACGAAACCTCAAAACCTACTGGCTTTGTTACAATGTAGCAGTGCAGATAAAATATATCCGGCTGTTTTAGCTTACAGAGGCCTAGACTGATACAGTTGTTACAAACCCTCAGAAGTTTTATGTTGGGTATGGCTGTAAATGGTGATGTTTTTATTTGCTGAGAGCAAGCAGAGATCTTAAATGGTGGGGAATGGAAATTGAGTTTGCTGGAAAGTCGCAGAACTAATAATTAAGAGAATTTATTTACAGGAGGCTCATAAAGTGTTGCTGTGCTGCCCCCTGCAGGTGGTGGGGGTAAATGCAGTGGTTTATATGATGGCTTGTTCTACAGGACGGGCTGCGTATACATATGGTGTAATAAGGATGTCACAGACTCGGCTCCGTGGTATATTTCCTCTAAGTTCTTATATACTGACGTACAGTCATACTGAAGCCTTCGTCTACGTTCTGCTCTTTATCCGGCAGCCTCTTCTATGGAAAACTGCATTGCCGTGCTGACTGTAAAGAGCCAAATACTGCATGCCATGCATTACTGCCACACTATGTAACAGCGGGGGAGGGGAGCACTCCCTCCCCCCATTCCCTCGGGTTCTCTGCTGGTAGCTATCTGTGCAGCCCATGTCTCCGTAGAGCCTCACGGAGACGCCATTCCTTGTTTGCGCTTTTTTGTATGCATGAGTCCGGGTGCATCTTTATTTAACCCTTTGCACTGAATGACAGCAGCTCGGACAAGTCAGTGGAGTTTTTAATAATTTACACACATGGGGGAGGGGGTTATACCGGGAGGGATCGCCCTGATCTGTCTGCGCTCTCACTGTCTCGTGTTACCACTATTTTACTTTCCGCATTTTGTTTCGTTTTTCCTATCTTATTTTTTTGCACCTGGCGCCGTTTCTGATGTTGACCTTCAACTCCAGCTGTGCCATCTTGCGACATTTACTTACAGATTTGTTCCCGGTGCCTTGTGCCACTTTGTATTTATTTGTCCTCCTGTGAATGATGATGGGTATGGCGGTGGCTGGACTGGGCAGAGCCTGGGTCTGACCCTCATGACCTAGTGCAGGGATGCTCCACCTGCGGCCCTCAAGCTCTTGCAAAACTGTAGTTTTGCAACAGCTGGAGGACTGCAGGTTGGGCATCCCTGACCTGTTGGATTTTAGAGGATTTTGGGATGTAGTAGCTGAACATACTGGGTCTTGGTACAACATGTCCTAGTCCTGACCTCTGAGGTGTGCAGGGAGAAGATTGGGCGGCTGCTGCTTGTATTGTACTTTCAGCTCTGCTTCATCCTTATAATATCTGCCCCATGTATGTAAATAAACACTAAATATTCACACTCATTGGTGACCACATCGTAATAAACCGCTACAACACTTCTACCCTGTGACTCATGTTTCTAAAGATGCCATGTCGCCGCAAGGACAAGGAAATACAGCACTGCCATCATCGCAGACCAGATGGTATATTACATGGGAGGTGACATCACCAGATATCCATGAAAGAAGGGGGGGGGGGGGGGGGGTAACACTCCACTATTGGTCCGGTCGGATCACGTACCACTGTGTTGCTTGCATTCTGCACTAGACAACTGGGCGCAAGCTGGAAACCTGGCTGCACCACAACTTACATTCCACGGAGGTTTTCAGATCCCACATGGATGAATAAAGCCAGTGTCGTAACTAGAATTCTATGGGCCCCAGGGCAAACTTTGAAATGATCCCCTCCCGATAGGTTTTAATGCATTGTACAATATTTTAAAAACAAAAATTTTATTGTTACCATATAAAATATAGAAAAAGTTTTAAATATTCTGGAACAAAGATTCCCCACATAAGGCATAAACCTTCTGGACCCATATTTTGGTAAATCACCTACAATGAAAAAGATTGTAATCGCAGTATATTAACTGTCAGTCTGGTGCATAATTAGATAAGAATTTTAGATATTATTAATTTTTTACTTACAGAAATTTAAATTGTGAATAAGTACGAGTCGTGCTTCTTAACCAGAACATAAATCCAAATGAAATGTCAAAATTCTCACAGTATATATATTCCATTTTGCCCCCCCCCCCCCCCCCCCCTCTGTATATATTTCATGATAATCTGCAGAACATATCACTCTGTATATAAATCAGAAGGTAGAGGAGACAGAGCAATGTTCTGCAGATCTCTAGAGAGGTCAGTGGTGTAATAAGCTGCAGAATATATCACTATGTATCTGTCAGGAGGTAGAGAGGACAGACCAATGTTCTGCAGGTGAGTGGTGTAATAATCTGCAGAATAGGTTACTATGTATAAATCAGAAGGTAGAGGAGACAGAGCAATGTTCTGCAGGTCCCCATGTGCTCTCAATGTCAGATTAGGGTATTATAGACGGATTAGATGATCTTCACACTCTCTTCTGATCTCGCACAATCCGCCGTGTCATTCATCTATTGTCCACCAGGTGGCATAGTGGAGGCCACAGCCACTCAGTACTGCCAGTTATTCTCCCTTAGGGAGCACCTTCCGCCTTTTGATGCTTTGACACCATTAGTTTGTCAATTTCTGACCAGCTTTGCATGTCCTCCTGACCTCTAGGACGATGGTAGCTATCAGATCTGATTAGTGGGATGCAGTTCTTTCCTCAGCACAGGCTCTGGCTGCCACCTGCACACATTATATTTCAGGTGATTCTGGGCTTATTAGGTCATAACCCTGCATAACGGAAACCAGGCGGATCCATTATGCGGCCCATAGACTTCTATTATGACGGAATGCCTCTTAAAGGCATTCCGTCATAGCCCATGGTAATGGAACTTGAAAAGATGAGGAGGCAGCACACTATATGAACAAGGGGTGCACGTCCGGCTGATGTGAACCAGCACCTAGGTCCAATGAACTAGAAGTAAAAAATAGCCAGCAGCACTCCAGGAAATCAAGGCAAACGGTGGTTTATTGGACCCAAAGTCAAGCGACGTTTTGACAGCTTGTTGCTGTCTTTGTCAAGCATAGTGCACATGTGACACAAACGTGATTTAAATAGGGATGTCAATCCACAATACATTAACATCAATCAAATACATTGTAGTATAAATATACATCTTACAATCTAAGAGTGATTCCAAATTACATATGTATTAAAGCGCCATAATCTGGCAAACATGGTGCATAAAAAATAGTAGAGCATAAATATAATATATCCTGTTTACTGTGAAGGAAAACATAATTGGTGCAGGTGATAGTGCTAATAAGGTGAATTAAAAAACTCACTACCCGAACCCTCAACTTGAACAACACAAGTTTGCTCATCCCTACTTACCAGCAATATTCTAGCTGTGTTACCTGTTTCGCCCTAGCTCAGTTGCATTGATACATTTTGGACGCTCCAATATGACCACCAGTCCGGAGCTTTCTTTCTTTTGTAGACAGGTTGTCAGTCTCTCCTGGGTGGCTGACTTCCTGTGAACTACAGGATTACATCATCATCTATCAATCAATCTCCTGGCAGCTCCCAGACTCCTCCCCTCTCCACCAAGCTGTGCTCTTCTGTGTGTCCCTCCATGTATAGAGTGCTGATAGATATATCATTTCTTCCCTATCTAGAGAGAGTAGGTGAGTGTCACGGGGCGCCAAAGGCGCACTCGGTCTCCCATCAGCCGCAGACCTGCTGCTTAGCTTCAGGAGCGAGGATCTGTGTTTGGCCTCGTTCCCAGGGCGGCTTTGCTAGCTGGGAGGCTCCCTGCTCCTAGGTCTGCCTTGAGCGCTGAGCTGATCACTCGGTGCTCGACTTGTCTGGCTGTTGGTCATGTGACGCTGGCCACGTCACATGACCCTCAGACCCCACTATAAATACAGGCAGCCTGTAGGCCACAGGTTGCCTGTTAATTCTAGGTTCCTGGCTATTTGTTGGACTACTGAATACTCACCTGATCCTGTTCCCTGACGATCCTTTGCCTGCTCCTCCTGTACTGCGCATCCCTCCTGGTATTGTGACCTCGGCTCCCACCTGACTACTCTTTGCGGACTCCTCTGGTACTTCTCTACTCTCCTGGTATTTGACCCTGGCTTCTCCTGACCATTCTTTGCTTAACCCTTTGTACTGCGTAGCTCTCTTGGTTCTGACCCGGTCCGTTCACGTTCCGTATTTTGTCTTGTCTGTCTTCCCTGCACATATCCTAAGTAAGGGACTGTCGTCCAGTTGTCCCCTGTCATCAGGACTCGTGAGGCAAGTAGGCAGGGCCAGGGGTGAGGGTGGAGGCAGTGGTTACTATCCTTCCCCCTGTGTGTGTGTGTGGACGTGACTGTTACAGTGAGTCCATGTAATGATTAGCTGTGGTCAAGTCCCCGGACTCACACTGTCTGTACTACTTGTGAGTGCTGTGTGCAGAATCTCCAGTGTATCCTATAAAATACTGCTTCCTCATGCTTGTAAAAGATGAGAGGGAGCACCTATCCTAAGCAGGAAACTGGTGAGACAGGCTGAAGCTGCATTACATAGGATACACAGAGACTCTGCAGTGTGAGTTAGTAGATGGCAGTTCTGTCACTGATTTATCATTTGCAGTGGTTTGGTAAGACTTCACACTTCTGTCTCTACAGAGTCAGAAGGCATAATGGGAAATGTAGTCCGCATCCTGAGAACTGAATATCTGAGATGGCAAGCAGCCCATAAATGCTACACCAGTTAAAACATACATAGATGAGGCTTACACAAGTGCCTCTATTATAATTCTTTAATAATAGCCTATGCTGCACGTCGTAGTACTATGGAAATTACTTGGCAATTGCAAGTCAATGTTATTGTATCCTTTCTGCATAAAGTGTGGAGGACAACGGAAAACCGCTTCACGAGATGACGCTCCGATTCAGAAATTAAGCATCAACTCTTGAAATGTAAACTGGATTATCAAAAGTGAAATGGACTCGCATAGGGTCGATATCCATGCCTGGACGGTGCGCTGCAGACTTCTGACATGTTCCTACAGGGCTAAATGACCTGTCAAGAAGCAGCCATTAACAGCCACCCTAAAAAAAAAAGTGCTTGTTAGGGTGCCTTCACACACAGCAGATTTTTGTGGCTGAAAATTCAGCTACTGAAAATCACTTCCATTAACCTCAATGTGCTTGCTGCCTCATTCAAATGAATGGAACTGATTTTCAGTTGCAGAATTTTCTGCCACTAAATCTGCCAAATGTGAAGGCACCCGTATGGGCAAAGAAGCCACAAGTGGAAAAATTAGATTTTTTTTTTTTTTTTCTGGCGAAACTGAATACAAAGTAAGGGCATAGATCAAAGTTTGTCCAGCGCTCACCCAGATAACCTTTTCGACCTAACCACATCCAAAGCTTTACGGCGCCTTCACACGGTGCAGAGATTTGCAGTGACTAAAAATCAGTTCCATTCACCTGAATGGGGCTTGTGGAAATCCATGTGCTTGTCACCCCACTGAAATGACAGTTGCAGAAATCTCTGCAATAAAATCTGCAGTGTGAAGGCACCCTTACAGCTGCTGAACCAGAGACTCCATCCCACTGAAGGAGCAGTGACACATTTGTGGTCCTTCTGAAGACAAAACTGCTACCAACGCTGCAGAAATGGTTTCCGAGTGGTCACTTTGTTTCAGCAAGCCCTGGCACTTCGCCATATATCCAGGTACAGCATGCATCGTTGGAGGGGCCGGGAAACTCGCCGGATTGAACTCAGTATTATTATTATCATTTATTAAAGCGGCATTCATTCCACAGCGCTGTACATATGAGAAGAAGATGTATACATACATAATACAGACAATTGCACTAATCATAAACAAGACGAGTTACAGACTGGTACAGAAGGAGAGAGGGCCCTGCCCGTGAGGGCTTACAATCTACATGGTATGGGAGAAGGACACAGTAGGTGCGGGTGAAGCTGGTCGTGGCGGTATAGAGGCAGCAGGGTCACTGGTTGTAGGCTTGTCTGAAGAGGTGGGTTTTCTTTTGAAAGATTCCACTGTAGGTGAGAGTCTGATATGTTGGGGTAGCGAGTTCCAGAGTGTGGGGGATGCACAGGAGAAATCTTGGAGGCGATTGCGGGAAGAGGTGAGAAGAGGAGAGAAGAGAAGGAGGTCTTGTGAGGATCGGAGAGTGCGTGTGGGGATGTATCGGGAGAGTAGCTCAGAGATGTGGGGAGGGGACAGGTTGTGGACGGCCTTGTATGTATTTGTTAGTACTTTGAAGTGAATTTGCTGGGCAATGGGGAGCCAGTGACGGGATTGGCAGAGGGGAGAGGCAGAGGAGTAACAGGGTGAGAGGTGGATTAGTCGGGCAGCAGAGTTGAGGATAGATTAAAGGGGTGCGAGAGTGCTAGATGGAAGGCCACAGAGGAGAGTGTTGCAGTAGTCTAGGCGGGAGATGATGAGGGCATGTACAAGTATTTTCGCAGACTCAAACTTGAGGAAAGCGCAGATGCAGGAGATGTTTTTGAGTTGGAGGCGGCAGGTGGTGGAAAGGGCTTGGATGTGCGGTTCGGAAGGAGAGGGCAAAATCCAAGGTCAGTCCAAGGCAGGGGACTTGGTTGACCGGGGATAGTGTGCAGCCATTGATCTGTGGAGGGGGTTGAGCAAGATGGGGGAAAGATGAAAAATTCTGTTTTTATCAATGTTAAGTTTTAGAAAGCGAAAGGAGGATATGGAAGATATGCATTGTGGGATTCTGGATAGTAAGGTGGCGATGTTTGGACCAGAGAGGTAGATTTGTGTGTCATCAGCATAAAAGTGATACTGAAAGCCATGGGACTCTATGAGCTGTCCCAGGTCGAAAGTGTAGATAGAGAAGAGCAGGGGTCCTAGGACAAAGCCTTGCGGGACACCAACAGAGAGGGAATGAGACGAGGAGGTGGTGTGAGAGTGAGAGACGCTAAATGTCCACTCTGTGAGGTATGAAGTGATCCAGGAGAGGGCCAGGTCAGTGATGCCAAGAGAGATTTTGCAACAGAAGGGAGTGGTCGACAGTGTCAAAGGCAGAGGACAGAGTAATATTTTTTGGTTTTGGCTGTTAGTAGGTCATTGGTGACTTTGGTAAGGGCAGTCTCAGTTGAGTGGTGGGGTCAGAAGCCAGATTGTAGCCGATCAAAGAGGGAGCAGGAGGAGAGGTGAGAGGACAGTTCAGAATGTTGCTCAATAGAAAGCATGTGGCTGGTGAAGAAATCACAAACAGGAAACGTGGATTGTGTAATTGGAAAGTGTGAGTAAAATGTGGTTCCAGGATCAAGATGGGAAAGATGTGCAGAAACCTGCTGGAATCAAAGCCCAAGATGGTGAAGCAATCCTGTTTTTCCCAATTAGGGAGAGGTCAAATCACTGTCATTTTTCCATTCTTCTGATACTGCATGCAGGATTTTTTTTTTCCATCTAAAAAAAATGGATCTCAGACCGAAATGGCTCAAACGGATGCCAAATGTGCATAACTGATGCACAGGATCCGTTTTTTTCACAGAATCCAGTTTTTTTTCTTCTGTTCTTGTGATCTATAACAAAAATAACGGTGATGTGAACTCTCAGTATTAGGCCTCTTTCACACGGACGTTTTTTTTTTTTCGTTTTGCGGGCCGTTTTTTGCGGTCCGTATACGGTCCCATTGATTTCAATGGTTCCGCAAAAAAAACGGAATGTGTTCCGTATGCATTCCGTTTCCGTTTTTCCGTTCCGTTTAAATATAGAACATGTCCTATATTTGGCCGCAAATCACGTTCCGTTGCTCCATTAAAGTCTATGGGTCCGCAAAAAAACGGAATGCATACGGAAGTGCATCCGTATGTCTTCCGTATCCGTTCCGTTTTTTGCGGATCCATCTATTGAAAATGTTATGCCCAGCCCAATTTTTTCTATGAAATTACTGTATACTGTATTTGCCATACGGAAAAACGGAACGGACAAACGGAACGGAAACGGAAACACAACGGAAACAAAAAACGGAACAACGGATCCGTTTAAAACGGACCGCAAAACACTGAAAAAGACATACTGTCGTGTGAAAGAGGCCTTAGGCGGAGGCACGGAGAGAATGGGTCCACATCCGTGATGCGGGGTGCACACAGCCGGTGCCTGTGTATTGCGGACCCACTGTTTGCAGATTGCAATACAGGAACGGCCGTGTGCATGAGCCTTTATAGAGGCAAAAAAATGCTGGAGTGCTCACTTCATCGCACACAATGGGGGTAATTTACTAACACCACTATGCCAGTTTTGGGGTTAAAAAAAAATCTGTAAGACCCCTTTTTGCGACTTTTTAGATGCCTGTGGGAAATATTTTGGAAGTGGACAGGATATTGGCCCCAGCAAGCCATAAAAGAGGAGTGAAAACCACTGCAGTCAGGGCCTGGGGTAGTTTTCACTCCAAGAGCACGGACTGCTAGAGGTGCGTCTAATTTATGACCAGGCTTTTCATGTGGCTATCAAAGCCAATCTTTGATAAATGAACTCCAATGTATCCCTGATCTTTCACTATGAATTCTTCTGATCTTGTGGTCACCTGCTCACTATGGATCCTCTGGATAATAGGGTCTTCCGACTAGTGGGGGTTCTCCTGATCATGTGGCCCTTCTGCTCACTATGGGTCCTCCTGTTCAAAGGGTCTTTCTGATAACTGTGGATCCTCCTGATCTTGTAGTCCTCCCAATCAGTATGGATTCTCCTGATTGTTTGGTTAGTGATCACTGTGATCCTCCTAATCTTGTGGTCCTCCCAATCACTATGGATCCTCCTGATCTCATGGTCACCTGACTACTGTTGATCCTCCTGATCTTGGGGTCCACTTGATGACCATGAATCCTCATGATCACAGGGTCTTCCTTAACTCTGTGAGTCCCTCCAATCTTGGAGTCTTTCTGAACCTACACTGCTTTAAATCAGGGGGGGGGGGGGGACACAACCTATTTTGATCAGGAACCACAGATTGAACCAAGGGTCACAATAAAACTAAATTCCCATTACCGTCTGACACATTTATGTCAGAAAAAAAAGTTTGAGCCATAAATGTCTGACAGGTGCCAGTTCCACCTCGAGGACTCCCAATTACTGAGAGAATGGGGGCCTCCTTCACCCCCTCACACTCCATAAAGGAAGAGATCATTCATGCACGCTGCTCTTTCCATTGTAGTTTATAAGAGATGCTGAATCAGCCACGTTTTATTACTCCCATATACCACAATGAAGATAGCAGCACTCATGCATGGCCACCTCTCTGGAGAGCACCATAGGTGCCTGGAGACCCTCATTCTGCCGATATGTATGAAGGACCCAGAGATGGGCACGGGCACTATTCGTACCTGCCTGTCCCCGCTCTATGTGTCATTCCTCTTCTCTCTGACATGTGAACACAGACAAGCTTGTACAGTACTGTTCAAAACTAGCAGTTCAACATCCTTAGGCCGAATGCACACGGCCGTGTTCCTCGTATAGTGTATTACTGTAGTGCAGCGGCGGCATGAAGCGCACGCCGTCATAGCAACCAAGGACGCCGTGCGCTCCTGCTCTCAACAGGAATCCAGGCTGTGTTACCACGGACCGCTCTCAGACGCGGAACACGGCCGTGTGCATTCGGCCTTAACCTGGTAAATCACTGGTTTTGGTACAAGTCGTATTTCTGTGTAGCAAATAATTTACTTGTTAGCGTAGTAAACTAATAGAAAGAAAACAGAACCGGCAATTAGGGCATGCATGACGAACATTCTGAGTAATTGAATCATTAATTGAAAGGGGCTTGCTCAAAATCAAGCAGCAAGGAGTAAAACCGGTGAAGTCATTCCGTGGAATAATAGGTCTGTGAAGGTTCTCATTTATCCAGGTCATGGTATATCTGTAAAGAATAAATCAAGGCAACTGGACTTACTGTAGATTTCTTGAAAACGTTTCACTCGTTCTTCCAACGAGCTTTCTCAATTCTGAGTGACTGTACAAGAATTCTCTGGGAATAAATGTGTAACTGAATCAACATCTGGTAATTATACCCAGCATGGGACCCCATGCTGGGTATAATGACCTCTGACCCCATGCTGGGTATAATTACCAGATGTTGATTCAGTTACATATTTATTCCCAGAGAATTCTTGTACAGTCACTCAGAATTGAGAAAGCTCGTTGGAAGAACGAGTGAAACGTTTTCAAGAAATCTACAGTAAGTCCAGTTGCCTTGATTTATTCTTTACAGATATACGTGGAATAATAGGTGTCAATTGCGGCCCTTCTTTAAGATAGGAAGGCAGCAAATGTTGCTTGTAGTGCATTTTCTTCTAAAATACTGGTGAAAATGGATAGTTCCAGACATTGTTCTCTTGAAGAACATACTTTCTTTAAAGAAAAACTTGATTAGAGAGGGGAAAACATATAGAGAAGTGCAGCAAATTATAGGCCACTCAGCTAAAATCATCTCAAATGGAAACAAAAACCTGAAAGAAATGTCACAAGGTGGGCAACCACTGTTCGAATGGATCAGAAAATAGCCAAAATGGCAAAAGCTCAGCCAATGATCACCTCAAGAAAGATCCAAGAAGATCTGAAGTTACCAGAGAGCACTGCTACTATCCGAAAACAATGAAGTGAAACCAAGTCTCCAGAAAGAACTCTCCGCAAAGTCCGATTGGAGAAAATAGGTTAAAATTTGCCAAGGAACATATTGAACGGCCCAAAGAGAAATGTTGCAACATTTTGTGGACTGAGGAAAGCACAGTTGTTCTTTTTGGGTCTAGTGGCAGCAAACAGTATGTCAGATGACCGCCGAGCACTAAATTTAAGCCACAGTCCACTGTAAAGAAAGTAAAGCATGGTGGGGATATGGGGATGTTTCTCACACCGTGGTGTTGGGCCTATCTATCACATACCAGGGATCATGGATCAGTCTGAATACATCAGAATACTTGAGGAGATCATGATGCCCTATGCCGAAGAAGAAATGTCCTTGAAATGGGTGTTCCAACATGACAGTGACCCAAAACACAGTAGTAAGAGAATAACATCTTGGTTACAAACAAGATTGGGCCGGCCCAATCCCCCGACCGCAATCCCATAGAGAACTTGTGGGGTGCCATCAAAAATGTTGAAGAACTGTGGAATGTAGTCCCCTCGTCCTGGACTGGAAGACCTGGTCAGAGGGCCCAGAAGGTGGTCGACTCCATGCAACACACGTCAAGCCGTTCTCAGAAACAATGGTTCCTCCACTAAATATTCGTGCAGGAATTGAAGGAGTTGAATTTATACATTACATTTTTAAGTTTTTGAAGAAAAATGCTGGCACTACTGTTTTTGAGCAGCCTAATGTTCATTTTTCTTTACTTTCTGTAAACACAAACTGGAGAAATGTTATGTTAAGTGTTGATTTGGAATTGAATGTGTAGTATCTCCAGTGCAAATGCATTTATGGAAATAAATGTTATTAGAATGGTTTTGCGACTTTTGCTCTTCTAAACTCTGCTATTTTTTTTTAACACTGCTGTAAAAGCTGCTTGAATAACCAGGTTTCATGACTCCCATATACCACAATGAAGATAGCAGAGCTCAAGCATGGCCACCTCTCCACCTCATCTCCTTTCTGGAGTGCACCATAGGCGTCCGGAGACCCTCATTCTGCCGATATGTATGTAGGACCCAGAGATGGGCACTCGCTCTATTAGTACTTGCCTGTCCCTGCTCCAACTCTACGTGTCATTCCTCTTCTCTCTGACATGGAAATTACATGTGAGCAGACACAGACGACACAGACGAGCATGCATGTGGCCATTGGGGGCCACAGAGAATTGCATTGCAGGCCACATGTAGCCCTGCGCTCCTTCAGTGTCTGGATGTGACTTTACTTCATTATATCTTCTTAGACCAGGGGCGAAGCTATAGGGGGTGCAGAGGTAGCCGTTGCTACCGGACCCAGGGGCCTGAGGGGGCCCAAAGAACCTTGTGCCGCATAAGAAGACACTGGTATTATAGAAAGTGCATGCTGGTCAAAGTACACCTCTGGCTGGAGGGGAAGGGGTTAGGTCTTTCCTGCCCCCAGACCACAAAGCATTGAGAGGTGGGCCCAAGCTGAACCCTTGCACCAGGGCCTATGTGCTTTTAGCTATGCCCCTGTCCTTATAAATGGGCCCGACCGGTCATCATTTACTGCACAGTAGTCAATCGCTGGAATCCCCCTTTAAATCCTTCATATCTGGTTATTACAACTCTCTGAACTATGACGTATATTCACAAGTTGCTTTTGTCACTTTTTTTTCCCGCATTATTGCATCAAACCCACAGCGACCGATACTGAGCATAAGATCCCATAATAGAGAGACAATCGTCTCCTGACGATCACATTTAAAGGGCCGGTAATGAAACAAAGGCAGAAACCAGGAAATGCAGTGGAAGAGGCGGCAGCCGGTGACCTTTCCCCTATATGTGACAAGCGGTTGCTCCACTAACCCCCCCTCTCCGGGTCCCGGAGGTGTGTGTGGATAAGAAGCCACAGATTGGTCAGGGGAGGGATGGAGGGTTGGACGCTGGGAGTTAGGATCCCAGAGCTGATGAGTGTGCAGGCAGAAGCTCTATGGCTGCACCACACAAGAGACTGCAGCCTCCCACTTGATGCCAGCTTCATGCCCCTGTGTTTGTCACTGTGCTTGGCTGACATCAGAGAGCACATTCGATGGACGTCTGATGCGAGGCATTTGCTGCGGGTCCTGATGGAGGGCGCCATGTCTCCGCTGTGACCGATTGCACCTGTTACAGATTTTACGTCCCTTTAACCTTTTGCGTTATTTTTCTCTGTGTATAAACATGGTGAGCCCTCCGCCTGGTGCTGCCATCTCCATTTCTCCACCGGTGGACTTCGTGCTGGGTGCGTCCGCGTGCTGCCTGGCATGTGTGTTTACTAACCCGCTGGAAGTGGTGAAGACGAGGCTACAGCTGCAGGGTGAACTGCGCGCCCGGGGGTCTTACACGCGGCATTACCGGGGGGTCGTACAGGCCATGGTGGCGGTTGGTCAAGCAGATGGACTGCGCGGGCTGCAGAAGGGGCTGACGGCAGGACTGCTATATCAGGGAATGATGAATGGAGTGCGCTTCTACCTGTACTCATACGCTGAGAACATGGGACTGACGAAGCAGCCGGGGGGCAATGTGGCTGCAGGGGCAATCGCTGGAGCAATGGGGGCATTTGTGGGGAGTCCAGCGTACCTGGTAAGTAAACCACTCAGTCTCTGGCCACTGTTTTGTTCCACTTTGTATGTACCACGGATGTAGCAGAGCTGAACCTGTCATTTAACTGAATACAAGCTTGTGATCATTCTCTGAGTACAGATAATGTAGAAGATGTCACCTGCAGTCCTATGTAACACCACAGATAACACAGTGATAGCTCTCTGAGTACAGATAATGTAGAAGATGTCACCTGCAGTCCTATGTAACACCACAGATAACAAAGGTATAACTCTCCAAGTACAGATAATGTAGTAGATATTACCTGCAGTCCTATGTAACACCACAGATAACACAGTAATAGCTCTCTGAGAACAGATAATGTAGTAGATGTCACCTGCAGTCCTATGTAACACCACAGATAACAAAGTGATAACTCTCTCAGTACAGATAATGTAGATGTCACTTGCAGTCCTATGTAACACCACAGATAACACAGTGATAACTCTCTGAGTACAGATAATGTAGTAGATGTCACCTGCAGTCCTATGTAACACCACAGATAACACAGTGATAGCTCTCTGAGTGTAGGTAATGTAGGAGATGTTCTCTGCAGTCCTATGTAACAGCGCAGATTATAGTGATAGATCAGAGTACAGATAATGTAGTAGATGTCACCTGCAGTCCTATGTAACACCACAGATAACACAGTGATAACTCTGAGTACAGATAATTTAGTAGATGTTCTCTGCAGTCCTATGTAACAGCGCAGATTATAGTGATAGATCAGAGTACAGATAATGTAGATGTCACCTGCAGTCCTATGTAACACCACAGATAACACAGTGACAACTCTCTTTTTATACTACCTCCATCACTATACCTCTTTCTGTCTCTGAGAAATCTGGGTGACACCAACATGGCTGCCATCACTGCTCCCATAGGTGTTGCCACTTTGCCCTTTTCATTCCCACCTTGTATTATCACATCACAATCCTCCATTCTGAAGTCTGGGAAAACTGGTTAACAACCTCGTGGGCAGACCTCACAGGTCCCTCTGAGGTATACTGTAGATTTTCAACTTTACAATTACAATATTGATCCAGAAAGTGTTTTTCCGGTTCCGTATATTAGACCCTATTAGATAATTTTGCGCTATTGTGCAAAAACTATTAATGTGTATAAATATGCAGGAAAAATTGACTTTCACACAATGAACCATAAGGTCTCGTGCACAGGACCTTATGTATTTTGTGGTCCGCAAAAAATACGGAAAAATACGTGTGCATTCCGTATTTTGCGGAACGGAACAGCCGGCCCCTAATAGAACAGTCCTATCCTTGTCCGTTATGCTGACAATAATAGGACATGTTCTATTTTTTTTGCAGAACGGACATGCGGACATATGGACACCGAATGCCCACGGAGTAACTTCCTTTTTTTTGCGGACACATTGAAATGAATGGTTACGCATACGGTCCACAAAAAAAAAAAGTAACAGACACAGAAAGAAAGTGGGGGCGGCCATATTGGTATCACTCAACTTTTCCAGCGACAGATAGAATTTAGAATTAGCACAATAGAGGTTTTAATAACCTCCCCGGTAAGAAAAGACCTTAGTTTATAGTGACGAGCAAACAGCCGCCATTGTGTGACAGAAACCAGATCTGCAGGTCCCTGGCACTGGTGGCGCTGACTCTGCCAGGCTCCTCTAACAATGACGAGGGGAGGAGGATCCTGGTAGATTCCACCTGGAAGATCATCACAGATCTCCTGTCCTGAGAGTTTGTGACAATGTATCAGTTCGGGTACCTTGTATCACTCTGGAGTCCAGGCTGTTCAGCTCATAGATTGCCTGGAATGGATATAATTGTAGCAAACCCTCAGCTTTGAGAAGTATTTGGTCTGTAGTAGCTTTTAAACCTCTGGATGTAAACAATAATGTTTTCATTCACTGACAGCAAAATACATTTTAAAAATAGTTAGAAATGATATACTAAATTAATACATTTTAATTAATTTTAATTAAAGGGAACCTGTCACCGGGATTTTGTGTATAGAGCTGAGGACATGGGTTGCTAGATGGCCACTAGCACATCCGCAATACCCAGTCCCCATAGCTCTGTGTGCTTTTATTGTGTAATAACACCGATTTGATACATATGCAAATTAACCTGAGATGAGTCCTGTATGTGAGATGAGTCAGGGACAGGACTCATCTCAGGTTAATTTGCATATGTATCATATGTATCAAATTGTTTTTTTTTTACACAATAAAAGCACACAGAGCTATGGGGACTGGGTATTGCGGTGATCTAGCGGCCATCTAGCAACCCATGTCCTCAGCTCTATACACAAAATCCCTGTGACAGGTTCCCTTTAAATGTTAAATTAATAATTAAATTTACAATTTAGTAAACTATAGTTTATTAGAAAATTGTGCAACTGCATAAGGTCCCCCCAAAACTGAGCAGATTGGCGACCCCCCGAGTTTCTCTTTAACAATGCAGCAATCCCTGTCCCCCATGTGACCGGCGTCTCTCGTTACTTATGACCTCTGTGTCGGTATTTTAGGCTACACGACTCCAAGGTGACATCACTAGGAGCTTCAGTCTGCAGGCGACCATTGAGGAAGGACACTGCTCCCTCATATGCATCCACCATTATACCGCCACATAGATTACAGTCCTTCCATAGTCTATATGTGAAGTCCTGGATAGAATAGCGCACTGCAGCCCCGGACCCTATAGAACCCAGTGTAAGTCCATGGCCTCCATCCAGGTGGAAATTAAAACTATGGCGCAGTGTGTAATAGTGTAACCCCCTCCCTGTCATGTCAGAGCTCGTACGCCCCCCACCGCTCACCCCAATATCAGCATCGCCCACTTATTTCCCAGGATTTACTTAATCTTACAATATTATTCCAAATACCGACTCCTGAAAATTCATCATCTGAAACCCTGCTCCTTTTCTACAGGTAAAGACGCATCTTCAGGCGCAGACGGTGGCCGCCATTGCTGTAGGACATCAGCACAATCACCAGGTGAGATGGGAGGAGAACCGACGTCTATAACCCCAGATACATAGTGATATATCCTGCAGATTATTACACCACTAACTTCTCTAGAAATCTGCAGAACATTGCTCTGTGCTCTCTACCTCCTGACAGATACATAGTGATATATTCTGCAGACTATTACACTACTGACCTCTCTAGAGATCTGCAGAATATTGCTCTGTCCTCTCTACCTTCTGACAGATAAACAGTGAAATATTCTGCAGATTATAACACCACCAACCTCTCTAAAGATCTGCAGAACATTGCTCTGTCCTGTACTGCCTGACAGATACATAGTGATACATTATTCTGCAGACTATTACACTACTGATCTCTCTAGAGATCTGCAGGACATTGCTCTGTCCTCTACCTCCTGACAGATACATAGTGATATATAATTCTGCAGACTATTACACTACTGATCTCTCGAGAGATCTGCAGAACAATGCTCTGCTCCCTCTGAGCAGGATTGGTGGGATCTATATGGTTGTTTACAGTCAGTAACTGGTTGTTAATGGTTTGTGTCAGGATACAAAGTCCAGAGGAGGTGGGAGCCGTGTCTCCTCTTCTGACTGGTTTAATGATTGTGACAGCGGCCGTTCCTCGTCACCCAATCGGTAATCCGTCCTATGGCCCGGCCCCCCCGAATTATTATTCTACTACTGGGGTGACTGGACTCTGCACATATAGTCTCTGCCTCCTGCTCCTTGTCACGTTGTCACGTTGAATTGTCACTGGTGGCTATAGCTGACAGTGCTGTGTGATACACATAATGCCTCCAATGAGATCAAAACCCCACATAATGCTTTAGGACCCCGCCTTTCCTACATGGCACCTGTGCTGGGTGTTCGTTTGCTCAGAGCACTAGGGCTCCATTGTAACAATGCCTATCCTTGTCCGCAAAACGGACAAGGATAGGACATGTTCTATTTTTTTTTTTTTTCCGGTGCTACGGAACGGACATACTGACGCGGACAGCACACGGTGTGCTGTCCGCATTTTATGCGGACCCATTCAAATAAATGGGTCCGCATCCTATCCGCAAAAAAACGGAACGGACACGGAAACAAAATATGTTTGTGTGCATGAGGCCTTATAGGAAGGAATAGAGGGGATCAGATCCTCCTGCCACCTATGGACGTCCCACTTCCAGTTCACTCCAGTCCTTCCCAGCAGCAAGACAGGACGAATGTATAGCACCAGGGGTCGGGGCTCAGATGCCCCATCTGCCCCCAGTGATAACAAGAAAAAATCAAGTGCCCCAGTGTTTTTGTTTATTGCCACAGGGAGAGAAGGATAAGTGGCTGCCCGACACCTACAGCTCCACTTATCTCCAGGGGAACAAACGATAGACATGTGCCAGAGATGGCATGCAAGCCGTGTGTCACTGGCACACAGCCTCACGAGACGCACAGTGCTGCACCTTTAATAAAAAAAAAAACAATTCAGATGCGCCACACAGGGTGTGTCTGTTAGGCCCTTCCCGCCGTGCCAGCTACCAGACTCCACTACCTCAAGGGCTGGCTGCTGTACCCGCTGGTGTTCCTCTGCTGCTCTATCACTGCTGGCATAGGCGACAGCAGAGAGAAGGGAGAAGTGGTGACACAAGGGACAGTGATGGGAGTAGTAGTGGCACAGGTGACAGCAGAAGGGAGGAGTAGTAGTGGGCAGGGCATGGTGTGCTAGGACAGGCAGATGGAAGGATGATGGTGAGGTTGAAGAATGGGGGAAGCATTGTGACTAATTTGGGGGTGGGAGGATGGTGAACCTGCAGGTGACTGCTGCGGGTAATGGGGGGACAATGTGGAGCAAGATTCTGGCAACTCTGGGGTGGTCGAAGGATGCTGAGCCTGCATGTGATTACTGGGGGTGATGGGGAGAATGCTTCCGACAACTTTGGGGGTTGTTGGAAGATAGCGAGCCTGCATGTGACTGCTGGGGGCAAGGAGAGCAAGCTTCTGACAACTTTGGGACGTGTTGGAGGATAGTGAATTTGCATGTGACTGCCGGAGAGACCCGAAAGTCTCCTCGTATGAACCACAGCTGGATTGTCTTTGCAAAGAAAATCAGGAACAAGGCTCAGACTGAATGGTAACTTTATGTCACATGCAGTTTGTTGTGTTAGGCCTCATGCACACGACCGTTGTTGTGTTCCGTTCCGCAAAATGGGGTTACGTTGTTCCGTGATCCGTTTCCGTGTGTCTTCCTCTTTTTTTTGGAGGACCACCAGACATAAAGGAAGGTAAAAAAAAGTCTAAGACAGGTTTGCCATGCAAATGATAGGAATAAAACGGACGCGGATGACAATCTTGTGTGCCTCCGCGTTTTTTAGCGGTCCCATTGACTTGAATGGGTCCGCGAACCGTTTTCCGCGGACAAGAATAGGACAGGTTATATTTTTTGGACGGACTAGAACCACGGATCACAGACGCGGATGGCAAAAGGTGCACTATCCGCATTTTTTGAACAGCTCCATAGAAATGAATGGGTCCGCACCTGAAATGCTAAAATCGGCGGAACGGACGCGGAAGCAAACAACGGTCGTGTGCATGAGGCCTTATATGACTTTCCTGTATTGCCCGGCACACTGAGCACTTCTGCTATGATTTTTTTCCTTGGCACAACGTCCGAAAAAGGTTGCCGACCCCTGTGATAGACCGTAATAAAATACAACCTACCTGATCCTTGTTTCCCCTCAGGCATAGGACATGTTAGATTTTTTTTTGCGGACCACGGAACGGAGCAACAGATGCGGACAGCGCACCCGTTGAAATAAATGGGTCCGCATTTGAGCCGCCAAAACTGCGGCTCGGATGCGGACCAAAACAACGGCCGTGTGCATGAGGCCTAAGGTGTGGATCTCATGTCTGATCACAATGTAATTATATCACTATTATATCAGTGATGTCACTAACAGGGGGCGGGGCTGTGACAACCTCTCAGACATGATATACAGGCTGGTTGTCAGCAGTGATAGATGAATAGCTGCTCCTGTAGTATAAGGTGTGTGGATCTGCAGCGAGCCGGACCGCAGGCGAAAACACGTGAGGCTCACGGTGGGCCGATGGGGGTAGTAGTTGTTTGTACTCACGGTTAGTAGGGCCTCCCTGGGCCGGCAGTGCAGTGGAGGGGAAGACAACACTAAATCCTCCGTGGTACTCTCTATTGCAGGGAACACCAGCCAGATGGAAGTTGAGGTGCCCTTGATGGTGTAGGTGTTATAGGTGCGTTGGTGGCTGGGCCCCTGTGTTTGTGACGCCAGCACCGTAAAGTGCAAATGTTGAGTGTGTTAGTAGTAGTAATGAAGAGTCAGTTGTAAAAAATACCAACCTTTCCTTGAATCAACAGTTTCCAGGCAGATGTTACAGTCCATCAATAAAGTGCATTCATGTGGCATAAGTGATGACTCCACTTATCAGGTTTAGGCAATTGTCAGTTGAGGAGTTCTCTTTAAGGCTGACACTTCACAGGCAAGACTTCTTAGAATAGTTCTAAGCTTAATCTATAGCACTCTGGTACTAAATATGCTGGTTTCGGTTTACTTTGAGCTATCCTATAAGGGGCGTTCTCCCTCGTGGCAGGCATCAGTCTTCTGCTACATTATTTGCAGGATGCTCTCCTAAAAAGGTTTAGGTTTTTCCACTATGTCCTGGAAGGCTTGTGTAGTGGATAAGGACAATTCTGCTCACTAATTATCCATACGTGTCCCGGCACTTGGAAAGTTGCTCTCAGGCACTTGTGCTGATGAGGTCCATAAGCTAGATCCAGCTGTAGCCCTCACTAGGCTTACTTCATATTTAGACATAGACTCACTGTCTTCTCCAGGCTTGATCAGGGCCCAGAGGAAAAGAAAACAGCTACATGTTGATTTAGGCCTGTTTCTCTCCTCCATGAACTTGCTTCCCCTCTCTCACTCTGACTCTAACATAACATTCTGCTCTAAGCTAGACACACCCAAAGCTATATATAGTGTGGTGCCAGCACCACCTAGGGGCGAATGGGTGGAATGACAATGCCAGACTGATAATGTGAAATATACCTTACATTAGATAAATACATAGATAAGCAGAGGTTTAAAGTGTCCCATTTACACAGATATGTGGGACGCTGCAGATTCATCACAATGACATGATATTACTATTAGGGTATTTCAGCCTTTATGTTGTTTCCCATGTGTTGGGGTTAGGGCTGTATTATAATGGCAGATGAGCCTTATGATTGACATGAAAGAAGCATTACTTCCGAGCAATCACCTGCTCGTCGGCGGAGGAGACCACTGCTATTACATGCAGTGATCTCCTCCACGGTATGGGGAAAAATGATCGCTGATGCCATCGCTTGACCTCATACAGAATCATTATTTACCGGCAGCTGAGCGCAATTAGTAGGGTGGCCAGACTTCCGGTTTTAGGCCGGACAGTCCGGTTATCAGGCTCCCTGTCCCCCGTCCGGTGCAGGGCCTGGACGGACACAGGGATGTTCTCCTTTTCAGTTGCTCAGGTTCAGACAGCAGCATTGCGCTGTCTGAGCGTGAGCTGCAGTAACTGACTGAGGCTTCTTTTACCCCCAGTCAGTCACTAGAGCCGCAGACATGGCTCCCTGTGGCTGACTGAGGGGGGGAGAAGCACCCCGGCTGCCCCCAGCTCACCTTCCCCTCCGAAATTTCTTCTCTCTCCTCTCCCCTTTTTTCCTCCCGGCTGGCGACAGGGGAGCGTGGCGTCACAGAGGTGTGGGTGTGGTTTTATTTATGAGGGCGTGGTTTGTCATTTGGGGGTGTGGCCGGTAAGGTCCGGCTTTCTTGGGTGAAGCCAGTGGCCACCCTAGCGATTAGGCAGCACGATCTGCTGGCGGCAAACGATGATTTTTGTGCCTGCATAGAAGATGCTCATTCATCAGTTAATCAGCAGCACCTTTACATTGGCAGATCATCGCTAACGAGTGTTCCTACGAATGCTTGTTAGGGCTCATGCACACAAACGTTGTTTGGTTCTGCATCCGAGCCACATTTTTGCGCTCCATGGGCCTGGAAAAAAAAATAGAACATGTCCTATTCTTGTCTGTTTTGCGGACAAGAGTAAGCATTTCTATTATGGAAGGCCTGTTCTGCACATGAGCGGCATTCGTGTTTTGCGGATCCACAATTTTATGGATCCGCCGCGCGGTCGTATGCATAAGCCCTTAGGGCTCTTTCACACGAGTGGATCCTGTGCGTGTAATCCGCTGCGTGGAAGAGAGCCAAGCCCCGTTCCGGACAGCAGAGACACTGAGCACTAACATGATTGTGATCTTTTTACTACAAAATTACAGTGAGATAAAGTGGTCACTGTGATTTTGTAGTAAAAAGATCACAGAGAGGCACGGAGATGTTAATGCTCCATGTCTCTGCTGTCCGGAACAGGGCTTGGCTCTCTTTCACGCAGCGGATTACCCGCACGGGATCCACTCGTGTGACAGAGCCCTTAGGCTGAATTCACACTTCAGTTATTTGGTCAGTTATTTCCCAACCAGGTTTGGGTCAAAAACACAGAACAGGAGGAAATCTTTCCATTGTACCTTATCTCTGAGTAGGCTTCACTACTGGTTTTGGCTCATAATAGCTGATGGAAATAACTGACCAAATAACTGAAGTGTGAATTCAGCCTTAGCGATGATCTTGACGACCCTCGGCCAGTGTAATACAGGTATTACCCTTGTATAGGCCGGTGACTGCTCAGATGTTTTGTTCAGCTGTTTTCTTATCTCCTTCACCTTTGTTCCAGCTCAGGGGCCGCACCTGCCGATTATGACACAGCAAAAAAACACGCTATCTCCTCATCAGTAGTGTTGAGCGAACTTCTGTTTTAAGTTCGGCGTCTAAAGTTCGGCTTCCGGTTAGCGGAGAATCCCGATATGGATTCCGAATTCCGTTGTGGTCCGTGGTAGCGGAATCAATAATCGGCCATTATTGATTCCGCTACCACGGACCACAACGGAATTCGGAATCCATATCGGGATTCTCCGCTAACCACAAGCCGAACTTTAGACTACTCATCAGGTGATGACGTGACTGAAGGTATAGCGAGAGTACGTTACCTCCTGGCAGGCAGGGCTGTGCAAAGCCACCAGTCATCAAGGAATAAAAGATCTGTCCTGTAACACTTGTAAACCAATGTTCTGCTGATCTCTAGGGAGGTCAATGGTGTAATAATCTGCAGAATAACATGTGTCTGTCAGAAGGGAGAGAAGACAAAGCAATGTTCTGCAGATCTCTAGAGAGGTCAATGGTGTAATAATCTGCAGAACAACATGTATCTGTCAGGAGGTAGAGAGGACAGAGCAATGTTCTGCAGATCTCTAGAGAGGTCAGTGGTGTAATAATCTGCAGAATATATCACTATTAGAGATGAGCGAATTTCAGGTTACGAAATTCATTCACACTTTGTTTACTGGTATAAGCTGAATCGCGTTATGGATCCTGTTACAACGGACCATAACGCAATTCTATGACGGAATGCATAACGGAATGCCTTTAGAGGTATTCCGTTATTCATTCCGTCATAATAGAAGTCTATTGGCTGCAAAACGGATCCGTCCCGTTTCTGTTATGCAGGGGAGTCCTCCTATTATGACGGAATGAATAACGGAATGCCTCTAAAGGCATTCCGTTATGCATTCCGTCATAGAATTGCGTTATGGTCAGTGGTAACGGAATCCATGATGCAATTCACCTTTTACCAGTAAACGAAGCGTGAACGAATTTCATAACCTGAAATCAGGAGGTAGAGTGAGCAATGTTCTGCAGAGAGGGTGGTGTAATGATCTGTCTGATGAACCCTTTATCTTTCGTACAGAGTGTCAGTTCTGCGTTTGAGACCATCTACAAGAAGCAGGGAGTCTTGGGACTGTGGCGTGGCGTTAACGGAGCCGTCCCGAGGGTGATGGTCGGATCTGCGGTGCAGCTGGCGACTTTTGCTAATGCTAAAGAATGGGTCAAGCATAAGAAGGTAATGTAGACGGGTCACCAGGTGGATCTGCCACTCCCTAGAGGTGGCCGGCTCTGATTCATTTTCATGGGGTGCTCCTTATAGGTACAGTATGTTCACATGCAGTAGACCTGAAATTTCACCTGGACGGGGCTTGCAGAAATCCATGCACCTGCGGCACTTTCAGAAATTTCTGTGACTAATCTGCTGCGTGTGAACCTACCGTAATAGTGTGCTGACGTATGTAGGGGACAGATAGGATAAATTGTTGGATTCCCGTGTCGATTTCATGTAATGATGGAGCTTTTTGTCTTCCAGTGGTTCTCAGATGACAGCTGGCTGGTGCCGTTGGCCGGAGGGATGATCAGCAGCGTTGGTGTGTCCGTAGCAATGATGCCATTTGACGTGGTCAGCACACGGCTGTATAACCAGCCTGTGGATAGTGAGGGCCGGGTGAGCGCAGCTCCGGAGTCTTCCTTGTGTCTTCTCCTTCTTCTCATCCCCTCCTCGCTCATCTTCTCTTGTCTTTTGTTCCTCAGGGCCGACTTTACCGGGGTTTCCTGGACTGTTTCTTGAAGATCACCCACAAGGAAGGTTTCCTCGCCCTCTACAAGGGCATTGTCCCGGCTTACGTCCGCCTGGGGCCACACACGATCCTCAGCCTGCTCTTCTGGGAGGAGCTAAGGAAAATGACGTATCATTACCAGCACCACTGAGGGCGGAGCCAGCGCGGACTTAACTTCCAGGACCCCAACATGGGGGCCCATATGATCTCAGGACTCAAAGTTTCCAAAGCAAAACTGAGGTGATGATAAGTGGCAGAGATTCTGGTTTCTTGTGCCAAGAGTGGGGTGAGCGATGGTTATAATGTCACCTGCAGACAATGGTGCATCCCCTGTGGAGAGCGGACGCTTGTTGCAAGTGTTCGTAGTTTTATTTTAGTTACTTTTTAATATTTTGGGGTGCAGGCGCCCTGTCCTCCCTCCCCCAGATAACAGGGTCCATATAATGTACAGAATCAGGGTTATCCCTTGTTGTGGGGGAGGGGGTTGTACGTATGATAAATTAAAATGTGGCGTTATTGACGCCATGCTGTTTTTGAATCATGTGACCTCCCCAAATATGCTGTGATCCCGTGACTCGGCATCAACCCCTTGGTTAGTTTACCTATTTATTACCTCCCAGCAGCAACCAGACATTATGCTGCCGCTCAAACTAAAGGAATCCTAGCAGTCTATGACCTTGTCAGCTCGGAGATTTATGGCGGTAATATGAACGTTAAAATGCGCCCACATCATAGCCGTGTGAATAAGGGCTCATGCACACAAACGTATTTTTGGTCTGCATCCGATCTGCATTTTTTGCAGGTTGTATGTGGACCCATTCACTTCAATGGGGCCACAAAAGATGAGGACATGAGGTCATCCGTATGTCCGTTCTCCGGCCCCGCAAAAAAAATAGAACATGTCCTATTCTTGTCCGTTTTATGGGCAAAGATAGGACCGTTCTATTAGTGGCCGGCGATTGCGTTCGGCAAAATGGGGAATGCATGCGGGAGGTATCCGTTATCCAATTTGCGGACCGCAAAACAGCCAACGGTCATGTGCATGAGTCCTAACAAACATGAAAACGACTTCTACTATAAATAGGACAAGAATTAGCGTCTGCATGTTCTGAGGAGTCAGATCAGGGAGTAATACGACCACATCATATAAGTGCCTTGTGTACTGCGCCACCTGATGGAGAGTTACAAATAAAAAGATCTTTCTTACCTGAAATCTGGCGAATTTCTTTTTACATTATTATGGCTCTATCCACACGGCTGTAGTTGTTTTTTTTTTGAGGATTATTGGGGATTGGGTGCGGACCCATTAATCTCAATGGGGCTACAGTTCCGCGGCCCTGCAAAAAAAAAAAAATATAACATCTCCTATCCTTGTCCGTTTTGCAGACAAGGATAGGACATTTCTGCAGGAGAAAATAAACATGGCGGCAGGCACTCGGCTGGGATCCGCGTTTTGCGGACTGCAAAAACAGATACGGTCGTGTGCAGAAGCCCTTATTATATTGGGTTATTACAAAATGCCAATTATATCAAGTGATCAAGTGACAATGGCACTCGGTGACATTTATCTATCTCTCTGATGCTATGAGATTTACCACCCCTTTCCCGTGCTTGGGCAGCAGGAACCACTTGGCACTGAAATCACTAAGCATGGGCTCCCTTGTGCATCCCAATGCCCATATCACGCTGTACTTTCCTGTACAGCGCTTCGATGTGGGCGCTGAATGCAGCAGGAGCCGATGAACAATGTTCTCACAACCTACCTCCCCCCCTCACCAATGGCTTGGTACCACCACATCACGCTTCCAGGATGGTGAAGCAGGAGCCACTCTCCACTACATTGCTCAGTGCAGGAGTGAGTTTGGATGAACCGCTTCCTTCTCCCCACTCGCGCTTTGAACCTCCTACATCAGAACCCCCCCAGCTGGTAAGTGCAGACCACAGTGCGCTCTACAGTATAAACAATTAGGTGTCAAGTCCTCCTCTATTGGCTTACATAATATATACCATATTTTCCAGACTATGAGGGCTCATTCAGACGACCATATGAATGGGTCCGCATCCATTGTGGAACGGGTGTGGACCCATTTATTTCAATGGGACCGCAAA
The DNA here is from genome assembly GCF_905171765.1 of Bufo bufo. Classification (NCBI taxonomy): domain Eukaryota; kingdom Metazoa; phylum Chordata; class Amphibia; order Anura; family Bufonidae; genus Bufo; species Bufo bufo. The sequence continues at coordinate 50,747,720 of NC_053389.1, read as the reverse complement.
AGATGCGGACAGCACACCGTGTGCTGTACGCATCTGTAGTTCTGTTCCACGACCCGCAAGAAAGATACAGCAAGTCCTATTCTTGTCCAGAATAGAAGACAAAAATAGTCATTTCTATCATAGTGCCGGCCATGTGCGGTCCGCAAAGTGTGGAACGCATATGGCCGGTATCCGTGTTTTGCGGATCAGCAATTTGCGAGCCGCAGAACAGTACGGCAGTCTGAATGAGCCTTAGGAAACAGAAAGTTTGAAAAAAAATGTTCCTACTTATTAAACTTTTCCCAGTGGTTTAATAAAGTGGAGGGGTCAAGGTCAGTAACAAACGCACACAGCACTGCTGCATACACACTTGACAAATACAGCTTTCATACACAGCTGACATATATACACACAGCACTGCTGTGCACACCTAACAAACACAGCCGTGACGTCTGTGTTTCTTCCTTTTTTTTTGGACGCCCCATTTACTTCCCTTTCTTGCGGTCAAGAATAGGACATGTTCTACCTTTTGCACAGAAACAGAACATACTGGTGTGGAAAGCTTTTAGCATCCATATATCCGCTCCGCTAAGAGATAGAACATGTCCTATACTTGGCCACACAATGCAGACCACAGACTCATAGCAGTCAATGGGTCTGCAAAAAAAAACGGATGCAACACGGATGTCATCCATATGTCATCCAATACATACAGTTGCAAGAAAAAGTATGTGAAACCTTTGGAATGATATGGATTTCTGCACAAATTGGTCATAAAATGTGATCTGATCTTCATCTAAGTCACAACAATAGACAATAGACAATCACAGTCTGCTTAAACCAATAACACACAAAGAATTAAATGTTACCATGTTTTTATTGAACACACCATGTAAACATTCACAGTGCAGGTGGAAAAAGTATGTGAAACCCTAGACTAATGACATCTTCAAGAGCTAATTGGAGTGAGGTGTCAGCCAACTGGAGTCCAATCAATGAGATGAGATTGGAGGTGTTGGTTACAGCTGCCCTGCCCTATAAAAAACACACACCAGTTCTGGGTTTGCTTTTCACAAGAAGCATTGCCTGATGTGAATGATGCCTTGCACAAAAGAGCTCTCAGAAGACCTACGATTAAGAATTGTTGACTTGCATAAAGCTGGAAAGGGTTATAAAAGTATCTCCAAAAGCCTTGCTGTTCATCAGTCCACGGTAAGACAAATTGTCTATAAATGGGGAAAGTTCAGCACTGCTGCTACTCTCTCTAGGAGTGGCCGTCCTGTAAAGATGACTGCAAGAGCACAGCGCAGACTGCTCAATGAGGTGAAGAAGAATCCTAGAGTGTCAGCTAAAGACTTACAAAAGTCTCTGGCATATGCTAACATCCCTGTTAGCGAATCTACGATACGTAAAACACTAAACTAGAATGGATTTCATGGGAGGATACCACAGAGGAAGCCACTGCTGTCCAAAAAAAACATTGATGCACGTTTACAGTTTGCACAAGAACACCTGGATGTTCCACAGCAGTACGGGCAAAATATTCTGTGGACAGATGAAACCAAAGTTGAAGAAACACACAACACTATGTGTGGAGAAAAAGAGGCACAGCACACCAACATCAAAACCTCATCCCAACTGTGAAGTATGGTGGTGGGGGCATCATGGTTTGGGGCTGCTTTGCTGCGTCACGGCTTGGACGGATTGCTATCATCAAAGGAAAAATGAATTCCCAAGTTTATCAAGACATTTTGCAGGAGAACTTAAGGCCATCTGTCCACCAGCTGAAGCTCAACAGAAGATGGGTGTTGCAACAGGACAATGACCCAAAGCATAGAAGTAAATCAACAACAGAATGGCTTAAACAGAAGAAAATACACCTTCTGGAGTGGCCCAGTCAGAGTCCTGACCTCAACCCGATTGAGATGCTGTGGCATGACCTCAAGAAAGCAATTCACACCAGACATCCCAAGAATATTGCTGAACTGAAACAGTTCTGTAAAGAGGAATGGTCAAGAATTACTCCTGACCGTTGTGCACGTCTGATCTGCAACTACAGGAAACGTTTGGTTGAAGTTATTGCTGCAAAAGGAGGTTCAACCAGTTATTAAATCCAAGGGTTCACATACTTTTTCCACCTGCACTGTGAATGTTTACATGGTGTGTTCAATAAAAACATGGTAACATTTAATTCTTTGTGTGTTATTAGTTTAAGCAGACTGTGATTGTCTATTGTTGTGACTTAGATGAAGATCAGATCACATTTTATAACCAATTTGTGCAGAAATCCATATCATTCCAAAGGGTTCACATACTTTTTCTTGCAACTGTATGTGCATGAGGCCTACGTGCAAATACTGAGAATTACACCCAGTATATAGGACAGGAGAAGTGGTACTGTGCAGTGTGCACTGTACAAAAACGTTGCCATAAAATTTTCCAAACAAGGTATAAAGTATATACACTTACCCTACTGGCCCAGCTACATGCATACTATCTCATTCATACCTACTAAAAAAAATGGAGAAAATGAAACCTAGCCTAACGTAAACATCCAATCCGGCTGAGCCCCGACTATATACAAATTTCTCAGAACAGAAAATAAATTACAACTTCTTACAATAAAAAATAATAAACATAAAATAATCATAATAGAAATATTAAATAACTATAATATATATATATTTTTTTTATATATATATATTTTTTTATATATATATATTTTTTTATACATTATTTTTTTTATATATTTTTTTATATTACACACATATATGAGAAAACACAAACCTATACTAACCCTACCAATCTATCTATCTATCTATCCCATCACCTTCACCCAGGGCCAACCTCCGCCTCTTGTCCCTCCATGAGGCCAGCCCTTCCACCACCACCCACACCCAGCCCCTCGCCTCATGTCCTCCTATGTCCGCATAGTCCAGGGCTGGATGCAGGCCTCCCCACACAAAAATATGAACCTCCCCACCCCATCCCACCCAACCCAACCTAACTACACCCCACTTACCCTATCATACAATATATACATCTTATAACAACCATATCAATCTATACAAACCAATATTAAAATCCACCCGAAGGCCCAAGTTCAGTCATTTGCAAACCTTTCTTCAAAAACTCATCTTAAATACAAAACAAAAACCTAATGTGAAAGCCTCAGCCCAACACCAGGAAAAGTGCTACTGAGGCTAAGGCACATCAAAGGTGAAGCCTCTCCAGAGGTAAGAGACCCCATCCGTACCCACCTTCTCGCACTCAAGAGAGCGAACCTTCGCCAGGTCACCTAGAATGTTCCTACACACCTCTTCCACAGGGAGGATTTTCTGCTGGGTTGAAACTAAACACTGTGCGTTCCATGTGAAGTACCTGATCACTATGCTAACTATAAAAGCTGTGCATGGGTCCCTTCCTCCCAAACCTTTGAATGCTCCATAAGCCCATTCCGCATAGGAGAGGTTGGCTAGCCTAGGCCAGCCAATAGATGCACCCACCCGTTTGTATACCTCTGTATTAAAGGGACACTGAAGCAGGAAGTGCTCCATACTTTCTAGTATGTCGCCACAGTCCTCCCGGAGACAACCACTTTCATCAGAGTTCCTGTACTTCAAGTTGTCCCTTACATACAGCTTCCCGTGAAAGCAGCGCCAAGCCAAGTCCCAAAACTTCAAGGGGATCCTTGCCGAATTTAACAACTGTAACCCCTTGTCTAGATCCCGGCTTGGGCAATCCTTAAGGGCCAGGGGCTTCCGGAAGAGGGTCAACAAGACCCTCTCGTCAAGGGATCTCCTTGACTGGGTCTTGATTTCCCTCACTCCCAAACCCCACTGGCGGATCACCTTCAGAATCGGGGTGACATAAGCCTGAAGATATCCGTGAGGTGTACGCAAATCCTTCACTTGCCCTCCTGTCTCCCACTCCTGGAAGAAAGGCCGAAACTAACCCCTGCAAGAGACTACCCACGGAGGAGCCCTCTCTTTCCAGAGGTTTGCCAGGTTGATCTTAACAAAGGTGTTCACAAGGAACACCACTGGGTTGACCATACCCAACCCCCCTAATCTCCTCGTACGGTATGTCACCTCTCTCTTGACTAGGTTCAGCCTATTCCCCCATAACAGTTGAAAGAACAGACTCTAAACCCGAGTCCAGAGAGGTTCTGGCAAGACACATACACTGGCCAAATAGATAAGCAAAGGGAGAAGGTAAGTCTTGATCAGGTTCACCCTTTCCCTGAGGGTCAAAGACCAACCCTTCCACTGGTCAACCTTCTGAGCGGCGATCGTGAGCCTGCTGTCCCAATTTTGGGTGGGATAATCCCCATGGCCGAAATGAACGCCTAGGACTTTGGCTGACGACTGGGGCTCTGGGAGGGTGTCCGGGAGACCGAAAGATGGATCACCCCCTCCCAGCCAGAGACTCTCACACTTATCCCGGTTAATCACGGACCCAGAGACTTCCAAGTAGCGTTCTACCTCCGACATCACGTATTCCGCCTCCCCTCCCGAGGACACGAAAACAGTGACGTCATCAGCATACGCCACCACCCTCAGAGTGGCTTCCGGCTCCTCCAGACTCATCCTGACTCCCGCTAACGGTCCCCGATCAATCCTCCTAATAAAAGGATCAATCGCAAACACGTATAAGAGCGGGCTCAATGGACAACCCTGGCGGACTCCAGACCCGACCTCAAAAGGGCTGCCAGACCAACCACCAGCGGGAAACTCTCTGTCCCTACATACAAAATCTTTAACCAATCGACAAACCCTCCCGGCAGGCCATATTTCAGAAGGACTGCCCAGAGGTACTCGTGGTTAACCCGATCAAAAGCCTTTGCCTGATCTAAAGCCAGCATGTACCCCTTCCAGTTACCCGACCTACTCTGCTCCACTGCCTCTCGGACACCGAGCACAGCACTAAACGTGCTTCGGCCTGGAACTGAGCAATGTTGGGTCTCCGAAAGGAGCCGGGGCGCAAACTGCACCAACCGTTTAAACAGTATCTTGGCCAGGATCTTTCTGTCCGTATTGAGAAGCGCTATGGGACGCCAATTCTCAATACGGCTCGGATCTTTACCCTTTGATATAAGGATCAGAGCTGACCTCCTCATTGACTTCGGCAGAGCACCCGAGGAAAGGCACTCATTGAATACCTTAGTCAAGAGGGGAACCAAGGAGTCCTTAAAGGTCTTATAAAACTCGGATGTTAAGCCATCCGGGCCTGGCGACTTCTTTAGGGCAAGCCCTTCGATCGCCAGGCTGACTTCCTCTTCTCTGTTTTCTTCTATCAAAACGCCAAGAGAGAGGTCTACTCTTGACTCAGGGATGGTTTCAGCCAGGAAAGCCGAAATCCTGTCCCGATTCAGATCCTTCTTCCTCAAGAGGCACGAGTAGAAGGACTTGACGATTTCCAAGATCCCTGATCTGGACCTATCCAGAGATCCCGTACAATCGACCAGTCCCGTCACCAACTTACTTTTCACTGACATCTTAAAGTTTCTGTAAGGGTTGGGCGAGCGGTACTTCCCGAAATCCCTCTCAAAAACCAAAGATGTGTGCCTATCGTACTGGCGCCTCTTAAGCAAAGATTTCACCCTGGAGATATCCTCTCGGCTACCTCCAGTCGAGACCAGTTGTTCGAGTTTCCTCCTCAGACCCTGATACAAGCGGTACTTGTTCAGGGGCCTGAGGCTCGAGAGCTGGCGGAAGAATTTTGCCACCCGATCTTTGAATATCTCCCACCACAAAGATCCAGCAACTCTACCTGACTCTGAAGGAAGTCCTTAAAGGATTGTCTCACCTCTGCTTCCTCCAGGAGGGCCGAATTTAGCTTCCAATAGCCTCTTCCCATTTGGGGGGATTCTGCAACATTCAAAGAGAACATAATCATACAGTGATCGGAGAATTCCACCTCTACCACCTCTAAAGGTGAAAAAGTAGTCTCCTCCTTTAAATAAAACCTGTCTATTCTAGACCTAATCTGACAACCTCTATAATAAGTGAAACCACCGTGGCCTGGGGTGTGCCTAATGTGGACATCCACCAGGCGAGCCTCGCTAGCTATGCTATTCAGGGATACACTATCATAAGCCAGCCGGTTTCTGGCGCCTCCCCGGTCTTGGGACCTTGTGACTGTATTAAAGTCCCCGCCAAAGACCACCTGCCGACTCGTAAAAAGGAAAGGTTTGATCCTCATAAAGAGACGCTTCCGATCCCACCTGGTTTGGGGACCATAGATGTTTATCAGGCGAAGCTCTTGACCCTTCATGAGGACATCTAAAATCAAACACCTCCCCATTTCTAACTCAATCACTCGTCGGCTTTCTACTGGTGCGGTAAAAAGAACCGCCACTCTGCTATACGGCTCAGCCGCAAGAGACCAATATGGAACGCACCTCCACTCCTTTTTTGCTTTATATACAGCCGCCAAATCTGGCAGCCTGGTCTCTTGCAAAAATAAAATGTCAGCTTCAACCCGGCTGAGAAAATCAAAGGCTGCAAACCTAGCCGCATCCGATTTAATACTGGCGACATTAATGGTCGCCAGCGTCAACGAAGTGAGTGCCGCCATATAGAGTGATTAAGTTAGACGGCCTTCTTCCTTCCCTTCCCCTTCTTGTTCTTCTTCTTACCCCTCTTGGGGCTACCCCCTAAGGTGGCACGATCTCTTTTGAGAGAGACAGTGGTGTCCATCTCATTAGTCACCACCGCCTCCCCCTTCGCACCATTCTTGTCATTCCCATTCCCAGTGTCTGGACCCACCCCACCTCCCGAGGACCTTGCATCCTCACCGGAGGGAGGCGCGGGCCCTTCCAGAGGCTCCTTCTCTTGCCCCTCCGGCTCCCCACCTTCAACCTCCTCCCCGGAAGAAGAGGAGGCGGAGATCTCATCCAAGGTGAGGTACCGGTTGGAAAGATCCAGGGGAAGAGAGTCAGGATTAGAGAGGTCCAGGGGGGAGCTGGCTTTGCCTTCCACAGGCACTCTAGTCGGGCTAGATCTTTTTTTGGTCAGACGTTTCCTTCTTGTTCTTTTAGACTCTGTCTCACTCCCATCTGTTGCACTCTCGTAGCAAGAGGACAGAGTCACCTCGGAACGGTCTAGTCTCCTGAGTTCCTCATTCCCCTCGATATCCCCCAGGGTCTCAGCTCTAGGAGAGGCATTCTCTTGGGAGGGCACAGGCATCACCCCAGGACGGGGTTCCACCTGCCCCCTCTCCATTTGACGCCTCTCCCTCCGTCTCTGCTGAGACGGGCCGTCTTTTCTCTTCATCGACCCCACTGCCCTGTTGCCTTCGCCAGCACTCGCCTCGGCGGTGGGGGCCTCCCGGCGAGCCTCCGCGCGTGCACGAGCCACGTTGGCGACAGAGCGAGGGCAACGACTGAACGGGTGCCCTAGCTCACCACACAGGTTGCATCTAATCTGCCCACAAGATGCAGCTAAATGGCCTTCACCCCCGCACAACGCGCACCTCTACACTTGGCAGCTGGCGCTGAAGTGTGAAGGGCTGCCGCACTTGTAACACAGCTTAGGCTGCCCCCTGTAGAACACCATGATCCTATCCCGACCAAGGAAAGCAGATGATGGTATGTGGGAAACCGACCACCCTGAATGTCTCAACTTAATCTGAAACGTCCAGGCACCCGACCAGATGCCAAACTCATCCAGGTTCTTGCTAGGAAGACCCTGGACGTCCCCGTACCTGCTCAACCAGGTCAAGATGTCAACACAAGAAAGTGACTCGTTACGGGTGAGAACGGTCACCTTCTTGACCTCATTCTGGCGGGTTATCGCTTGCACAAAAAACCCCTGCCAGTCCGGCTGGTCTTTTGCCAGTTCATACCCAGACCAGAAAAGTTCAAGACCCTCTGGCCGGGCAAAACTGACATCAAACTCCCGGGTGCCATACGGATGTATCAGGGCAAAGGGACCACTGTTAGCCAGAATGGCCCCCATTCTTTCCTGCAGCTCTTTAATAACTTCTTTTAAGACTTTTATTTTTCTTGATATTTCTGGCCTGTTTTTCCTGGCTGCTTTGTCCACCTTCCCCCTCTCAAGCTTTAGGTTCACCCTCACCTTCTTGAGGGTCCTATTCGCTTCCTCGTACTCCCGGAGGTAGGCCGTGATTCGGGAGCTGTAAACGGCGATTAGTTCCCGGGGCTTCATGTTGCCCCAGTCAGCCTCAACCGGAACCGTCCCATCCCCAGGAGCACTCCGCGTACCTCTTGGAGGGCTACTGTCCGCCCTCCTGGAACTGCCGGCGATGGACACGGCTTCACCTCCGGGGGCTGCAGGGGCCGCTGCACCACGACTCCTGCTGGATCTTCTGACCCCCGAGGCGGAAGATGGAACTGAGGCCGGTAGCTCACCTCCCCTACCTCCCGCCGGCCTACCCCGGGAAGCAGGATCCTGGGTCTTCAGTCGCTTCATGGCCCAGGACACTACCAGCTCCCTGGGGAGAGAGAGGCAGGGCCTGGGCTGGGAAAGATGGAAAAATCCATGGTAGCTTGTCAGCAATCAGCAGGAGCTCCTCCAAACACAACCACACCCGTCCACTGGCTCCTGCACACTGAGTATTACACCCAGTATACAGGACATGAGAAGTGGTACTGTGCAGTGTCCATATATACTGAATAAGAGCAGATACTGAGGATTACACCCAGTATACAGGACATGAGAAGTGGTACTGCGCAGTGTCCATATATACAGAATAAGAGCAGATACTGAGGATTACACCCAGTATACAGTACAGGAGACGTGGTACTGTGCAGTGTCCATATATACAGAATAAGAGCAGATACTGAGGATTACACCAAGTATATAGGACAAAAAAAGTACGGCTGACTGTACACCAGATACCTGTTGTATAACCACCTCTAGTGTTGGTTTATTTTCACCAAAACAACTGGATTAGGTATTTGATAATCCAACAGCCCGTTCCTTATCTCCCTGACATCTGCTGTCGGGGGGAGAGTCGGGAATACCCCTTACACATTTGACATTTTGCCAATCCTGTCAAACATGGTGTGTTGTGCAGTTATACATCTAGGGGTCTTTTCACATCTGCATTGTTTATTACAGGAGCAGAACAATGAAGCGGTGCCTGATCCATTGCATTTTGAACAACAAAAGGCGCCTGAAGGACCCGAAGACTATAACAGGGGTTTCCGACATGAACAGAATCTGCAGCACACATGGGAACACGGCCTTGTGTATGCTGCTCAAGGATTTCAGCGGTGTTGTGCAGTGTTTCCAGTTTACATTATTGACTTGGAAACCTTTATGTCTTCTTTCCTCTGAATCTTGAATGACAGGAGCAGAGCGGTGACTCTACTTCTGCTGCACTCCTTCCATATCAGTAATGTGCGCTGTTATTTGTTCCCTTCCCCCCTTCGTCTTGTGGACAACATCCAGTTCTATTCCCAGACTATTAAAAACCTGTGCTGACCACTCGGGTTCCACGTGCCGCGCAGGTGCTAGGAAGCTGCAGGACACGAGGGAATCACGACCCATAAACAGAAATAATAATTATGGGGCACATTTACTAAGACCGGCTTGTTAGGTCGGTCTTAGATCCTCCCTGTGCTGCCATAAAACTTATGACGAGGCGTGCGCCAGTGGCAGTTCTTGCGCCTGGCTGCGTAGTTTTTCGAAAACATTTACACCTGGAAACTTCCACACTTTGCCTCCATGCACAGCTGGTTAAAAAAGGGGATTTGCGACTATTTTATGCCTAAAATAGTCACAGCATAAAAAACAGCATAAAAAATGTGATAAAAAAATGCACATAACCATTTTCTGTGCCGTTTTTTTGCGGCCCGTAAGTGGATCCATTCACTTCAATGGATCCACATAAAAAACTGAATTAACTCCATGTGCATTCCATTTCCGTATGTCTGTTCTGCAAAAAAATAGAACATGTCCTATTCTTGTCCCCATTACGGACAAGAATAAAACGTTAAAAATCATGTTAAAACGAGTAGTGTCTAAGGGTGGGAAGGACTGGACCTCCTTCTGCCCTATCTTATGTTCACAGTGCGAGAAGTGCCCCAGACCTCTACTGGGTTCTCGCCCTTCGAACTACTATATGGCAGACATCCACATGGTCTGTTGGACATAGCCAAAGAGGCGTGGGAGCAACAACCCACACCATATAAAAGCGTTATTGAATACGTCACCCAGATGCAGGAACGTATGGAAACCGTGTTGCCGCTGGTAAAGGAACATATGGAGGCAGCTCAGCAAGCTGAATAATCAGCAGGCTCGGGTCCGGATCTTTAACCCAGGAGATCGGGTTATGGTTCTGGTACCGACAGTGGACAGTAAGTTACTGGCTAGTTGGCAGGGACCCTACGAGGTACTCGAAAAGGTTGGAGAAGTAAACTACAAGGTACACCAGCCAGGGCGGCGCAAGCCGGAGTAGGTGTACCATGTGAATTTGCTCAAACCTAGGAAAGATAGAGAGACCGGTACTGACGATAGCCCGCGGCCGAGTTTTCTAGGAGGAGAGGTTCCGGCCCCTCAGTCTGATGTAAGGTATGCGGTTGCCACACTGAAGATTGCTGACAGCCTCTCCTCTAAACAGACTCAGGAGGCCAGGGAGTTCGTCAGCAGGAACACAGACGTGTTCTCGGACCTCCCTGGATGCACTTCCATAATCCAGCATGACATTGTCACTGAGCCTCAGGCCAAAATCTGGTTAAAACCATACCGGGTACCCGAGGCTTGGCGACAAGCCGTCTCAGAGCAAGTGCAGCTAATGCTGCAACTAGATGTCATTGAGGAGTCCAAAAGTGAGTGGGCCAGTCCAATAGTCTTAATACCAAAGCCGGACGGGTCGTTACGATTCTGTAACGATTTCTGGAAACTAAACGAAGTCTCGCTGCGTATCCCATGTCCCGGGTAGACGAGTTGATTGAGTGGTTAGGACAAGCCCGGTATTTTTCTGTTTTGGACCTCACCAAAGGGTACTGGCAGGTACCCTTAACGGAGGCTGCCAAAGAGAAAACTGCCTTCATCACACCGGAGGGGCTATACCAGTATAAGGTGTTACCCTTTGGTCTGCATGGTGCCCCCCGCCACTTTCCAAAGGCTAATGGACATTGTGCTTCGTCCACATCGTCGGTACACTTCGTCTTACCTGGACGATATTGTCATCCACAGTATTGACTGGGAAAGTCACCTACCCAAAGTGCAGGCTGTAGTGGACTCCCTTAAAAAAAACTGGCCTAACCGCTAACCCAAAAAATTGTGCGATAAGGTTAGAGGAGACAAAATACGGGGTATGGGGTATGTCATTGGGCGCGGAGTGATCAAACCCCAAGTAAACAAAATAGAGGCAATAAGAAATTGGCCCCGACCTGTCACCACTAAACAAGTAAAGTCATTCCTAGGAACAATAGGCTATTACATGAGATTTATTCCGCACTTTACTACTGTAGCTGCGCCATTGACAGGACTCTTGAAGGGACGCAAGTCAGTGATGGTTTACTGGAATGACCGGGCAGAAAAGGCTTTCTCGCTTTGAAGTCGGCCCTGTGTGGGTCCCCGGTTTTGGTGACGCCCGACTTCAAGCGAGAATTCATAGTACAGATGGATGCCTCTGAAGTAGGCCTCGGTGCTGTACTGTCTCAGAAAGTCAACGGGGAGGAGCATCCCATTGTCTTCCTCAGCCGTAAGCTCACCCCAGCCGAGACCAGGTATAGTATAGTGGAGAGAGTGTGCCTGGCTATCAAGTGGGCACTCTAGTCTCTCCGCTATTATTTGTTGGGGAGAACATTCCGCCTGGTGACCGACCACTCCCCTCTCAAGTGGATGAGCCAGGACAAAAAGAGAAATGCCCGAGTCACCAGGTGGTTCCTGTCCTTACAAAACTTTAAGTTCTCCGTAAAACACAGGGCAGGCCGGTTGCAGGGAAACGCGGATGCCCTGTTCCGAGTGTACTGTATGGCATGTGTTCACCCCCTCAGGGTTTATTGAAGGGGGGAGGTATGTAAGAAGTTACAAGGAATCATCGTGGGTGATAGGTACGTGTCACCAGTGATGGTCAGTTCGGAGTGTTCGCCAGCGAACACATGCGGGCTGCCATCTTTAGTAAGGTAGACTCACCCGTCCGGCGATGCACAGGTAAACCCTCACCTGTGCCCGTGGCGGTCTGAAATCAAATGCAGTCACCGGGAGCCTTCATCGGGCTGTTCTCGGAACTGCCTGCTCCCGGTGACTGCATTTAATTTCAGACCGGCTCCCGGCACAGGTAAGGGCTTACCTGTGCATCGCCGGATGGGTGAGTCTACCTTACTAAAGATGGTAGCCCGCATGTGTTCGTTGGCGAACACTGCGAACTGACCCTCACTGTGTGTCACTGGGGTTCCTGGCCTAGGTGGAGTAAGAGCCGGTTTTTATGTGTCAGCAGCAGTTGCTGTTTGACACCTTGATACTTATTATGGGATGGCTCTTACTGGGAGTAGTCAAAGTGCGGGGTGGGGGAATACTCCCCATGTTCCAGGCCGGGTTTTGCCAGGCATAAAAACCATCCAGCACTGCCAGGTAGAGAGGATTACCTCCGTCTGACAGTGGAGCTCAGGAGGTCTGTGTGCTGTGATCTGAGGGCCGTGTTGGGATCTGCGACTTGAGTCGGGCTGGAGGGCTCAGACCCCTGTGAGGGAGAACAAGCCGCTTAACGCCTGCCTGTGGACTTGACAAGACAGAACTTCCAACAGGGTGTGAAGTAACACCCAGGAGAAAAGGTGACTGTTTTGTACACCCTGTACAGAATTATTAGGCAAATGAGTATTTTGACCACATCATCCTCTTTATGCATGTTGTCTTACTCCAAGCTGTATAGGCTCGAAAGCCTACTACCAATTAAGCAAATTAGGTGATGTGCATCTCTGTAATGAGAAGGGGTGTGGTCTAATGACATCAACACCCTATATTAGGTGTGCATAATTATTAGGCAACTTCCTTTCCTTTGGCAAAATGGGTCAAAAGAAGGACTTGACAGGCTCAGAAAAATGAAAAATAGTGAGATATATTGCAGAGGGATGCAGCACTCTTAAAATTGCAAAGCTTCTGAAGCGTGATCATCGAACAATCAAGCGTTTCATTCAAAATAGTCAACAGGGTCGCAAGAAGCGTGTGGAAAAACCAAGGCGCAAAATAACTGCCCATGAACTGAGAAAAGTCAGGCGTGCAGCTGCCAAGATGCCACTTGCCACCAGTTTGGCCATATTTCAGAGCTGCAACATCACTGGAGTGCCCAAAAGCACAAGGTGTGCAATACTCAGAGACATGGCCAAGGTAAGAAAGGCTGAAAGACGACCACCACTGAACAAGACACACAAGCTGAAACGTCAAGACTGGGCCAAGAAATATCTCAAGACTGATTTTTCTAAGGTTTTATGGACTGATGAAATGAGAGTGAGTCTTGATGGGCCAGATGGATGGGCCCGTGGCTGGATTGGTAAAGGGCAGAGAGCTCCAGTCCGACTCAGGCGCCAGCAAGGTGGAGGTGGAGTACTGGTTTGGGCTGGTATCATCAAAGATGAGCTTGTGGGGCCTTTTCGGGTTGAGGATGGAGTCAAGCTCAACTCCCAGTCCTACTGCCAGTTTCTGGAAGACACCTTCTTCAAGCAGTGGTACAGGAAGAAGTCTGCATCCTTCAAGAAAAACATGATTTTCATGCAGGACAATGCTCCATCACACGCGTCCAAGTACTCCACAGCGTGGCTGGCAAGAAAGGGTATAAAAGAAGAAAATCTAATGACATGGCCTCCTTGTTCACCTGATCTGAACCCCATTGAGAACCTGTGGTCCATCATCAAATGTGAGATTTACAAGGAGGGAAAACAGTACACCTCTCTGAACAGTGTCTGGGAGGCTGTGGTTGCTGCTGCACGCAATGTTGATGGTGAACAGATCAAAACACTGACAGAATCCATGGATGGCAGGCTTTTGAGTGTCCTTGCAAAGAAAGGTGGCTATATTGGTCACTGATTTGTTTTTGTTTTGTTTTTGAATGTCAGAAATGTATATTTGTGAATGTTGAGATGTTATATTGGTTTCACTGGTAAAAATAAATTATTGAAATGGGTATATATTTGTTTTTTGTTAAGTTGCCTAATAATTATGCACAGTAATAGTCACCTGCACACACAGATATCCCCCTAAAATAGCTAAAACTAAAAACAAACTAAAAACTACTTTCAAAAATATTCAGCTTTGATATTTATGAGTTTTTTGGGTTCATTGAGAACATGGTTGTTGTTCAATAATAAAATTAATCCTCAAAAATACAACTTGCCTAATAATTCTGCACTCCCTGTATATGAACTTTCATGTGTGTGAACGATCACCAAGCAACGTGCATTTTTGTTTTGCTTTCACGTGTGAATAAACACTGATGTTTTGAACCAAGAACTTTGCGGCACCCGCTAATCCTATCTACCAGAGCGAATCCCCACACGCTGTACAGAGATGTGTGACTATGACAGACATGTGACGCTGTACAGAGACGTGTGACTATGAGAGACGTGTGATGCTGTACAGAGATGTGTGACGCTGTACAGAGATGTGTGACTATGAGAGATGTGTGACTATGAGAGACGTGTGACGCTGTGCAGAGATGTGTGACTATGAGAGACGTGTGACGCTGTACAGAGATGTGTGACTATGAGAGACAGGTGACGCTGTACAGAGATGTGTGACTATGAGAGACAAGTGACGCTGTACAGAGATGTGTGACTATGAGAGATGTGTGACGCTGTACAGAGATGTGTGACTATGAGAGACAAGTGACGCTGTACAGAGATGTGTGACTATGAGAGACAAGTGACGCTGTACAGAGATGTGTGACTATGAGAGACGTGTGACGCTGTACAGAGATGTGTGACTATGAGAGATGTGTGACGCTGTACAGAGATGTGTGACTATGAGAGACGTGTGACGCTGTACAGAGATGTGTGACTATGAGAGATGTGTGACGCTGTACAGAGATGTGTGACTATGAGAGACGTGTGACGCTGTACAGAGATGTGTGACTATGAGAGATGTGTGATGCTGTACAGAGATGTGTGACTATGAGAGATGTGTGACGCTGTACAGAGATGTGTGACTATGAGAGATGTGTGATGCTGTACAGAGATGTGTGACTATGAGAGATGTGTGACGCTGTACAGAGACGTGTGTATGAATACTGTGGATTAATAACAGGATAAATTAACATTAAGGTATGACAATGAGATAATGATGCGGTGTGTGAATGGGGCCCTTCGTGTTGTCTTATCTGTTTGTGGTGTTAGTATAAAGGTAAAGTTACTTCCTGTGTGAAAAGTTACTCACTGACTGTTCAATTAACAGCAGAGATCAGACTACGAGCCTCGCTAAGTAGAAATGGGTGAGGCAGCCCAACTGAAGGGGGAGGTACTTTCTATATACCACCTTAGGCTCCATTCACCTGTCCGTGGAATGGGTCCGCATCCATTCCGCAATATCCGGAACAGGTGCAGACCCATTCATTCTCAATGGGGCAGGAATGGATGTGGAGAGAACACAGTGCGTTCTCCGCATCCGCATTTTTGGAGCGTGGCCCCGATCTTCCGGTCCGCAGCGCCAGAAAAAAAATAGAACATGTCCTATTTTTGTCCGCAATTACGGACAAGAATAGGCAGTTCTATGAAGGTGCCGGCCGGGTGTATTGCTGGGTGTATTGCGGATCCGCAATACACCACGGACGTGTGAATGGAGCCTTACAATGGCGTCCCCTCAGACCACGTCCCACCCTGTGTCAGAATATGTTGATATTCTCTCAGCATGTGACGCAGAACAGTGAGGGTTTGAAGAATCTATTTGTGAAAGGCAGCAAAGTGTCCAAAGATAAGCAGCAGTCCTAGCGTAGACCATGGTCTCATTTCTAGGACTGTGTACATTTCCAGGTTTGAAGTGTATTCAGAAAACCCCTCTCCCTGGAAATCCATGGTGAATGAGGCAATGTTTAGGAATAGTAGGGTATTGTGAAGAGGGGACACCTGGTGCCTCCTCCTGCTTAGGCTGAATTCACACCTCCGTGGAACACGGTCCGTGAGATACCGGACTGGCATCCTGCTTAGTGCAGGAGCGCACAGCGCCATTGGTTGCTGTGACTCCTTGAGCTTTGTGCCGCCACCGCAGTACAGTGATCTACAATGACGCCATGCGCTTCTGCACTAAGCAGGATGCTAGTCCGGTATCTCACGGACCGTGTTCCACGGACGTGTGAATTCAGCCTTAAAAGGCTCATAAGCAGCTTCATAACTGAGCACATGATTGACCATCGCACTAGTAGACTCCCCACTACTGTGGACTATGCCAGACATGCTAAACTACAATAAAATAAAAATAAAATAAAAATAGTTTTTTTTAAACAAAACTTTGTTTTATTTTGACATAAACATCATTACATCATTGATCCATTTCTACAATTTTCATATGCATTATATGAAAAGTCAGGTTGTTTACATTACACCATACAATAATGTGCAACTTCAAATACAACATCCTATTTATCTAATTAACCCCTCTCTGTGTCCCAATCACTGTCGCTCATCATCACCGATCATCCTATGTATTTGCCACTAAGTTTTGTGTACCCCATTATCGTGTCATAGTTTGACTATATTGTATGTACCCCTCAGTTCTGGTCCAACTTTCCCAGTGTGCCTTTTAACTGTTCTGTCATGCAGGGCAGTCTTTAATATTGATTGGACCCTGGGCAAGAATTTACTTGGGCCCCCTGGATCCCGCCTTCACACACCCTAGCATGCAATCACGCCCTCCACCACAACACATAACCCACAGTCAATGGGTCCGCATCCGAGCCGCCAAAACGGCGGCTCGGATGCGGACCCAAACAAGGGCCGTGTGCATGAGGCCTAAGCACATGCAGTCTCAGGAGTGGTCGACACCACACCCCTGCCTTGCAGCCTCACAGGAGTACAGGACCAGTATCTGTACACGTATGTATGGCATAATTGGGATGCACATCACACATGACATGACACAGGTCTTTACCAGGCTGCAGGCCAGCAGACACATTATTATTGCCACATGTGTCACATGCCACTACTGACTGTACAGCCGTTCAGAATTCAGACAGTTCACAGTTCCACTTCCTTCAGAAAAGCGAGCCTGCCGTGCACTCCAGCGACTTACAGATAGAGGCAGTGGCGTTGCTGTGGCTGGTGTCACCCTTTGCTCAGGGGGGCCCTCATGGTGTGGTGTGGAGTGGTCATTTTTACTAAGGAATATTGTTTAACCGTTTATGTCCAAAAGAGAAAAAAAAGAAGTCACTAAGTCAGCTCCAATCAGATATCTGCATAGACCCAGAGTCTTGGTCTATGTGTAGATATCTGATTGGAGCCAACTTCTTATTTTCTCTTTTGCACATAAATGGTTAAACTATATTCCTTAGTGAAAATGACCAGTCCAGTCCACACCATGAGGGCCCCCCTGAGCAAAGATTAGTAAATGTGGCCGGTGGTGGCCCCAGGCCACAGTTCAGCGGCAGACAGAGAGAACCCAACCCCTTATGTCTCCTGGGGCCGTCTGTCTCTATAATAATCCCCCACTAATTTATGAATGGATCTGGGGTTAATTATTAATTCGGTGACCTGACCGGTCTAAATTTCTAATATAAAATAAAGTCAATATGCATGCTTTTTGCTTTACCTACCTCCTCCCCTCCTGGCGCGGCAGTGGCAGGTCTGGTTGTGTAAGGTACTAAGGGGAGTGAGTCACTGGTGGTCTGGTCACGTGAGGCCGTGACTCACCACCCAATCCCTTTAGCTCCGGACCGGAGGTGGAGACTTAGTCCCTGCTGCTGGCTGCTCCGCCGTGGCGCCACTCACCAGGCTGCGGTGAGTGACACCCCCTTTTACCACGTGACAGCGGGGCGCAGACGTGCTTGCTAAGCAGCGCTTGTAAGTTGTTCTGAAGACTGCTGCTGCATAGTGAATGGGAGTCGCGAGTCGGGACTCGGGAAACGGAGCTCCCTTGGGCCCCCAGGAGCAACTGGGCCTGGGGCAGCTGCCCCTTTTGCCCTGCGGCAAAGACAGCTCCGCTGTCATGAACCACGTTGTTGATCTATATGGGTTTATCAATGTTTTAATTTCTTCTTCATCTAGTACTTTTGTTATAAAGTTCCTTCACTTTTTCATGGGCCCTTTTACCATTTTCTCTTTTGTTTGTTCCGTAGCCAGGAATTCCAACCTCATACCCCCTTTCATTTGGTTTATTATATCTAATAAATGCGGTGTGGAAGATTTTAACCAATGTTGTAATAAGCATCTTTTGGCTGCGATAATGCTCATATGTGTTATTTGTGTGATTGGTGTATTATCTGGGTGATTATGAAATAAAATGGTTTCCAATGTTAATGGTACGTCGCTCTTTATTACTTCTTTGGCCCATTTTACAAAAACCTCCCAGAAGGATTTGGATTATGTCCATGTCCATAACCCGTGATATAGATTAGTATTACTCATTTTGCATTTTGGACATTGTGTTATACTGTCCCGTTGTATTGCATTATATGATTCATGAAAACCGTAGATCGCCCTATGAATAATTCTAAATTGTGTTTCTCGCCAAATTTCATTTGGCGTTACCTTTGTTATATCTAACCATCCCCGAAGTATTTTGTCCTGCAGATTTGGGATTGTCGGTTCCTTTTCCCAAGATTTTAAAATTGTTCTTTTCGTAATTTGAGTACTATATCTGATAGTGATAAGATATTATTATTCGGCTCATCATTTGCATAATACCCGACAGTGAATCAAATTGGTTTGACAGGAATTCACATGAAAGGTGTATCAACCTCGATTTTAGAAAATTCAGGACTTGTAGGTATGCCAGAAAATGCTTTGGGGTCAGTCCATATTTGGAGCAGACCTCATGGAAGAAGAGATATCAATTTTCTGATTCATGCCATAAGTCTTTCACTATTATAACACCCTTGTGTTTCCATTCATTAAATTGCTTGTTTTGTGCCCCTTCCGCAAATTCAGGATGGTCCCAAATGGGCATGTGTTTTGACAGAGAGAATGACAGACTGTAATTTTTTCGGACTGCCTTCGAAGTCGCCACTGTATCCTTTATTAGCAAGCTCTTCTTCATTAGGACTCGACTGTGATATCCAGTCTATGCAGTGTCGGAGGTTGCTCGCTACAATATACCTCCGTATGTTAGGCCTCTTTCACACTTGCGTTGTCCGGATCCGGCGTGTACTCCACTTGCCGGAATTACACGCCGGATCCGGAAAAACGCAAGTGTACTGAAAGCATTTGAAGACGGAACCGTCTTCCAAATGCTTTCAGTGTTACTATGACACCCAGGACGCTATTAAAGTCCTGGTTGCCATAGTAGGAGCGGGGAGCGGTATACTTACAGTCCGTGCGGCTCCCCGGGCGCTCCAGAATGACGTCAGGGCGCCCCATGCGCATGGATGACGTGTCCATGTGATCACATGATCCATGCGCTTGGGGCGCCCTGACGTCACTCTGGAGCGCCCGGGGAGCCGCACGGACGGTAAGTATGCTGCTCCCCCGCTCCCCACTACACTTTACCATGGCTGCCAGGACTTTAGCGTCCCGGCAGCCATGGTAACCACTCTGAAAAAGCTAAATGTCGGCTCCGGCAATGCGCCGAAACGACGTTTAGCTTAAGGCCGGATCCGGATCAATGCCTTTCAATGGGCATTAATTCCGGATCCGGCCTTGCGGCAAGTGTTCCGGATTTTTGGCCGGAGCAAAAAGCGCAGCATGCTGCGGTATTTTCTCCGGCCAAAAAACGTTCCGTTCCGGAACTGAAGACATCCTGATGCATCCTGAACGGATTTCTCTCCATTCAGAATGCATTAGGATAATCCTGATCAGGATTCTTCCGGCATAGAGCCCCGACGACGGAACTCTATGCCGGAAGACAAGAACGCAGGTGTGAAAGAGCCCTTAGGAAAACATATCCCTCCTTCCTCCCTTCTGCATTGATATTCTTGGTCGCTTACTCCTCCGAATGAAATATCTGAATGCTGTCTCCAGAGTTTTAATGTCTTTGAGTGTTTAATCAGCATCAGTTTCGTCTGCATAGGATATAAAAGCCTGGCAAAGCTAATCATCTTTAATAAATGGCTCCTTCCCATAAGTGACAATGGCAGGTGCATCCAATTGTCTATATCCTGCAATATTTTTTGAATCAATGGTGGGTAGTTGAGGTTGTATATGGATTCTGGGGTCCGTCCCACTTTAAGGCCTAGATACTTTATATGTGAAGTAGCTACTTTAACTGGCATATTCCGCAGAAATAAATTTGTGGAGTGATGTCCTTGCTTTAGTAATAACAGTTCGCTTTTATCCTCATTTATTTTGAAGCCAGATACATGTCCAAATTCCTTTAGGTGCTGTAGTAACGTATTTAAATCCCTCTGTGGGTTTTCAAGAAAAACGAATAGATCATCAGCAAAAAGGGCATGTTTTATTTCTTACGACCCTATCTTTATCCCTTCTAAGTCCAGTGTTGAATGTATGAAGCGTGAGAGTGGTTCTAGCGTCAGGTTGAATAATAATGGCGATAAAGGACACCCTTGCCTCGTCCTTTTTGTTTATTGTGAATGTAGGAGATAGAAAACCCAGAGTGTTTATTCTGGCCTGTGGGTTTGTGTACAGCGACTTCAAATAGTTACTAAATGGAGAAAATCACAGAAATAAAGATAATAATGCACTTAGTAAAGTAGATGCAAGCATTATATATGGACAAAGTCCTCACTCTGATATAATAATATCTGAGACACTTAGCCAATATATCATGATCAAAACACATCTAAGCCCGCCTACCAAGCGCCAAGGTGGTCTCAGGTCAGACGGGTCCTACGCTAAACCTACCTAAGCCATTGGGCTTCTATGTTCAGGAGCGCAGACGCCGCACATATGGTGTGCTGCTCCTAGTCACCTCCATGTGCATCAAGCAAACAATGGGAGGAGGAGCCCGCACACCCATATGTACCACCTAAAAAAGGCGCTCTATTGGATAGGAAGGGCAAAAGTGCAAAGGAATGCTACTCCCAAGATAAAATAGGTGCACATTCACACTTGAAGGTGCCACTCCCTCAAGCAAATACTACATAGACAAAAAAATCACAGAAAAAACTAAGATAAAAACATCCTGCACGGTATGATATACAAATGTGCGGATGTCCCTGGCCATATTATTGAAGAAAATCACAGAAATAAGATAATAATGCACTTAGTAAAGTAGATGCAAGCATTATATATGGACAAAGTCCTCACTCTGATATGATAATATCTGAGACACTAAGGCCTCTTTCACACTTGCGTTGTCCGGATCCGGCGTGTACTCCACTTGCCGGAATTACACGCCGGATCCGGAAAAACGCAAGTGTACTGAAAGCATTTGAAGACGGAACCGTCTTCCAAATGCGTTCAGTGTTACTATGGCACCCAGGACGCTATTAAAGTCCTGGTTGCCATAGTAGGAGCGGGGAGCGGGGGAGCGGTATACTTACAGTCCGTGCGGCTCCCGGGGCGCCCCAGAATGACGTCAGAGCGCCCCATGCGCATGGATGACGTGATCCATGTGATCACATGATCCATGCGCTTGGGGCGCCCTGACGTCACTCTGGAGCGCCCGGGGAGCCGCACGGACGGTAAGTACACTGCTCCCCCGCTCCCCGCTACACTTACCATGGCTGTCAGGACTTTAGCGTCCCGGCAGCCATGGTAACCACTCTGAAAAAGCTAAATGTCGGCTCCGGCAATGCGCCGAAACGACGTTTAGCTTAAGGCCGGATCCGGATCAATGCCTTTCAATGGGCATTAATTCCGGATCCGGCCTTGCGGCAAGTGTTCCGGATTTTTGGCCGGAGCAAAAAGCGCAGCATGCTGCGGTATTTTCTCCGGCCAAAAAACGTTCCGTTCCGGAACTGAAGACATCCTGATGCATCCTGAACGGATTTCTCTCCATTCAGAATGCATTAGGATAATCCTGATCAGGATTCTTCCGGCATAGAGCCCCGACGACGGAACTCTATGCCGGAAGACAAGAACGCAAGTGTGAAAGAGCCCTTAGCCAATATATTTTGATCAAAACACATCTGAGCCCGCCTACCAAGTGCAGAGTCCAGAGTGAGGACTTTGTCCATATATAATGCTTGCATCTACTTTACTAAGTGCATTATTATCTTATTTCTGTGATTTTCTTCAATAATATGGCCAGAGACATCCGCACATTTGTATATCATACCATGCAGGATGTTTTTATCTTAGTTTTTTCAGTTCCTAAATGGACCCTTTAATCCCATTGAGTCAAATACTCTTCCCATCCATCCCCAGCCCACATTGTCAAACGCCTTTTCTGCGTCGATAGTCAACAGGGCTGGGGATGAATGTGCTGCCGGCCTCAATTTAACCTCGTCCAGGACCGCCATTACCCGTCTTACATTAGTAGCGGCTTACCGTCCCTTTACAAAGCCCACTTGTGATGCGGATATTATTCTAGCCATTATTTCCCCTAGTCTCCCCGCCAGGATTTTAGAGAGGATTTTAATGTCCGTATTGATTAATGATATGGGCCTATACGAGGAGGCCAATTGTACATCTGCAGTAAGCCGGATTGGGACAGATGCACACTGGCGCAATATTAATAGTTTTAGGTTTGTGACGCCAATTGCAGCTTGCGCAGGTACTGTAGCAGGGCCCTTTAAGATGTTGCAACTCACGTACCAAGTGAGGAATGCCAGAGGGGGGTAATGTCTATGTATAGTAGGTATAGTGTCAACGGTGTCTCCTACCTTGGTACGGCTGGACTCCTGTATCCTGGCTCACATGCAATAAATTTAGTGTGGTTAATAGGAGTAATTGAGGAATGATGGAAATCCACACAGATAATAGGGTCCAACTTGTCTTTACTTGGTGGTATGCAGCTTTTATCCATACAGTTACAGCATAGGTCAGGGTCCCAGCAGGTAGTGGCAATATGTGGCAGGAATTTATATGTATTCTGCTTCTTATACATATGCCTATTAAAAATCTGGCAGGTATCTATCTTCTGCTCTGTCTGTAGTCTGCTTGATTTGGGCCTGACTAGCTGAAGGAGGTATTTGGCTTCTCCTGGTCTTTGGATTAAACACTCACAGTTCTGCTCGCAGGGAATAGCTTCCTGGAGATCTGTAGATCTGGAGGTGGCTGCTTGCTTGTCAACCAGCACTGAGGTAGATGATTCAGGCTGGGAAGAGGGATCCTGGGCCTCAGCCGAGGCTGGATCCTAGGTTGGGATCCCTGCGTCTGGGAGCTCCAGCTAACACAGCCTTCCCCAAGGAGGGGGGCTGGTACACACTGGATGTAACTGGTTTCTTCCCTTCCTATGAGGCAGGATGTGGGAACATTCCACTCCTCCTCAAAGAGGGGAGCTAGCCTGGAATGAACTATTCCAGTCTAGGTATACTAACTGGCTTGGTTCTGCTACATACTGCTGCCACCTGCTGGTGTACATTGACATTACAGCAAATATATAAAACAGGCATAGAAATACATACATTGGCAATGCACGGTTAGATTACATAAGGTGGAAATACATATGCACCTGACATGTTGTAGCAGGGAGAAAGAGTTTAGTGACATACTCTGGGATGTTACACATCTCTACCTGGTTTTGGTAATAGATTGATGTGAGACGTGTTTGTCTCTTGGGGAATGTTGATACCATCCAAGTATCTTTATATAAAGATGTTAAAAGTGGTGATATTCTTTCCCCCAGTATCTTGTAAAATTCTCCTGAGTACCCGTCAGGGCCTGGGGCTTTCCCCAATGTTAGGTTCGCAATAACGCTTTGAACGCAGCTCTTCTGGAGAAATCTGGGGCATCTGGATGTTTTTCAGCCAATTCTCCCCCTTTATATCACTTTCACCTACTTTGTATAGGTTTTTGAGAAGTCCATCAAAATTGTGTTTATATTTTTTGGTTCATTTTTCAAAACGCCCCTTATATCCCGTAGAGCTATGATGGGGGGAGATGGTTTGTACCCTTTCACTAGTCTGGCCAGTAATTTACCCGCTTTGTTCCCGAACCTATATAGTTGGACATCTGCCTGAGATTGGAACATTTGTTCCCTTCTCTGTAGCCAGTGTTCATAATCTATTTCCTTTTTCCATTTTTGTTCCGATTCCATGGATGGGTTTGTTTTAAAGGCGGTATATGCTATTCTCAACGCTTTGCTATGCATTTCTATTTGACTTTCTATTTTTTTCTTTAACAATGAGACATATGATATCAATTTGCCTCTTAACACTGCTTTCCCTGCTTCCCATGTTAATTGGACATTATCTGGATTTACGTTTACTTCTATATACTCATCCCACCATCACATGAGTAATTTGTGTAGTTCCTCATTTGCATACAGATCAGACGGAAAACGCCAAATATAGTCTAGACCTCTAGGTATAGAGTCACGTAACGTTAATGTCATAGGGGCATGATCTGATATAACTAATTCCTCTACATTGGATGACATACATCTACCAAAAAGAGTTAAGGTCATCTCTCCTTCTGTACCAGTCTGTAACTCGTTTTGTTTATGATTAGTGCAATTGTCTGTATTATGTATGTGCACCCCTTATCATATATAATAATAAATAATAATAATAATATAGTCAATACGTGACCATGATGAGTGCGCTGAGGAGTAGTGGGTATACTCGTGTCCTTCCAGATTGAGTATTCTCCATGTATCTACCAGACCCACTGAGGACATCAGTTCTTTCAGGACCTTCGTTTTACGTTTTATTGGTGGCTTACTACTTCTACCAGACTTCCTGTCTTCATCCCATTCTGCAACCGTGTTCATATCCCCAGCCACCACCCTTTCTGGATTCTGGTCATTTAATAGCATTCTGGTTACAGATCTAAAGAACTGTTCACTCGTATCATTAGGACCGTATATATTATATACACTCAATGTTCCCATTGAGGATTTTAGGCTGATTTAAATTATCCGCCCTTCATTATCAGCTGAATACGACATCACTGTATACAGTACATTTTTTCTTAATAGTATGAGTAGTCCTGCCTTACGTGCTGTTGACTGAGAGCCATACACAGCTCCTACCCACAACTTTCGCATACGGAAGAAATCTTTTTCCTCTAGGCGAGTCTCCTGGAGGAGAGCGATATCCGCTCGCAACCTATCAAGATGGCGGAGTATCATTAACCTTTCTGTGGGGAATGGAGCCCCTTAACACTCCATGAAATTATTTTTACCATGGTACTACGTGATCATATATATCTCTATCATAGGACAATTGTTTGGTGACTGAGATCCATTGTATTTCTTTTCTTGTATCATTTCAGACCCTCCCTCCCCTTCCAAACGAAATAATAAATGGTAGAACAAAAAAACATTAACATATTTAAACGTGAAAACCATGGCAGCCAACATGTACCATCGTAAATGTGCTTTCTGAACTTCACTTCTTCCCGACATATTAGGAGCAGTTATGGTCAAAAACAATATATCTTTTTCTCACCCCTTCACTGTCACCCTTTCATTTTAGTCCAGCCTTAAAGGAGGAACATACCACAACTAGAAAATATTGCTTGACCCCCTTAGCATTTATCCAGTCCCAAACATAGTACACCGATATTTTAATCTTCCCCTGCAAACTACCTATTATAGCTGTGAGGTATGCCCGATACATGCTCTACTTGCCCCATCCGTAAACCCTGAAGTTCATGTTGCCTGACGCCCCCGGTCGGTCTCGGTCTTTGCTCTCTGGGTTGGTCTTGCTGAGGCAGCATTACTGATGTTGTTGTTCATTTTGGCGGGTTTTCTCTGTGACGTGGGCTCTTAGTTCCAAGTTCACGGACAGGCGTTGCTTGGAAGGCCATTGCTTTTTCTGGATTCACAAACGTGTCATATGATCCCTCCGCGTGAAATATCTTCAGTAGAGCAAGGCAAACTTCCTATTTTGTTTGAACATAGCCGTGCATACATGGGAGAATGCCTTTCGGCGCCTGGTTACATCCGCGGAGAAGTTGCTGAATAATAAAACTTTATTCCCCCTGATCTCAAGATCCCTCGTTTTTCTTTTATACAGCCGCAGTATCTCTGTTTTTTTCAGAATAATCAAGATACTAAGGGCTCTTTCACACTTGCGGCAGGACGGATCCGACATGCTGTTCACCATGTCGGATCCGTCCTTCCGCTATTTCGCCGTGCCGCCGCTCCGTCCCCATTGACTATAATGGGGGCGGAGCTCCGGTGCAGCGCGGCGGTGCACGGCGAAAGCCGCCGGACTAAAAAGTCGGACATGCAGGACTTTTTAGTCCGGCGGCTTTCGCCGTGCATCGCCGTGCTGCGCTAGAGCTCCGCCCCTGTCCCCATTATAGTCAATGGGGACGGAGCGGCGGTCCGGCGGCACGGCGAAATAGCGGAAGGACGGATCCGAACAGCATGAACAGCATGTCGGATCTGTCCTGCCGCAAGTGTGAAAGAGCCCTTACATAGTTAATACATAGTAAGGCTACTTTCACATTAGCGTTTTTCTTTTCCGGCATAGAGTTCCGTCCTAGGGGCTCTATACCGGAAAAGAACTGATCAGTTTTATCCCCATGCATTCTGAATGGAGAGCTATCCGTTCAGGATGTCTTCAGTTCAGTCGTTTTGACTGATCAGGCAAAAGATAAACCCGTAGCATGCTACGGTTTTATCTCCGGCGAAAAAAAACTGAAGACATGCCTGAATGCCGGATCCGGCATTTTTTCCCATAGCAATGTATTAGTGCCGGATCCGGCATTCAAAATACCGGAATGCCGGATCCGTCCTTCCGGCCTGCGCAGACCGGTAAAAATGTGAAAAAGGATACAAGACGGATCTTTCTGTCCGCATGACAAGCGGAGAGATGGATCCGTCCTTGTAATGCATTTGTGAGACAGATCCGCATCCGGATCCGTCTCACAAATGCTTTCAGTTAGCGGGCAGATCGGCGGACCCGGCGGCCAGTTCCGACGACTGAACTGCCCGCCGGATCACACTGCCCCAAGTGTGAAAGTAGCCTTACATAGTTAATACAGTTAAAAAAGACATAAGTCCATCAAGTTCAACCAAGTGATAGGTGGGGACGCGAATCCCAGAAGGATTTCTACACGTTTTCATAAGCATTAATGTTTTTTACTTTTAAGAATTCGTCTAAACCCTTTTTGAAACTATCCACTGTTCCTCAGGACGTGGTCACAGCAGGAAGTCTATTCCACAGATTCACAGTTGACGCTTCTGGAGACTGAACTTTTTCCTTCTCCAGTCGGAGGCAGTGCCTTTTCACCATATTTTTTGTATGGCCCATTTATATATTTGTATAGGTTTATCATGTCCCCCCTTAGACGTCTCTTCTCAAGACTAAATAAATTATATTCTTTTAATCTTTCTTCATAACTAAGACCCTTAGTGTGATGGGGATTTGACTCACTTTAGAGCGATGTGTGACGGAGCGCTGCTCACTCGCCTCCTATCATGTCAGCGCCGGAACTGGAAGTCTCCAGACTTTTGTTGTTGATGAAAGTTCTGCAATTTATGTGGTAGATGGAGTAAGAAGGAATAATGGAGGCCAAGGCCTGGCGGTCTTACCAAGGGCACCTACTGTCCCTGATCCTCATACCCTGCTTAATGACAGAAAACAAATTCTTCTCTGTGATTGACATCAGCAATGCATTCTTCAGTATACCTGTACATAAGGACAGTCCGTTTTGGTTTGCTTTTACCAATAAGGGAAAAAGGTATACATTCACCAGGATACCTCAGGGGTACTGTGAGTCACCAACTATATTTTCTCAGACTATTAAAATAATAAAATGTATGTGGTGGCTCACCTGTCGTGATATCTGGATTAAGATGCTCGGTTATAAAAAGCTACACCCAAAAGCTTTAAAAATATATATTTATATGTGGTTAACAGGCACTCTAAACATTTGGAGCTGCATTGAAAACTAAATAATTTTAATTAAATGTAAACTTGGATGTAAACAATACCATTAATAAAATATACCATTAATAAAATAATTCATTACCCCTGATAATTCATCAAAGATAGCATCAATCCTAATACATATAATACATCATTTCATATGAAAAAACTCATAAAATATTAAAAAAAGAGGAAAAGGAGAAAAATATAATATAAATGACAGTTCAGTTCCCTGATTAATATCTTTTCTGTTGTCCGATGATTTTGTCCAAATAGAAGCAAAAGTTCATAATTCACATGATTAATTCAACGATATATTTGTTACAAACGGAAAGTCCAAAATGATAAAAAAAAAGTGGTGTTAGCGATAAATAATAAAAATTGAGAAAAAATTATTGAAAAAAATATGATGAATAAAAAGTGACTTGATAAGTTGTGATTTCAATTCATCCTTAAAAATCCATCATTTATATGTCTGATTAATTGTATTTATCTCATATAGTGTCCTTGTTGATATGTAAAACGTGCCAATAAGTAACAATATGTCCTTAGACTTTTGCTTAATAGTTGTGCCTCTTTGTTTAAATAAAATGTTCATTCAGACTTCAGAAATGAAACATAATAGATTTGTATTTCTACTATGTTGACTGTAGCGGGAGCAGTTAGTATGGGAACTGCTTCTCCTATATCGAGTGCTGTAGCCGCAGAGGTTCTTCCCCGACCTTAGCGTCTCACGTGTTGTTGGTTACGCCCGTCTCTTGAGTTACCGAGTCGCTGCTGTATCTTAGGTCACTGATCTTTCACTTCAAACGAGTGTTATCGATGTTTTTTGTGTCTTTAGTTTAGCAGTCTCCTCTTTTGTGGCTATATTATATATATATATATATACACACACACAGTCAGGTCCATAAATATTGGGACATCGTCACAATTCTTTTTTTTAATCAGATATTTTTTATTGAAAATTTTTCAGTTTTAAACACAGACAAGACACTGTCCGCCCAATTCCCCCCACCCCCCAACATAACCCCTTGAGACAAGAGCATAAAAAATATTCTGTATCGCATGATCTGACATTTCAGTTCAGTACAATATGTTTATCCATTTAAATAGTTCAGAACAGTGTAACATATTTTCAGCAATATGACAAATTCTACAAGATCTCCTATTCAGGTTCCCCAGTTGTATGACCCCCTCATCCTGGAGCATTCAATTTCCAAACCTACCCTATCGATATCCCATTCCTATTTTAATATTTCTCCTCTCACACCACTCCTTCCTTCATATCTCTCATATATTCTTCACTCCATCTCACATTCACTCTCCTATGTTTGTAAGTTATAATGTTGAATCCAAGGTGACCATATCTTTTTAAACTTTTTAATACAATTCCTTTTTTGGTATACATATTTTTCTAGGCTAATCAGTACATGCACTTTTTTAACCCACTCATCCACTGTTGGTGGTTGAACATCTATCCAGTGGAACGCGATTACCTTCCTAGCTTGATAAAGGATTCTTAGGGCTCTTTCACACCTGCGTTATTGTCTTCCGGCATAGAGTTCCGTCGTCGGGGCTCTATGCCGGAAGAATCCTGATCAGGATTATCCTAATGCATTCTGAATGGAGAGTAATCCGTTCAGGATGCATCAGGATGTCTTCAGTTCCGGTACGGAACGTTTGTTGGCCGGAGAAAATACCGCAGCATGCTGCGCTTTTTGCTCCGGCCAAAAAATCCGGAACACTTGCCGCAAGGCCGGATCCGGAATTAATGCCCATTGAAAGGCATTGATCCGGATCCGGCCTTAAGCTAAACGTCGTTTCGGCGCATTGCCGGAGCCGACATTTAGCTTTTTCAGAGTGGTTACCATGGCTGCCGGGACGCTAAAGTCCTGACAGCCATGGTAAGTGTAGCGGGGAGCGGGGGAGCAGTGTACTTACCGTCCGTGCGGCTCCCGGGGCGCTCCAGAGTGACGTCAGAGCGCCCCATGCGCATGGATGACGTGATCCATGCGCATGGGGCGCTCTGACGTCATTCTGGAGCGCCCCGGGAGCCGCACGGACTGTAAGTATACCGCTCCCCCGCTCCTACTATGGCAACCAGGACTTTAATAGCGTCCTGGGTGCCATAGTAACACTGAAAGCATTTGGAAGACGGTTCCGTCTTCAAATGCTTTCAGTACACTTGCGTTTTCCGGATCCGGCAGGCACCTCGGCAACGGAAGTGCATGCCGGATCCCAACAACGCAAGTGTGAAAGAGGCCTTACTATAGCTAGCCTTCTTTCGGGCACCAATCCCGGTACCTCCACGCACCCCAAAATACACGTCACAATATCCATACTAAGTTCAACATCCCAAACCGTTTTCACAGTCCCCACTACCTCACTCCAGTATCTTCTTAGCCTAGGACAATTCCACATCATATGGATAAGGTCAGCATTCGTCACTTCACACCTCGGGCAGCAATCATCCGTTCTGTACCCCATTCTTTTCAATAGGACAGGCGTTTTGTATACTCTGTGCAGCAATAGGAGTTGCGATACCCTTTGCGCTTCACTCACCGCTATTTGTGTGAACTCTTCCAATACCGTATCCCATTGCTCCTCAGTCAAATTGGGAACGTCTTTCCTCCATTTATCATAAAGCAGGAATTCCTGTCTTTTAAATTGCGCTTCCATAAGACATGCATAATTAAGGGATATTATTCCCGCTGTGCCTCCCCCAGATTTTACCAAATCCACTATTTTTCTTTGCAGGACGTACTGCCCCTACCTGTTCTTGAGCACGTAGGGCGTGCCTAAGTTGCAAATAAAGATAAAATTGGGATTTCTGTAATCCAAATTCTTGCTGTAGCCCTGAGAATTCCTTAAGGACATCATTATCAAAGAGTTGACACATGTATTTAAGCCCAGAACCAGCCCATACCTTGATCCCTTTAACTTTATTCACTTCTGTGTACATATAATTTGGCCATAGAGGCGTGATATCAGAGTAGCCCTGTATCCCTATTATTTCCCTAACCTTCCACCACGTTTTATGAATGGCTTGCAATATCCGGTATTTACCACCTAATGCATGGAAAGTACCCTCCTCCAGAGCAGATCTCAAATTTTTACATCCTACCAATGACTGAATAATCCTACTAGCAGTACTCAAGCCGTCGACTCCCATCCCCTCATATGCTGCATTTGTGCTGCCAGGTAATACATCCACGGATCCGGGACTCCTAGGCCTCCATTAGTCTTTGGCCTACATAGAGTTGCCAGCTTGATGCGGGGTGTTCCCTTCTTCCATATAAGGTCCCTAAAAATAGCATTAATTACGTAAAAGATCCTCAGGGGAAGCCATACCGGAGAATTGTGCAGCACATAGAGAAGCTGTGGCATCAATATCATTTTAACTAGATTTGATCTACCTATAATGGATAGCTGCAGTTTTGTCCAGGCATTTACCTTCTGTCTAAACCTGTGGAGAAGAGGGGAGATGTTCAATTTCTCAAAATCTAAGTCATTACAAGAGATTTGAATGCCCAGATATTTGAAAGAATGCACCACCTGTAAGCCCTCCTCCCACGAGTCCCCGACATCTATACCCTCCTTCAGTGGCATCAGCACGGACTTAGTCCGGTTGATACATAAGCCTGACATTTTCCCAAACCCATTAATAACTTCCATCGCTACCGGGAGGGAGGTTTTCCAATCATCCATAAATAACAATAAATCATCTGCATATAATGCCACTTTCTCCAGCAAGGAGCCGTACTTAAAGCCTCTAATCCCTACAGAGGATCTGATAGCTTCAGCTAGAGGTTCGACTGCAATCGCAAATAGCAGAGGCGATAATGGGCAACCCTGCCTCGTCCCCCTATATAGTGTGAAGCTATCTGATAAATTGCCATTTACCCTAATCCTAGCCGATGGCTTGTCATATAAAAGCTGAATCCACCCTATAAAAGATTGGCCAAACCCTAACTTCCTCAGTACCTTCCATAAGTATTCCCATTCTACACTATCGAATGCTTTGGCCGCATCAAGAGATGCGACCGCCACATCCGAAGCACGTCCAACATCGTCACAATTCTAACATTTTTGTCTCTATACACCACCACAATGGATTTGAAATGAAACAAACAAAATGTGCTTTAACTGCAGACATGTCAGCTTAATTTGAGGGTATTTACATCCAAATCAGGTGAACGGTGCAGGAATTACAACAGTTTGCATATGTGCCTCCCACTTGTTAAGTGACCAAAAGTAATGGGACAATTGGCTTCTCAGCTGTTCCATGGCCAGGTGTGTGTTTATTCCCTCATTATCCCAATTACAA
This sequence comes from Bufo bufo, assembly GCF_905171765.1. Classification (NCBI taxonomy): domain Eukaryota; kingdom Metazoa; phylum Chordata; class Amphibia; order Anura; family Bufonidae; genus Bufo; species Bufo bufo. Next base: position 50,715,412 of record NC_053389.1, on the reverse strand, counting down.
TGAGCAGATAAAAGGTCCAGAGTTCATTTCCAGTCTGCTATTTGCATTTGGAATCTGTTGCTGTCAACTCTCAAGATGAGATCCAAAGAGCTGTCACTATCAGTGAAGCAAGCCACCATTAGCTGAAAAAACAAAACAAACCCATCAGAGAGATAGCAAAAACATAGGCGCGGCCAAAACAACTGTTTGGAACATTCTTAAAACGAAGGAACGCAACCGGTGAGCTCAGCAACACTAAAAGACCCGGAAGACCACGGAAAACAACTGTGGTGGATGACCGAAGAATTATTTCCCTGGTGAAGAAAACACCCTTCACAACAGTTGGCCAGATCAAGAACACTCTCCAGGAGGTAGGTGTATGTGTGTCAAAGTCAACAATCAAGAGAAGACTTCACCAGAGTGAATACAGAGGGTTTACCACAAGATGTAAACCATTGGTGAGCCTCAAAAACAGGAAGGCCAGATTAGAGTTTGCCAAACGACATCTAAAAAAGGCCTTCACAGTTCTGGAACAAAATCCTATGGACAGAGTGAGACCAAGATCAACTTGTACCAGAGTGATGGGAAGAGAAGAGTATGAGAAGGAAAGGAACTGCTCATGATCCTAAGCATACCACCTCATCAGTGAATCATGGTGGAGGTAGTGTCATGGCGTGGGCATGTATGGCTGCCAATGGAACTGATTCTCCTTGTTTTTTATTGATGATGTGACTGCTGACAAAAGCAGCAGGATGAATTCTGAAGTGTTTCGGGCAATATTATCTGCTCATATTCAGCCAAATGCTTCAGAACTCATTGGACGGGCGGCTTCACAGTGCAGATGGACATGACCCAAAGCATACTGCAAAAGCAACCAGAGAGTTTTTTAAGGGAAAGAAGTGGAATGTTATGCAATGGCCAAGTCAATCACCTGACCTGAATCCGATTGAGCATGCATTTCACTTGCTGAAGACAAAACTGAAGGGAAAATGCCCCAAGAACAAGCAGGAACTGAAGACAGTTGCAGTAGAGGCCTGGCAGAGCATCACCAGGGATGAAACCCAGCGTCTGGTGATGTCTATGCGTTCCAGACTTCAGGCTGTAATTGACTGCAAAGGATTTGCAACCAAGTATTAAAAAGTGAAAGTTTGATTTATGATTATTATTCTGTCCCATTACTTTTGGTCCCTTAACAAGTGGGAGGCACATATGCAAACTGTTGTAATTCCTACACCGTTCACCTGATTTGGATGTAAATACCCTCAAATTAAAGCTGACAGTCTGCAGGTAAAGCACATCTTGTTTGTTTCATTTCAAATCCATTGTGGTGGTGTATAGAGACAAAAATGTTAGAATTGTGTTGATGTCCCAATATTTATGGACCTGACTGTGTATAAATATATATATATATATATATATATATATAATGATGATGTACATTGTGTACACGCAGTCTTACCCTTAAGGGCCTCGATGCGCTTAGCTGGCTGATTCAACAAGGGAGGAAAAAGAAGGCGGCATGACACTTTACCATGGGCCGCAAAAGCCTAGAGCAAGGATGGCCAACCTGAGGCTCTCCAGCTGTTGCAAAACTACAACTCCCATCATGCCCGGACAGTCTACAGCTATCAGCCTACAGCAGGGCATGGTGGGGAGTTGTAGGTTTACAACAGCTGGAGAGCCGCAGGTTGGCCATGCCTGGCCTAGAGGATAAGGCAACCTATTCCAGAGACCAATTCCTAGCACTTATCAAAGGGAGAATCAAGAAAAAAGGGAGGGAAGCTAGAGGGATCTCAAAGGTTCACAGGTTCGTACGAGATATAGAGAATGTGAAGAGAACAAAATTAATAAACGTGAGGAAAAGGGATCTTTGAAATAGAAGGGACATTACCAACCGTGAATTTATAGACTAAGATTTAGGAAAGCCCCCAAAATTATATGAACCAAAAATAAATGTTACATAGGAAGATCAAACGCCTGTTTGAAAAGTAGGGTTTTCAGTGCACGTCTGAATAAGAGAAGATTGGGGATCATTTTCAGGGCCAGAGGTAGGTGGTCCAAAATCTGGCCCCTTGAGCCGAAAAGGGATCTACCTCCTCGTCTGATCTTATTACTTGCGGATGTTAAAATTCGCAGAGTTACTAGACCTCAATGTCCTCAACGGGGCGTACCTGGTGAATTTACGTCGGCAGGTACAAGGGCCCCCACACATGGAATACCCTATGCATGAAGCATCCAATCTTGAACATCACCCGTTGTTGGACATTAAGGCATAAGAGAGGGAGTGATATGCTCTCGGCGGGCAACACCCGTTAGTTGCTGCGGCATTCTGCACAAGTTGAAGTCTATGCAAGTTCTTTTTAGGGAGTCCCATGTACAAGGCATTACAATAGTCCAACCGACTGCTGATCGCTGCTCCGACCAAGGCTTTCCTGAGAGGGGATTCGATGTATTTTAAGATCCTCCTCAGAAGTTTCAGCTGGTAGTGGCAGGTACTAACCACCTGATTTATCTGAGGAGCCAGGGTTAATTTGGAGTCCAAGACCACTCCCAAGTCCCTGACCTGGATGGCTGTCTCAGGGACAGGTCCAAAAGACAATGGCCATTGGGGTGCTGAGGGTGTAATTTTCTGGTCACTGAATGTAATACATTCAGTTTTGGTGCCATTAAGCTTTAGATAATTGGCACTCATCCAGTGATCGATCTCCAAGAGACATCCGTCCAGATCGACTTGATCAACTGTACCTTTGGCAAGCCTAAAGTACAGTTGTGTATCATCCGCATAAACATGAAACTGAAGATTGTGGCTCCTGATGATGTCAGCCAATGGTCTCAGATAGAGATAGTGCCGAGCCTTGTGGTACTCCACAGGACAGTGGGAGATCGGCTGAGTGAAATACCCCCAGCTTCGTTGTACCCTGTCCTGGAGAAATGAGACCATCCATGCCAAGGTCTTTCCATCAAGTCCGGCTACCACTTTCAACCCGGTTCAGTAACAGTTGATGGTCAATAGTGTCAAAAATATGATGATAGGTCCAGAAGGATTAGGACCATAGAGTCGTTCTGGTCTAATGCCATCAGTAGATCGTCCTGGACATTGACCAGAGAGGTCTCAGTACCCCTTCCAGGTCGGAATCCCGACTGGAAGTCGTCAAGAATGTGATTTGCCTCCAGATACCCCTGTAGTTGTGCAACAGCCTACCTCTCCCGCCTATCTTTGCAGCGAACGGCAGTCCCGAAAGTTGGTCTAAGGTTAACTCAGATCGGTACAGGTAGCGCTGGTTCTTAGCAGGTGAGTTACCACTGCCTGCTTCAGAATAGCCGGCACCTGACCGCTGGAAAAGGAGCTATTTATAATGTCTCAAATGTATGGTGCCATTGCAACCGCGGCGGACTTCACCACGGCCGCCGGGCATGGGTCTAGAGCATGGGTGTGTGTGTGATCTCATAACTGACGCTTTATGCTTAATATAGCAATGTGGTAATAAGTTTAACCGTCAGTGCCAGCGAGATGGTATAAGATGTATTCTATCTAGATGACAGACTTCACATTGATGACACCTTCATCTATGATGTCTCCTTGCCGGGCAAGTAAAAACTTCCTCAAATCCAGATGTCTCATATCCTGACTTGATAAAAGAAAAACTTCCATAACAGAAGCCGTCCGTGTTGTATCCATGTTTTTTCATGGACCCATAGACTATAATGGCCGTGAGGGATCAGTAAACACAGACAATAATAGGGCACGCTTCCGTGGTCTAGCACCGTACTGTGATAAATCACGGATATGTGAATATGCACATTAAAATCTATGTAACATGGAAAACACGGTCAGCACACGTCTGTGATTCAGCGTCACATGAATAAGACCTTACATTGATCTCGTCGCTTGCCGTTTGGAATTTGCAACCAAGAATCCGGCAGCTTTGGATTTTTTGCGATTGTCACATGTAGCAAAGCAGCCACATTCACAGTCATTTCTCGCAATGTCACACAGCCAGTCACCATGCGGCTCTAGTCTATAGCTCATAATTTCTAAATGCACAAAACTTTTGTTTTTTTCCCCCCAGTTATTTAGAAGAGAACCTGTGCAAATGGCTTTTCCTGCCCGAGACGCAATTGCTGGAGAAGACCATGCGAGGCATGCTAACAACATGGCCCATAGAAATGCACAAAATAGCACGTAATTGTGAGGTAAATGCAACCTTTATAGTGCACGTGTCAGTCAGGCACAGTCACTGATGCAGACCATCGCACAGCACAACCCCTGTCCCTCTACTGTCACTGCCGATAATGAAATGGAAAGTGTCAGGAGTAAGTCTTGCCTGTTTTCTGGGGGTGAGCAGCGCCACCTTGTGGTGAGGAGAAGTCATTTGGGGTCATTTATCATGCTCGTCTGTTTCTTAGAGTGGGATTCATAATGATCCGCACCGCAGGTGTCAAATTAGGTGATGCATCTTTGTATTCGTCAGGGCGCCTCACAAATTAGATGCAAAAGTGCAACGGAAAAGTAGCATATGCCGTTTGCAGATGCAGACCCATTCACTTGAGTGGGTCTGCAATCCGCACGCAAAAAAAATAGAACAGATTCTTTTGTTTTTTGCAGCTCAGAAGCACGGACCTAAATGCCACGTAAGCACTCTACAGTGCTTCTGTGGGCTTCCGCTCCATATCTTGCGGATTGCAGACCCATTCAAGAGATATGGAGCTCAACGCCCGATGCCTGCATTTTGCAGACCAGCTGTTTGTGGTCGTCCACAATACGGGCATCGGCCACACAAGTTTGTGTGCATGAGAGCACACAGCCCGCATCTGTATTTTGCAGATCCACAATTTGCAGACTGCAAGACACGGTGCGGATGTGTGCCCCACCATTTTTAGAACCATTGCTGTCTATGGGGCTATTCACATGGACATTTCCTATTTTTGGACGTTTTCACGACCAGACGGACCCTATTGAAATCAATGGGACTGTTTTTAACGCCCGCTTAGACAGGAGTGCACCCGTCTAACGGCTGTTAAAACTGGGTACACTAGAACAATATGGCCTTTTAGGGGTTAAAAAAAATACCTCATCCACTGGCACACGCAGTCACTAATCACTTGATTGAAAAGGACCTTCTATAGACCTGTGCTCAGCGTAATGTGGCATCACAGTGAGTGCAGGTCCTTCGAGAGGAGCGACGGCCTCTGCACGGGCAAGTGGATGAGGTGTGTATATTTATAATTTTTTCTAAAGCAAAACATTACAGCTGGGGCCACTATGGGGGACATTATTACATCTGGGGGCCACTATGGGGGACATTATTATTGCATGAGGCCACTATGGGGGACATTATTATTGCATGAGGCCACTATGGGGGACATTATTATTGCATGAGGCCACTATGGGGGACATTATGTGTACGGAGGGCACTGCAGGGGTTGGGATCTTTATAAAAAATTAAAAATTTTAACTGATTTTTTAACGGAAAACAGCCATGAAAAACTGACAGTGTGTCTGTTTTTAACAAAAAATAAATAAATTTCCACTGTAGTGTGCAGGTAGCCTTAAAGGGGTTCTGCACTTTGTTATAACTGATGATCTATCCTCTGGATAGATTATCAGCTTCTGATTGGCGGGGGTCCGACACTCGGGACCCCCGCTGATAAGCTATTTGAGAAGGCAGCGGCGCTCCAGCAGCGCCGCGGCCTTCTCACTGTTTACCTGTCACGGCTGAGGATGGGGGAAATCCTCAGCCGTGTGGAGCCCGGTGATGTTACGGCTGCTTGGCCATGAAGACAGGATTAGGGAGCAGGTCACCTCCTAAGGCATCCCTAACCTGACCCTAGCTCCTAGCTGCATGGGCCAACCTTGATGGTAGGAGGGCCCATGCTCCGGAACCTAAAAGTCCCTGCTAGCCCTCAAGATGACCCTCACCTAGGAGCTAAGTAAGACAAGCCCACTCCTCCTAGACACGGAGGAGCAGGAGTCTCAACGGCCAAGCTGCAGGAAAAGGGGAGACATAAACAGCTCTATGGATATGGCAGGTGAACAAGGAGTTCCACCTACCTGCCACAGCCTTGCTGACTGGATCCCTGTGTTAGCAGGGTGCAGATCACAAGCGCATCCCCACACAGGGACCCAGATCCATAGCTGCACAAAATCACATATAAAACATCACACGGACATCACACATAACTGGAAATAACTAAAGCACAATATGGTTATGACATTAAGGTTTATGACCACAGGGGTGGCTCTTACTGGCAGGTAATAAATACATGAGGCTGCTCTCAGCTAAGCATGGCTGAAGCAACCTGAAGGCCTGCAAAAGCAGTGAGGCTTTATAGGCCAAGAAGCCACACCCCACAGTCGGACACACCCAGTGATCACACACACTAGGAAGGGGATTAACCCTTCCAACACCAGGGAAGGGAAAACACCACTTAAAGGGAACGTGCACACAATAACATAAAACACAGTGCACACATCCACACATCCCCACACAAAACGCATGCGCAGCGTAGCGAGCTGCATGGCACAGCTCAGCTGCTACGCTGCCACATACATACTGTTGCCAGCGGCAACCACAGGTGAGGCCAATACCACAGCCCCTCACCTGTGATTGAACACCAATGAAAACCGCTGACAACCGCATGCGGTTCAGGAGTCACGGTCATAGCCATGGCCGTGACATTACCGCAGGCCCAGTGATGTCACGACTTATATCAACTAGCGTGGGCGGGTCTAAGCTCCATTCAAGTGAACAGAACACGCTAGTTGATACTAGTCGTGACGTCAGTGGGCCGGCGGTAAACAGTGAGAAGGCAACGGCGCTGCTGGAGCTCCGCTGCCTTCTTAAACAGCTGATCGGCAGGGGTCCCGGGTGTCGGATCCCGGCCGATCAGAAGCTGATGATCTATCCAGAGGATAGATTATCAGTTAAAACAAAGTGCAGAACCCCTTTAACCACCTCAGCCCCCAGTGCTTAAACACCCTGAAAGACCAGGCCACTTTTTACACTTCTGACCTACACTACTTTCACCGTTTATTGCTCGGTCATGCAACTTACCACCCAAATGAATTTTACCTCCTTTTCTTCTCACTAATAGAGCTTTCATTTGGTGGTATTTCATTGCTGCTGACATTTTTACTTTTTTTTGTTATTAATCGAAATTTAACGATTTTTTTGCAAAAAAATGACATTTTTCACTTTCAGTTGTAAAAATTTTGCAAAAAAAACGACATCCATATAGAAATTTTGCTCTAAATTTATAGTTCTACATGTCTTTGATAAAAAAAAAATGTTTGGGTAAAAAAAAAAAATGGTTTGGGTAAAAGTTATAGCGTTTACAAACTATGGTACAAAAATGTGAATTTCCGCTTTTTGAAGCAGCTCTGACTTTCTGAGCACCTGTCATGTTTCCTGAGGTTCTACAATGGCCAGACAGTACAAACACCCCACAAATGACCCCATTTCTGAAAGTACACACCCTAAGGTATTCGCTGATGGGCATAGTGAGTTCATAGAACTTTTTATTTTTTGTCACAAGTTAGCGGAAAAAGATGATTTTTTCTTTTTTTTTTTTTCTTACAAAGTCTCATATTCCACTAACTTGTGACAAAAAATAAAAAGTTCTATGAACTCACTATGCCCATCAGCGAATACCTTGGGGTCTCTTCTTTCCAAATGGGGTCACTTGTGGGGGTAGTTATACTGCCCTGGCATTCTAGGGGCCCAAATGTGTGGTAAGGAGTTTGAAATCAAATTCTGTAAAAAATGACCTGTGAAATCCGAAAGGTGCTCTTTGGAATATGGGCCCCTTTGCCCACCTAGGCTGCAAAAAAGTGTCACACATCTGGTATCTCCGTACTCAGGAGAAGGTGGGGAATGTGTTTTGGGGTGTCATTTTATATATACCCATGCTGGGTGAGAGAAATATCTTGGCAAAGACAACTTTTCCCATTTTTTTTATACAAAGTTGTCATTTGACCAAGATATTTATCTCACCCAGCATGGGTATATGTAAAAAGACACCCCCAAAACACATTCCTCACTTCTCCTGAGTACGGGGATACCAGATGTGTGACACTTTTTTGCAGCCTAGGTGGGCAAAGGGGCCCATATTCAAAGAGCACCTTTCGGATTTCACTCCTCATTTTTTCCTGATTTGATTTCAAACTCCTTACCACACATTTGGGCCCCTAGAATACCAGGGCAGTATAACTACCCCACAAAGTGACCCCATTTTGGAAAGAAGACACCCCAAGGTATTCCGTGAGGGGCATGGCGAGTTCCTAGAATTTTTTATTTTTTGTCACAAGTTAGTGGAAAATGATGATTTTTTTTTTTTTTTTTTTTTTTCATACAAAGTCTCATATTCCACAAACTTGTGACAAAAAATAAAAACTTCCATGAACTCACTATGCCCATCAGCGAATACCTTGGGGTCTCTTCTTTCCAAATGGGGTCACTTGTGGGGTAGTTATACTGCCCTGGCATTCTAGGGGCCCAAATGTGTGGTAAGTAGGTAAATGACCTGTGAAATCCGAAAGGTGCTCTTTGGAATGTGGGCCCCTTTGCCCACCTAGGCTGCAAAAAGTGTCCACACATCTGGTATCTCTGTATTCAGGAGAAGTTGAGGAATGTGTTTTGGGGTGTCTTTTTACATATACCCATGCTGGGTGAGATAAATATCTTGGTCAAATGCCAACTTTGTATAAAAAAAATGGGAAAAGTTGTCTTTTGCCAAGATATTTCTCTCACCCAGCATGGGTATATGTAAAATGACACCCCAAAACACATTCCCCAACTTCTCCGATTACGGAGATACCAGATGTGTGACACTTTTTTGCAGCCGAGGTGGGCAAAGGGGCCCATATTCAAAAGAGCACCTTTCGGATTTCACAGGTCATTTTTTACAGAATTTGATTTCAAACTCCTTACCACACATTTGGGCCCCTAGAATGCCAGGGCAGTATAACTACCCCACAAGTGACCCCATTTTGGAAAGAAGAGACCCCAAGGTATTCGCTGATGGGCATAGTGAGTTCATGGAAGTTTTTATTTTTTGTCACAAGTTAGTGGAATATGAGACTTTGTATGAAAAAAAAAATTATAAAAATAAGCATTTTCCACTAACTTGTGACAAAAAATAAAAAATTCTAGGAACTCGCCATGCCCCTCACGGAATACCTTGGGGTGTCTTCTTTCCAAAATGGGGTCACTTGTGGGGTAGTTATACTGCCCTGGCATTTTCCAGGGGCCCTAATGTGTGGTAAGTAGGTAAATGACCTGTGAAATCCTAAAGGTGCTCTTTGGAATATGGGCCCCTTTGCCCACCTAGGCTGCAAAAAAGTGTCACACATGTGGTATCGCCGTATTCAGGAGAAGTTGGGGAATGTGTTTTGGGGTGTCATTTTACATATACCCATGCTGGGTGAGAGAAATATCTTGGCAAAAGACAACTTTTCCCATTTTTTTATACAAAGTTGGCATTTGACCAAGATATTTCTCTCACCCAGCATGGGTATATGTAAAATGACACCCCAAAACACATTCCCCAACTTCTCCTGAGTACGGCGATACCAGATGTGTGACACTTTTTTGCAGCCTAGATGCGCAAAGGTGCCCAAATTCCTTTTAGGAGGGCATTTTTAGACATTTGGATACCAGACTTCTTCTCACGCTTTGGGGCCCCTAGAATGCCAGGGCAGTATAAATACCCCACATGTGACCCCATTTTGGAAAGAAGACACCCCAAGGTATTCAATGAGGGGGCATGGCGAGTTCATAGAAATTTTTTTTTTTTGGCACAAGTTAGCGGAAATTGATATTTTTAATTTTTTTCTCACAAAGTCTCCCGTTCCGCTAACTTGGGACAAAAATTTCAATCTTTCATGGACTCAATATGCCCCTCACGGAATACCTGGGGGTGTCTTCTTTCCGAAATGGGGTCACATGTGGGGTATTTATACTGCCCTGGCATTCTAGGGGCCCTAAAGCGTGAGAAGAAGTCTGGAATATAAATGTCTAAAAAATTTTACGCATTTGGATTCCGTGAGGGGTATGGTGAGTTCATGTGAGATTATATTTTTTGACACAAGTTAGTGGAATATGAGACTTTGTAAGAAAAAAAAAAAATAATTCCGCTAACTTGGGCCAAAAAAATGTCTGGAGCCTTACAGAGGGGTGATCAATGACAGGGGGGGTGATCAATGACAGGGGGGTGATCAATGACAGGGGGTGTGATCAATGACAGGGGGGTGATCAATGACAGGGGGGTGATCAATGACAGGGGGGTGATCAATGACAGGGGGGGTGATCAATGACAGGGGGTGATCAATGACAGGGGGGTGATCAATGACAGGGGGTGATCAGGGAGTCTATATGGGGTGATAACCACAGTCATTGATCACGCCCGTGTAAGGCTTCATTCAGACGTCCGGATGCGTTTTGCGGATCCGATCCATCTATCAGTGCATCCGTAAAAATCATGCGGACATCTGAATGGAGCTTTACAGGGGGGTAATCAATGACAGGGGGGTAATCAATGACAGGGGGGTGATCAGGGAGTCTATATGGGGTGATCACCACAGTCATTGATCATGCCCCTGTAAGGCTTCATTCAGACGTCCGGATGCGTTTTGCGGATCCGATCCATCTATCAGTGCATCCGTAAAAATCATGCGGACATCTGAATGGAGCTTTACAGGGGGGTAATCAATGACAGGGGGGTGATCACCACAGTCATTGATCATGCCCCTGTAAGGCTTCATTCAGACGACCGGATGCGTTTTGCGGATCCGATCCATGTATCAGTGCATCCGTAAAAAATCATGCGGACATCTGAATGGAGCTTTACAGGGGGGTAATCAATGACAGGGGGGTAATCAATGACAGGGGGGTGATCAGGGAGTCTATATGGGGTGATCACCACAGTCATTGATCACGCCCCTGTAAGGCTTCATTCAGACGTCCGGATGCGTTTTGCGGATCCGATCCATCTATCAGTGGATCCGTAAAAATTCATGCGGACGTCTGAATGGAGCTTTACAGGGGGTTGATCAATGACAGGGGGGGTAATCAATGACAGGGGGGTGATCAGGGAGTCTATATGGGGTGATCAGGGGTGATTAGGGGTGATCAGGGGCTAATAAGGGGTTAATAAGTGACGGGGGGGGGTGTAGTGTAGTGTAGTGGTGCTTGGTGCTACTTTACTGAGCTACCTGTGTCCTCTGGTGGTCGATCCAAACAAAGGGGACCACCAGAGGACCAGGTAGCAGGTATATTAGACGCTGTTATCAAAACAGCGTCTAATATACCTGTTAGGGTTAAAAAAAACACATCTCCAGCCTGCCAGCGAACGATCGCCGCTGGCAGGCTGGAGATCAACTCTCTTACCTTCCGTTCCTGTGAGCGCGCGCGCCTGTGTGCGCGCGTTCACAGGAAGTCTCGCGTCTCGCGAGATGGCGCGTATATGCGTGACTGTGCGCAGCGCTGCCACCTCCGGAACGCGATCCTGCGTTAGGCGGTCCGGAGGTGGTTAATAAACCAGCGAGTTTAAGTCTGACCTCTAGTGGTTGTTTTCTTGTAAGACAGATTCATATTCATTAAGACTTGTCTCATTGGTTTGAGCATGAAAAAATTGCATAAATGACGCAACTATCTCTTCAAATGCAAGAAATGGTTCCACGTGCAATCTGCGGATCGGACACTGAAGAATACGGTCATGTGTATGAGGTCTTAAGGGTATAGCCAAATTGGAGCAGTTTCGGTGCAACTAGGATTTCTCCAAATATTTTGATTAGCTGAAAGGAGGTATGGCTTACTGGGAAGGGGCGGGCACTGCAAGAAAGAGGAAATGCCCTAAGATACAATGTTTTGCGGCAAAATAGCACCACAATTCTGGCATAAAATACTGGGGCACATTTATCAAGCTCGTCTGTATTTATTAAAAGTCGCACAGCCATTGATGAATTAGGCCTCATGCACACGACCGTTGTGTGCATCCGCGGCCGTTGTTCCGTTTTCCGTTTTTTTTTTCGGAAAATGCACCGCTTTGCAGCCGCATCCGTGTTTCCTGTCCGTCAAAAAAATATGACCTGTCCTATTTTTTGGACGGACAACGGTTCACGGACCTATTCAAGTCAATGGGTCCGTGAAAAAAACACGGATGCACACAAGATTGCCATCCGCGTCCGTAGGCTACTTTCACACAGACGGATCCGCTGATCTGTCTGCATAAAAGCTTTTTAGATCTGATTTTTCACTTCGTGAAAACTCAGATCCGACAGTATATTCTACCACAAAGGCGTTCCCATGGTGATGGGGACGCTTCAGGTTAGAATATACTAAAAGAACTGTGTACATGACTGCCCCCTGCGGCCACATTGGTGGCCATTGCGGCCGCCCCCCCTCCCTCCCTTGTATTTAACACATTGGTGGCCAGTGCGGCCCGCCACCCCTCCATCCCTCCCTTGTATTTAACACATTGGTGGCCAGTGCGGCCGCCCCCCCTCCCTCCCTCCCCGCCTCTAATTAAAATGAGGGGGGGGGGGAGGGAGAGGGGGGGGCCGGCCGCACTGGCCACCAATGTGTTAAATACAAGGGAGGGAGGGGGGGCCAGCCGCACTGGCCACCAATGTGTTGAATACAAGGGAGGGAGGGGGGCCGGCCGCACTGGCCACCAATGAGTTAAATACAGGGGAGGGAGGGGGGGCCGCACTGGCCACTAATTAGTACTTAGTTCTTTTAGTATATTCTAACCTGAAGCGTGCCCATCACCATGGGAATGCCTCTGTGTTAGAATATACTGTCGGATCTGAGTTTCACGATCTAACTCAAATCCGATGGTATATTCTAACATAGAGGCATTCCCATGGTGATGGGGACGCTTCAAGTTAAAATATACCATCGAATTGGAGAAAACTCCGATCCTATGGTATAAAAGGGACGATCCGTTTGCAATTGCACCATATTGTGTCAACATCAAACGGATCCGTCCCCATTAACTTGCATTGTAAGTCAGGACGGATCCGTTTGGCTCGCCAGGCGGACACCAAAACGACTTTTTTTTCATGTCCGTGGATCCTCCAAAAATCAAGGAAGACCCACAGACGAAAAAACGGTCACGGATCACGGAACAACGGAAATCCGTTTTGCGGACCGCAAAAAAAAACGTCCGTGTGCATGAGGCCTTAGTCTGACCTCTGGTGGTTGTTTTTCAGTACTTCAGTACTACTAATTCACTTAGTCTGGTCTAATTTACTTGCATATGAAAAAAGTCCCATCTCTGCGGAAAAAAGTTGCATGTCTGCAGGTAATGTGTGACTTAGGGCTTATGCACAAGACCATATGTATCCGCAAAAAACGGATCCGGATGATATCAGTGTGCATTCCGTATTTTGCGGAATGCTACAGCTGGCCCCTAAAACAGTAATGTCCATAATATGGACAATAATGCGGACAATAATAGGACATGTTCTATTTTTTTGCGGAACAAAAATACAGACATACGGAAATGGAATGCACACGGAGTAACTTTGGGACCCATTGAAGTGAATGGTTCCGCATACGGTTTGCGGAAAAAAACGTAACGGACACGGAAAGAAAATACGTTTGCGTGCATGAGCCTCATAATGCAAACAAAGTTGCACTTCACCACTAGAAACAGATGAAGAAAAGTACACCAGCCCTGGAGTGGAGTAGAAATTAGACTGTTTTTGCAACAAATTCAGGAGCAAAAAAAGGCGCACCTAAATAAATAGGTCAGAAAAAAAAGTTGCAAAAAATAGACAACTCTTAAATTAGTTTAAATATTCAAAATAGTAAAATGAGGCACAAAAGCCTCACAAAACAGGTGCAATTTCAGTAGTAAATGCGACACAGCATTTTCACCTAAAAATAGGCGCAGACACTATAGTAAATGGGATCATTTATTACGGTGTTTCGTACCTGTTTTAGACTAATATTTTTAGGCGCATTTACTAACGAAAGTGTGTGTTTTGGAGGCCTTTGCGCCTCACTCAACAATTTTCTGTTTTAGACTAATTCTGGTGGCCTTTTTTTACGCACAAATTGGGTGCAAAAACATTCTAATTCTTCACCACTCCAGAGGTGGCTTAGTTTTTTCATCAGCTTTGTGTGGGGCTGTGCGACAATTTTATTTTAAAAAGTCGTGTCTTCTGGTAGACGTGTGCCTTTTCACAAACATAAACATGAGTATATGGCTGTGACTTTTTATACATAATATGCAAATTTTTACATCTAATATGCGGCTTTCTCACTGCACTTTTGCACCTAATTCGTGAACCGACCAACGAGTTGTCTACCTGCACTCTGATGAATACAAAGACGCATCGCCTCATTCCTCACCTGCTGTGCGACTCCTTATAAATATTGTGCAAAATACCGACAGGCTGATCCACTAAGGGTACCTTCACACTTGCGGCAGAGGATTCCGGCAGGCAGTTCCGTCACCGGAACTGCCTGCCAGATCCGGCAATCTGGACGCAAACGGATGCGGATCCGTCTCACAAATGCATTGCAATACCGGATCAGTCTTTCCGGTTGTCATCCGGAAAAACGGATCCGGTATTTATTTTTTTCACAGATTTAATGGTTTGCGCATGCGCGAACGGAAAGAACAGATCCGTTTTGCCGGAACACTTGGGGCCGGATCCGGCATTCAATGGAAATTAATGCCGGATCCGGCATTCCGGCAAGTGTTCAGGATTTTTGGCCGGAGAGAAAACTGTAGCATGCAGCAGTATTTTCTCCGGCCAAAAAAACGTAAGAGGGACTGAACTGATGCATCCTGATGCATACTTAATGGAATGCTCGCCATTCAGAGTGCATTAGGATAAAACTGATCCGTTTTTGAGCCCCTAGGAAGGAACTCAGCGCCGGAAAAGAAAAACGCTAGTGTGAAAGTACCCTAAGCCAGTCTAATTGCACTCTACAAAACAGACGAGCGTGAGAAATGACCCCCAGAGACTGTACATGGAGCTCTCATGTATGGGCCTACCTAGTGGCTGCCATGTGAATAGTAAATGTGCAGATATGCAGGTCTGCATTGTTTTTTAATTAACTGAACCCATTGGGGTTCATTTACCATCTACACCTTACCAGTTTTTGGCGTAAATCTTTTTTTTTGCAAGACCTCATTTTGCTACTTTTTATACGTCTGTGTGACAAAATTTGGTTTTTCATTTTTGTGCCGTGCTTGCTACTTTGGAGTGGGCTGGGCTAGGACATCAGGCCCAATTTTTTTAATCATCTTTTATGCCTGGAAAACAGGTGTAAAAGTGGAGTGAAAAGTACTCCAGTCAGGGGCAGTAGACTGCCAGCGGTGAGCCTAATTTATGATGAGGCATTAGCTAGGGGCTTTCTCCGTCAACGCGGGGGGGGGGATAACAAAGACTGGTCGAAAACACTGGTCTTCGTAAATGACCCCCATTGCGAATGGAATGGCCGTGTGGTTTTGTAGGTTTAGCTTAGACCTTATTTGCACTTTAGTGTTTTGCATGTCTTCCGTGTTCTTGCCGTTTTTGGACATGTCTCTGCTGCCCGTGGGACCGTGCCCTAACACATATTTATTGCTGCTTTGATTTCTGTGTGCAGCATATGATAAGTAGAATCTTGTTGACAAACTTTTGCTTCATATTGTGCATTTCTATTACAGGTGAACAGTGATCCAGGGGGACTATATGCACAAGTAACCCTGGTGCAGACGCATAGTAGAATACAGCTGCACCCTGTGGGGCACACTTATCAAGCGTGCCTGTTTTTAGGTGCAAAAATCAGACTGGCCTATTTCATTTGTCAGTCTTTCTTGACGGGTATTTATCAAAATTCGCACAGCCATTGATGAATTCGACTCGGCATATTCTAAGTTTGACCTCTGGTGGTTGATTTTCAGTATGACAGTTTAACATTCACTTAGACTGGCCCCGATCTTCAGGTCCGCAGCTCCGCAAGAGATAGAACATGTCCCGAACATGTCCCGGACAAGAATAGGCATTTCTATAGGGGTGCCGGGCGGGTGTGTTGCGGATCCGCAATTTGCGGGTCCGCAACACACCACGGACGTGTGAATGGAGCCTAAAAAGGCGCATCTGGGTGGAGAAAAGTTGCATGTCTACCGGAAAGTGCAAAAAAAGTCACACTTCACCACTAAAAACAGACGAAGAAAAATACACCCTGGAGTGGAGTAGAAATTAGACTGTTTTTGCCACAAATTCAGGCTAAAAAAAAAAAAAACGCACCTACATAAATAGGTCAGAAAAAAAAGTGGAAAAAGTTAGAAAACTTCTGAATTAGTCTAAAAAATTTAAATAGGCGAACGAGGAGCGAATTCCTACAAAACAGGCGCAATTTCAATGTAAAGTCTTATTTAGACTAAAAACAGGAGCAGAAAGTTTAGTAAATATGCCCCTGTGACTAGGGTTGAGCAAATTCTTTTAAAAACTATGTTAAGAACATGGAGGTCTTTTCGAAGTTTCAGCAAATATCGCGAGACTTACTTTGTCTCGCCACTATCACGTGTCACTTTGTATATTTTGATACAGTCATTTATGCGAATAAACGAAGTAACACGTGATAGAGGCGAGACAAAGTGTATCGCGATATTTGCTGAAACTTCGGAAAGTCCTCCACGGAGGCCCTTCCTGTGACCTTATAATCCAATCATTAAAAGGGGGGGGTGGGGGGTTGCTCTGAAAACAGCATTGTGTGAAGGAGCTGAAATGAAGGCAATGTGTAAAGGTGGGTGCTCCCTTCATGAGGTTTGGCATCAGCACATTGCTATCATGGAGCCTCCAGACCTTGTCCTATCACCTGCAAATATTTACCTGGTAGAATCCCTCCATGAAAGAGACTCCTCTGCACCTACCTGGTCAAGGTCCTGCTGAGCCAAGCATTAACCCGTAATACCCAGAGAGTCCAACTTCTGTCTGCAGACGCTGACATCATTGCATAGGAATTGGGTGGAAAAATTAACAGTTACTCTATCTGACCCCAGCGGTGACTTATCTCCTGTGAGAACAGAAGGATCGGGCATTAAAATATGACTGATCATCCTCTCCCCTGACATCATCTGTTGGAGGTGAGTCAGGAGCTTCCCACACACGACATTGTCAACCGGTCCTGCCCAAAAAAAGCTGGGTTCATACAACAATATGGTAATGTGTATTGGGGCCTTGAAGGGAACAAAATGGGGGTCATTTATAATACTCCAGTCTCTGTGGCGAGGGCTACACAGTCGTGGCCAGGATCGCTGAGCAGCGGTGATCCCATAGAAATGAATGGGATCACCGCGGCAGCAGCAAGACATCCAGCTGTGTTGGATTTCATGCAACTGCCGCGGCGATCCCATTCTTTTCTATGGGATCACCGCTGCTCAGCGATCCTGTGTAGCCCTTGCCTATTATCCCTCGCACACTTCGTCATATATTAGGTGCACCTGGGGCAGTCTGTGCGCCAGGAGTGAAAGCTATCCCAGCTCCTGACAGGAGTAGTTTTTACTCCTCTTTTACACCTTCCATTTGCTGGGGCCGATGTCCTAGCCCCGGCACTCGCCACTCCCAAGTGCCGAGTAGGATGTAAAAACGCAGTGCAATAAAATATTGTCGCACTGGCGTTTAAAAAGTTGCTTAAAGAGGTCTTGCAACTCAAAAAACAGGGATAGCGATGTTTGCAAGGGTCCATTCACACGTCCGCAAAATGAGTCCGCATCCGTTCATTTTTCAATGGGGCCGGAATGTGCTGTCCGCATCCGCACTTCCGGATCCGCACTTCTGTTCCTCAAAAAAATAGAACATGTCCCATTCTTGTCCGCAATTGCGGACAAGAAAAGGCATTTTCTATGAGAGTGCCGGTGATGTGCGGTCCGCAAAATGCGGAAGGCACATTGCCGAAGTTCGTGTTTTGCGGATCCGCAAAACACATACGGACACGTGAATGGACCCTAAATGACTCCCAATGTATTCACCGCTCTACAGTGAGCTTCTACCGGGGTAACCCACATGGATTACATGCGGTTTTTCCACATGGATTTTCATGCAGATAAAAAAGCAGCATAAAATACAGTAACGGCAAAGTGAATGAGAGTTTCCAGATCTCATGTACATGGTGCGTATTTTTCTTACATGCAGAAATGTTATATATAGTGGGGGAGGTTTATCAAAACTGGTGCAGAGGGAAAACTGTCTTAGCTGCTTATAGCAACCAATGAGATTCCACCTTCCATTTTTCAGAGCTCCTTTGGAGCTCAGTTTGGATAAATCTCCCCCAGTGATATTTCCTATAGACTTCAATGGGGTTGTTAAGGTCCATCTGTCAGCAGATTTGTACCGATGACACTGGCTGACCTGTTACATGTGCGCTTTGTAGCTAAAGGCATCTGTGTTGGTCTCGTGTTCATATGTGCCCGCATTACTGAGAAATATTATGTTTTAATATATGCAAATGAGCCTTTAGGAGCAACGGGAGCGTTGCCATTACACTTAGAGGCTCTGCTCTCTCTGCAACCTCCGCACCCTCTGCACTTTGATTGACAGGGCCAGTCAGTGAAAACGTCATCATGCCTGGTCCTGTCGATAAAGTGCAGAGAGAGCTGAGCCTCTAGGTGTAACGGCAACGCCCTTGTTGCTCCTAGAGGCTCACTTGCATATATTAAAACTTTATTTTATTTAAACTTTTTCTCAGCGATGTGGCCACATATGAACATGGGATCAACACAGATGCCTTCAGCTGCCAAGCGCACATGTAACAGCTCAGCCAGTGTCATAGGTACCAAACTGCTGAGAGATGGACTTTAACATAAACAGAAAATCGGCAACAAATAATGCACCAAAACCACAATAAATAGTTTGGATTTATGTGCATTTTTTATGCGGTTTTGGTGCAGATATCATGTGGATTTTCTGCATACAAATCTGCATTATGTGCAGTTACCCTAAGGCTACCTGCAGACAATAAGATTAAAGCATGATAAGGGCTCATGCACAAGACCGTATGTATTTTGCGGTCCTCAAAAAATACGGATGACGCCCGTGTGCATTCCGTATTTTTCGGAAAGGAACAGCTGGCCCCTAATAGAACAGTCCTATCCTTGTCCGCAATGCGGACAATAATAGGACATGTTCTATTTTTTGCGAAACGGAAATACGGACATACGGAAACAGAATGCAAACGGAGTACCTTCCGTTTTTTTTTGCGGACCCATTGTAATAAATGGTTCCGCATACGGTTCGCAAAAAAACCGGAACGGACACAGAAAGAAAATACGTTCATGTGCATGAGCCCTAATACAGTGCCAGCAAAGGGGGTCTTTCATCAAGGGGCTTACGACTATTTTAGTAGAAAAAACAGTCCCCTTTTTTGACCAACACGGCTGGTGTCAAAAAGTATTTGACAGTTGCGTGGGACAAGGGTGGCGAGGGGGCATGTTGGGGGCCCCGGCAAATTTACTAACATGTGCATCTGGAAACAGTCGTACATGCTGGAGAAAAACTATGCCAGCCTCTGGCAGGCGCGCAGATTTTGATGCGTATTTGGATGTGGACTTGCTGCAGAATTGCAAAGAAGGCAAATCACCATGGCTGCTGAGGACCTGGCAGGACCACGTCAGGCAGTTTCCGTTGACCAGCTGGTGCCATATTTACAGCTGCCCATTCCTACAGCGAGAGCCTGCATTTGTCAGTCACGTGGGGGCCACTGGTCGGTGCCCCTCAGAGCAGTCTGGTCCTGCAGGGGTTAATGTCTGCCCCTTTGCACAGTGTTTATCAGTTGTCAGGACTCGGATTGACCTTTACTCTCACACAGCAGACAGGGAAGAGCTGCAGCTGTCCTTCCCATACCCAGGCTCACCATGGGGCTCCTGGACTATGTGGTCTCCTTCCTCCCCGGAGTGCCCTGGAACCTGTGGGGCAGTGTGGACTCCTTCCTACAAGGTGAGATGAGTGCCCTGAACACAGAGGGATATTAACGCCATGCAATAGAGATCTGGGTGAGGTGTCCCTCTGTGTATAATATTTCACATAAGGTTGTTTCTTCCTGTTCCCTCAGGTCTGGTCGGGGCCTGCGCCGTGTCCGTTCTGTACAACTTCATGAAGGTTCATCTGTACATCATGTGTTTGAAGTAAGAGGGTCAACTAACCTGTAACTATACTGAAAGGTCACTAACTAGTACTTACTGCACTAATGGAGACTGCAAACTAGTACTCACTGCTAACTACATTGACGGAGACTGCTAACTAGTACTCACTGCTAACTAGACTAATCGAAAGTGCTAACTAGTACTCACTGCTAACTACATTGACAGAGACTTCTAACTAGTTTTCACCACTAACTACATTAACGGAGACTGCTAACTAGTACTCACTGCTAACTACACTAAAGGAAATTGGTAACTAGTACTCACTGCTAACTAGAAAAATGGAAATTGCTAACTAGTACCCACTGCTAACTACATTGACAGAGACTTCTAACTAGTTCTCACCACTAACTACATTGATGGAGACTGCTAACTAGTACTCACTGCTAACTAGACTAATCGAAAGTGCTAACTAGTACTCACTGCTAACTACATTGACAGAGACTTCTAACTAGTTCTCACCACTAACTACACTGATGGAGACTGTTAACTAGTACTCACTGCAGTGCTAACTACACTAAAGGAAATTGCTAACTAGTACTCACTGCTAACTACACTAATGGAAAGTGCTAACTAGTACTCACTGCTAACTACATTGACAGAGACTTCTAACTAGTTTTTACCACTAACTACATTGACGGAGACTGCTAACTAGTACTCACTGCTAACTACACTAAAGGAAATTGGTAACTAGTACTCACTGCTAACTAGACAAATGGAAATTGCTAACTAGTACCCACTGCTAACTACATTGACAGAGACTTCTAACTAGTTCTCACCACTAACTACATTGATGGAGACTGCTAACTAGTACCTATTGCGAAGTACACTGATGGAGAATAACCACACTAATGGAGACTGCTAACTAGTATTCACTACTTACTGATGAAAACTACTAACTAGTATATTGCTAACTACATTGATGGAGACTGATAACTAGGATGCACAGCTAATTACACTGAAGACTTCAGCAAATGGGATTTATCATCTAGACACAGTTAGTATAAGGCACTTACTAATGTATTGTGATTGTCCATATTGCTTCCTTTGCTGGCTGGATTCATTTTTCCATCACATTATACACGGCTCGTTTCCAGGGATTACGACCACCACTGCAGAGCAGATATGAGGTGACCGAGGGGGAAGATGCTGCGCATGCGTGCCTAGATGCTCTCACAGTCCTGGCCACCAGAGTGTAGCGCCTTTTACAATCGTGTGCAAGCACGACCACCGCTGCTGGATTGCAGGGTGGTCCTAACCCCTGAAAACGAGCAGTGTACCTCATATACTCTTTATGTATTGAGGAATACCCCTAACTTTCTAGGAGAGAATCTCTGTACATAATACTAACCCTAATCTATATTACTGAGGCCTAATACTAACTACTCTGACCACTAACCAGTACATACTAACTAACTATACTGACCACTGACTGGCACTCCCTACACTGTATAGTCACCATCTTTTTCTCGCCCGCAGTAACCCCGAGAAACAGAAGAAGGCGACACAACTCAGCTCCCCGGCTCGGTTTCGTGACCTCCTCCATCTCCTGCTCCTCACGTTCATTTACTCCATGCTGGGGCCCCGGGTGGGGGCTCTGGTGGTTTTGGAGTTCTCCCTACGTGCAGTCTCCATGATATTGTCTCTACAGAAGGTTTGTTGATGTCGTCACGTTCATCCATATTGCATGTGACATCACAGCTGGTGACTGAAACAATTCACTTTTTTAGAATATTTTTTGCTGTTTTTGTAACACTGTAGATATATACGGAAACACATGTGAACTATGCAAACATGGAAGATGTGTTTTTAAATTCAATCCATTGACTTCTATGGGATGGAAATGGTACCCATACGGATCCATTGGAACATGCGGCGCATTGATAAAAATGTTATGCGCTTAAAAACAATGTGCATATAAAAAATGGAATTCACCTGGATCCATAATCCATAAGTGTAAATTGCATCTATAAATTGCACGTGGAAAATCGGGATGCAAAAATTGGTTCCATTCATCTGAATGGGGTTGTTTTTGCTGCGAGCACATGGATTTCTGCAAGCCCCATTCGGGCAAATCAGACAGGCCTAAGAGATTTCTGCAACAAATCTGCAAATTCACCCTTAGGCCCCTTTTCACACGAGCGAGTTTTCCGCACGGGTGCAATGCGTGACATGAACGCATAGCACCCGCACTGAACCCTGACCCATTCATTTCAATGGGTCTGTGTACATGAGCGTTTTTTTTTCACGCATCAGTTCTGCGCTACGTGAAAAACGCAGCACGTTCTATATTCTGCGTTTTTCACGCAGCCCTGGCCCCATAGAAGTGAATGGGGCTTCAATGAAAAACGCATTGCATCCGGAAGCAAGTGCGAATGCGATGTGTTTTTCACTGATGGTTGCTAGGAGATGTTGTTTGTAAACCTTCAGTTTTTTATCACGCGCGTGAAAAACGCATCAAAACACATTGCACTCGCGTGGAAAAAACTGAACGCAATTGCAGACAAAACTGACTGAACTTGCTTGCAAAATGGTGCGAGTTTCACTAAAAGCACCCTGAACGCATCCGTCACGCTCGTGTGAAAGGGGCCTTAGAGCTCATGCACACCATTCCGTTTTTTTTTGCGGACTGTATGCGGTACCATTCATTTCAATGGGTCAGCAAAAAAAACTGAAGCTACTCATTCCGTTGTGCATTCCGTTTCCGTATTTCCGCTTCGCAAAAAAATAGAACATGTCCTATTATTGTCCGCATTACAGACAAGGATAGGAATGTTGTATTAGGGGCCGGCTGTTCCGTTCCGCAAAATATGGAATGCACACGGACGTCATCTGTATTTTTTGCGGATCCGTTTTTTGTGGACTGCAAAATACGTACGGTAGTGTGCAGGAGGCCTTAGGGCTCATGCAAACAACAGGTGTTTTGTGGTCCGCAAATTGTGTATCCGCAAAACTCGGATACCGGCCGTGTGCATTCCGCATTTTGCAGAACAGAACATAATGCGGACAAGAATAGGACATGTCCTATATTTTTGCAGATGCAACGGAACGGACAAACGCATGCAGACAGTACACAGTGTGCTGTTTGCATCTTTTGCAGCCCTATTCAAGTGAATGGGTCCGCATCCAACCCCGCAAAAAATGCGGCTCGGATGCGGACAATAAATACGTTCGTGTGCATGAGTCCTTAGGCACCAAAAGCCACATTGAATCCACTCCCATTGCTTTCAGAGAAAAATCCGTGCCGTAGTTTACATGGTGCGATTTTTGTATGTGTAGGAAAAAAAGTTCATTGTTGGTGCAGACTTTGTATGGAAATTTCCACTGAAATCAAAGGCAAGCCGGAAAACCAAAAAAATAAATAAATAAATAAAATACAGTATATTGAATTTAGATTTTGTTTTACTATAAATTCTGTGATCGGGAATAAAATAGGCTTGACAATGCTTAGGTGCATAGAGCTGAGCTCTTTGTTACGTAGCTAGAGGTTCTCTAGCTTCCTGGTCCCCCCAGTGTGTGGTCTGCAGTGAGCAGTACACATGTTCAGTTGCTTTGGTTTGGACTAGGGATGAGCGAATTGACTTCAGATGAAACATCCAAAGTCGATTTGCATAATACTTTGTTTGAATACTGTACGGAGCGAGACTTCGGATAATACCACTTGGAACCAAACCCAATTTCGGAAAAAGTTTTTTTTTTTTTTTTTACAGTAGAAATCAATTTATGAAGGTATTACGCGAAGTCTCGAGAGACTTCTCGAAGTAATAACTTCGGCTCATAGGAGCCAAAGCATTCTAATACTGTACGGAGCGCTCGCTTCGTACAGTATTCAAACGAAGTATTATGCAAATCGACTTTGGATGTTTCATCTGAAGTCGATTCGCTCATCCCTAGTCCAAACCAAAGCAACCGAACATGTGTACTGCTCACTGCAGACCACACACTGGGGGGACCAGGAAGCTAGAGAACCTCTAGCTACGTAACAAAGAGCTCAGCTCTATGCACCAAAGCATTGTCAAGCCTATTTTATTCCCGATCACAGAATTTATAGTAAAACAACATCAAAATTCAATATACTGTATTTTCAAATGCATTTTTATTTAATTTCTTGGGGTTTTCCGTTTGCTCATCCCTAGTTTAGACCATAGGAATGTGGCCAGGTACCTGTTACCAATAATATACTACATTACAAGTAATCAAAGGGAAAGAACCACTAAAAGAAACCTTGAAACACAGGTGTGGATTCCGTGTCTAAGGGAGCCTTCACACGCTGCAGATTTTGTTGCAGAAATTTCCGCGACTGATCATCAGTTCCATTCATTTAAATGGGGCGGCAAGCACATGGATTTCTGCAAGCCCCATTCAGGTGAATGGAACCTATTTTCAGTCACGGAAATGTCCGCAATAAAATCTGCAGCGTGAGAAGGCGCCCTAAACATTCAATGGGCTAATACAACTGTGTGAACATACCATTAGTATGTCCACACAAGACATTCCGTGACTGGCAGATTTTGCATTGCCAGGAGTAGACTGGGAACCTAAATTGGCCCTGGAAAAAAATAAACGTGGCCCTGTGTGGTAGTGAGGCCCAATATGACAGAAGGCAGGAAGGCATATTGTGGCACATTATACCACCTCAGCAGAGCCAAATACCACAGTGCCCTGGAAGCACACAATACCTCCCCAAAACCTGCCCTTCTGTGCTGGCCAGTTCCAGCTGCCACGTTCTGTCCTCCTACTCCAGTTGCCTTATGATGGCAATATAGTTAAATCTTACAGTAGGATTACGTATGCAGCTCTGGAGGTGACTGGAGTATGTCATACTGTAACTCATAATGTTTTATTTGTCTCCGCAGGGCATCCAGAGTTCCCAGCTGTTCCTCCTCTGCCAGTTCTCATTGGGATGCGGAGTAACTTGCAGCCTGGATTACCTGCATGAAGGGGCCCCTCACCGAACATGGAACCTTCTACTGGCGGTGGGCCTATCGGGGCTGATTGTGTGGCAGACGAGCAGGATGTGCCGACATGTGGCAGTTATGTACCAGCTGCACAGCAGCAAACGTTACTGTGGGGTTTGCCTGTCTTTGCTGGCCTGCTGGCACGACATCCCTACTGGGCTGTGCCGGGCACTGAAAGTGGCATTCTTCGTATCGGATCTGGCAGCCGTGGCCGTGATTAACCGGGATTTCCTCAGCACGGCAGAGGCTGTGAGATTTTGGACGCCACTGACCATCTGCTACACACTGCTGGTGATCTATATGCAAGGTAAGGACTGCCATGATCGCACCCCAATCTGATGTCATAGGAGGGTTGCCAACCTCCCATCAATAATTGGACAGTCCCTTAAAATAGGAGCTGGGTGACAAGCAATATAACTGTCATTACAGCTCCTATAGGGATTGTTTCACAGCTTTCCTACTGTACTAAACAATAAATGTGATAAATGTCTCCTATCCCTGTAAGGCCTCATGCACACGGCCGTGTTATGCAGTCCACAAATCACGAATCCGCACGTGTGCATGCCGTCACTTATTTTTAAAATTCTGTAGAAATGTCCTATCCTTGTTCGCAAAACGGACAAGAAAAGGACATGTTCTATCTTTTTTCGAGGGCCGCGGAATGGACATGTGGATGCAGACAGCACACGGTGTGCTTTCCGCATCTTGGGCGGCCCCATTGAAATGAATGGGTCCACATCTGATCTGCAGAAATGCGTATTAAATGTGGACAGAAATTAGGGCTGTGTGCATGAGCCCTAATGCTGTATAACTCGGGTGAGTCCGGGAAAGCAGGGTGGATTCTTATGGGAAAATGCTTTTATATGTGTTGGGTTCATACCTGTGCTGTGTTTGTCTGGCAGAGGAGCAGCACCAGAACCCCACGGAGCAGATGGCATATCAGACAGTGTTTGTTCGCATGGGGGGCCTCCTGATCCTGATGATGACAGTGGGGAGATGGTCAGACATTTTACACATCTTCATCTCGCTGGTCGGAGAGCTGTGGTGCCTGGTCCATGCCGGGGTCATGCTGGACATCTGCAGAGAGGAGGTGAGAGATCAATTATGGATGACTACGCCAGCTGATGAATTCCCCCTGCCAGGGCACTAATGGATGTCAGGGGCAGAGTTATACGCCCCATGTAAGATCTTTACATGGGACTACTGCCCTGCTGTGGTTCCCCTCTGCACCATAGTGGACATCCAGTTAGCGTTAGCGCCTCCTTTGGTGAAGAGCAGTTTGCAGGCTCCTTCATGCATAATTTTGGTCCTGTTTTTCTTTTTCTTTTTGAGGAGTTTTTGTCCCTATAGTGTGTTTTATAATAGTGTTTTTCGTATGCCTAGTGTTTGAAACTATGTAAGCCTATATAATGTCACTTCTACGTTAGATCTCTATGGAGAAAAATCATTGGTAAAAAAACACAACACCATGACACGAAAAATGCCAACACACATTACACATGCATGCACGTGGATTTTTGTGCAGATTCTGCTGTGTTTTCACACCAAAACCCAGATGTATTACTTAAAGGGGTTATCCCATGACAGACGTCATATAGTACATGACAATACCTTCCTAACAAAGCTGGAACCAGCCCTGTACCTCACATGGATCCAGAGATCTCCCCATAGATTTATATCAAGCTGCCAGCTCAAGGGGAGTGTATTTTCTGCCTCAGCTCAGCGGACGGCACCATTCTGCTGCAGCTCTTTCCCCATCACAACTCAGGAGGCAGTTGATGAAACTGAGCATGTGCGACCATCTCAGTGAGCCGGGCAAAGAAATAAGAAAAAAAAAAACAACAACAGCAGGTGGCGCTATACAGATACATTTTATTGAATAACTTAGTGGCCATGCAACATTTTTAATTACATGCAATTACAAAAGTATTCAGACCCAGGTGCTGGTTTGAAAACTGCAGAATATTGTTTATGGGACAACCGGGTTAAGGATTTTCTATGCGGATTTCGATGTGGTTTTGCCCCAGATCCCACTGTTTGCATTGCAAAGGGTTGACTCTGCACTGAAAATACGCCTGAACAATTGACATGCTGCGGATTTCAAAAATCCACGTGGAAAATCTCTGCACCGTGTGTAGGAGATTTTGAAACTCTCATCTGCTTAGCTTTTATTATTTTATGCACTTATATAGCGCTGACATATTTCGCAGCGCTTTACAGACATTATCATCACTCACTGTCCCCAATGGGGCTCACAATCTAAGTTCCCCATCAGTGTGTGGGAGGAAACCGGAGAACCCGGAGGAAACCCAGGCAAACGTGGGGAGAACATACAAACTCCATACAGATGTTGTCCTTGATCAGATTCGAACGTAGGACCCCAGTGCTAACCGCTGAGCCACCCTGCTGCCCACACTGGCACCATACTACACTGTGGATTTTCCACACAAAATGTGCACCTTGTGCCTATCGCCTAAAGGTGCAAACGCCACTACTACAAATAAAAATAGCACCAAAAACTGTAAAAGCTCTCTGTGTGAACCCGCCATACTGCTGTCATTACTTTGGTTGTAATTCCCTGTGCAGACCCTAGATGGCAGCACACAGACACACACAATTTTTTATGGCCCTTGTTCCCGTATTCTGTATTATTTTCCACCCTTTTATCTTCTGTCTAGGATTATTCAGCCAGATTATCGACCTCCAGACACAGTCCAATGCCTAGAAAACCTAAGACAGAGACCGCCCTGGAGGGATGAGACGGATCATATCCTGGAATTTCTTATAATGACTGTTTATGAAAGCACCATGACCGTGAAAGGCACTGACCCCGCAGTCCCATAGTGGAGGGTGAAGGAACGATGATGGAGAACTCATACCCCCTGGATCATCTGCATTTATAGAGCAGGAACCCACGGACTTTGCATGTCTCTGAATCCAGATCACGGGTGCCTGCAGTGCAAAGATAAATCAAACACAAATCAGTGCATCATGAAAACTTTTGCAACTTTCTGATAGACTTATTTAGATTTGTCACCGTTATTAAAATCTCTGCTTGCTCTCAGTGAATAGGAACATTGTGGTTTACATTCAAAGTCTGTAAACCTGTACAGACCTAACAGTTCTTACAGCTGAGGGTTTGTTACAGTTGTATCCAGACTAGTCAATCCTGTTCCCATTCACTGAACAAGGTGAGTAAAGGAAGTGCAAAGGCTATCAGAAAGTTGTATTTCCAGAGGACTGGATGAGCGCTGGACCCAGGGCACTCACCCCGATAGTGTTCGGCATTTAGGAATGTTTTTTTTATTATTATTATTATTATTTTTAAGCGTATTTAGTGGAGATAGTTATTTGTCTATAGGATTTGGGATCGTGTTATGTGATCTTACAAACACTGCAAATCCATTCTGTGCAGTACCCTGTGCACATCTATAGGTGGCGCTCACACTTTGCTGCACTGTCATCACTAAGGTCAACTCTAACAGGTATGTCACTCTGTAGGTAAAAAGCCACGGGTCTATATTAAACTTACTTGTCCTATGACGCACTTCGTATACGATTTGATAAAAATGCATAGGCCATGTCAAGCCTACAGGTGCGGCTGCAAATGAGAGTAGGGACCCATTCAAAAAGGTCCACCTTGACGTGGTGACTGGGCCTATGCATTTTCATCAAAACTTATATGAAGTGCTTCCATGGAGCTATTTATAAAAGAAGCAGTAGATGAATGGCGGGTGGTGTGCGACCCATGCCTTTTCTTCTACAGACCGTCGACTCGAACAAGCCGTAGGTCACACCAGGAGAGTGAGCGATCTGACAGCCCGTGTTGCGTCCTGGCTCCAGCCTTCCCAGTTGTGCCAACCAAAAACATGTGTAAATAAATTGGCTGCTGTATCCAAGCTCCTGGTGTGTAATACTGTCTACTGAGCTGCCGTATCTAAGCCCATCATGTGTGATACTGTCTACTGAGCAGCTGTATCTAATCCTATCGTGTGATACTGTCTACTGAGCTACAGTTTCTAAGCCCATCATGTGTGATACTGTCTACTGAGCAGCTGTATCTAATCCTATCATGTGTGATACTGTCTACTGAGTAGCTGCAGTATCTAGGCACATCATGTGTGATACAGTCTACTGAGCTGCAGTTTCTAAGCTCATCGTTTGTGATACTGTCTACTGAGCTGCTGTATCTAAGCCCATCATGTATGATAATGCCTGCTAAGCTGCAGTTTCTAAGCCCATCATGTGTGATACTGTCTGCTGAGCTGCTGTATCTAAGCCCATCATGTGTGATACTGTCTGCTGAGCTGCTGTATCTAAGCCCATCATGTTAGGTACTGTCTACTGAGCTGCTGTATCCGTACTTACCAACATGTAAAAAAAAAACAACTCAAAATCGGGACATTAAACTGTCCTGGCAAAAACGGTGACTGTTGTCAAGTATGTGTATGTAATCCTATCCCTGAGATACTGGCTGCTGACCCGCTGTATCTAAGCCTATCATGTGTGACCAGCTGGCTATATCCATTAGATGCACGTTGGCCAAACCGAACCATGTACAACGGACGGCAGATTAGTGGGATAAGGATCAAAGAGTGAGGATTCAACCTGCCTGATCCTTCTTCCACCACCAGAAGAGTCTGTCAGCAGCTTACTCCATTCTCCCTATTGAGAACACATGCATGCTCGGCCGAGCTGGGGGAAGTCAGCTGAAAAGGCTGTCCTAGTGAGCAGCATGCTATCAAAAGTGTGCGCCTCTCATGTGTTATACAGTGCTGTGTCTAAACCACTCATGTGTGATACTGTCTTCTGAGCGGCTGTATCTAAGCTTGACGTTATACAAATCTATAGTGTGGGCCAAACGCTTAGCAGACAGCTACTTCTCCTGATCCTCCCATACATATGCATGCTTGGCTTTGATGAGCATGCATATGTAGGGAATGGGGACGGGAGAGAAGCTGCTGCCAGACACCACTTATCTCCTAAGAGCAAAAGGATCGGGCAGTGACCGATTTGGTCACTGGCGTCCATGACCGGGGGAGCCCCATACACATTAGATGCTCGGCTGAATCCAAACGATATCTAATGCAATGCAATATCTAAGCTGCTACCTGGAGTCACATACAAAAGAATCTCAGTATCTGACCTACAGGCGAGTCTCCTGGGGTAGTGGTTGTGGAGACGTCGCTGGGAATAGTGGTGGGAGGTCAGACAATACATAACATACGCTCTGAGATACATAGATCTCCATACCTGGCACAGAACACACTACGAGCGTGTGCCTGTGTAATGCACATGAAGCAGCTGCTGGACCTACATTCTCGCTATAAGTATTCCCCTTCTCTAAAGATCCTGTTTCTCGTCTCACATCTGGGAACAAGAATTTTTTTTCCTTTTCAAGCAAAAAAAGAAAAGAAAAACAAGAGCTGGGGCTCAGTAATCAGCCAGGAATCCAGCAGAGGAAATGAGTGATTTGTTACATTAACCATTTCTGCGCCTCCTCTGCCCCTTATAATGCGCCGCCATCCCGAGTAACTACCTCGAGCTGAAGGGGTTAAGGGACCGTTACCAGAAACTGGATCCATCTCTGGGGAGAGGACGGCTGTGCGGCATGTCATGGCAGAGCCCGCAGGTTACATCCCACCATAATGCTATATATACACATACAACACAGGGGGTGACTGCCCCTCACACCGCGCTCCCTGCCTCTTTCCGGGCGCCAGACTTAATTTCTCCTGACGGGTATAACATCTGGCGCAAATTATCAACCTGCGAGGATTCTGACCTCACACCGCAGGAAATGGTGATGCAGCAAGAGGCAGACTGGATATACGACACCGCCGGGAGGGGGGAGACGGCGACAAAACACAGATGTGAGGCGAACAAAAAGCAACGCCATACAAACAAGAGGACTGGAGCGAGGACTCAGCTAAGAAATCAGCGCGCCGAGAGATCCTCACTGCGGTCATAAATACGTACAATAGACCCGACACATTGGGGAGTAGGATGCGGGAGAGACGACGCGCAAAGCGGTCACAATACGTCACCTCAACTTCTGCTAAATGAACTTACCAGAATATTTACCAGTTTTTCTGCCTGCATTTACTAACATGATTCTGCCTAGAATTTGGCTCGAAACGCGCCAACAGTTGTCTCAATGTGCCGTACTTAAGTGTTAGAATTATTCATGAACCAAATGTGACAAGAAGAAAAAATATCTGAGGACAGATATCCAGTTTATAGGGGGTAATGTATGAACGGCTCTGCGCCGGAAAAGTGCCGCATTGTTAGCTGCGTAGTAGGAAATGCTGCAATTTAAGAAGCGTTAGGGACATATTTTAATGCGTTTTGCTCTGTTCCCATCACGGTGTATTTATTAATGGGTGTGTCCTTACTCAGGGGGAGCATCCTGTCTGCTGCAGGTCTCTCTATATCACAGATCGGGGGGGGGGGGGGGCGTGTCCTTTCTGCTGCAGCTTTCTCCCTATTGCATCTCAGAGTATGTGTCCTTCCTGCTGCAGCTCTCTTCTATTACAGCTCAGGTTATGTGTTCTTTCTGTTGCAGCCTTCTCCCTATCACAGCTCAGTATGTGTCCTTTCTGCTGCAGCTCTCTCCCTATCGCAGCTGAGGATGTGTCCTTTTTGCTGCAGCTCTTTCCTTATCACAGCTGGGGGGGTCCTTTCTGCTGCAGCTCTTCCCCTATCACAGCTGGGTGGGTGTGTCCCTTCTGCTGCAGCTCTCCCTATCACAGCTGGGTGGGTGTGTCCCTTCTGCTGCAGCTCTCCCTATCACAGCTGGGTGAGTGTGTCCTTTCTGCTGCAGCGCTCCCTATCACAACTGGGTGGGTGTGTCCTTTCTGCTGCAGCTCTTTCCCTATCACAGCTGGGTGGGTGTGTCCTTTCTGCTGCAGCTCTTTCCCTATCACAGCTGGGTGGGTGTGTCCCTTCTGCTCCAGCTCTCTCCCTATCACATCTCAGGAGGCAGTTGAAGGATGGAACTGAGCATGTGCGACTACCTCAGCAATATGGAGAGAGAAATAATAATAAAGAACAAACAGCAGGTATCTCAGTGCCTATAATAAATGTTTAATTACATGCATTTACAAAATAATTCAGATCCACTGCAGAATATTTTTGTGGGACAGCCTCTTTCAGGGGCGGACTGGGAACTAAAAGTGGCCCTGGAAAAAGTACTAAAAGTAGCCCCGTTTTGTTGTCGGTCCAAATTGATGGAAGTCAGGGCCAGCAATACCATATTGCGGCACATTATACCACCCCAACAGAGCCAAATACACAGTCCATCACAAAATACTGTCCCCATCAGCATAAGCTCTGGGGTCTGGCTCTATTGCGGCAGCAGGGAGATCTGTGTGGCCCATAAATCCTATTACACTCAGACACCTCCAGGCACATTATACCCTAAGAGAAGGCTCAGCAATGACATATGGCAGTTATATATCAGTGAGGATGATGGGGGCATTACCTGCTATATATCATATGGATAAGGATGATGGGGGTATTATTTATTACATATCACTGATGGGGGTATTATGTCATATAGGTGACAATGATGTAGTATTACGTTATATATCACTGAGGATGATGAGGGTATTTTATAATATATTCTGACAACAATGGGGTACTATCTGTTACATATCCATAAGGACGATGGGACTATACAGTATATTGGTGAGGATGATAGGGGTATTACATATCTGTAAGGATGATGGGGGTGAAGATAATATGGATATTATAGTTTGTGGACAATGATGGGGGTATTATCTTTCATAAACTGATGATGATGTGGATATCATATGTTTCTAGCTGCCGATGGTGGAGTGTTCTAGATCGGTGAGAATGATTGGCCATTAAATTTATATACAGGTGAAGATGATGGGTTATTTTGCATTGACAAGGATGATGGGGGTACTACTTATAGAGGATGGTTGGGCACTCGCCCTGGCAGTGAAGTGCTGTATCAGGCTCAAAAGGCGTTGGCAGGGAGGGCGCCCTCAGGCTGTTCCCGCGTCTCTGGAATGTTGTGTGGGAAATTCACCCGGACGGAGCTGAGTCAGGCGGATTTCTGAGCTGAGTAACTGAGGATCCTACATGCTGCACATTTACTCCTCTACTCAGGACCCGTGTGCAACGGTCTGCGCCTCTGAGGTATGAGGCCTAAACCTTCAAAACCTCACCAGGCTCCCGATACCTCACAGCTGGGTTCGGTCTTACCGTCAGGATTGCGTTGCTCTTTGACGCTCTGAATTGTGCGGCGGCCTTCTTTACTGTATCTAGTAAAAAAAAAAAATATCAGAAACAGAACGGATCCAAATGTATAAACAGACTCATAAAGGATCCGCCGTATCCATCCACAGAAGCTGAGATCACCCACAACTGCCCTGGATAACCCCCTACATTTAACACTTTCACAGTCTTGATGCCAAGAGTGCACGTGTCCTCACTAGGGAGAAAAGGGCGCGAGCTGCTGCTGGACACGTCTGTCCATGGCTTATTTCCCCTGAGAATAAAATCATTGGGCATACTGAAATCCACTGCCAGACCCTACATTTCCTTGAGATCTGCTGCTGGGAAAAGTCAGGAGGCCTCACACACATAAGAAAGCCGCCTGGATCTGCAGAGAGACAAACTGAAGTAATTGGGGGCATTTACGAACACTTTACGCTAGTTTTTTGGGTAAAAAAATAGTTGCAGAACTCTTTTTTGCGACTTTTTAAATGCGACAATATTTTGTCGCAAGGGCATTCTTATTCCATCCTCGCCTCTGGCGGGGGCCGGGACATCGGCTACAACATATTTACTAACATTTATGCCCAGAAAAGTAAATGTTGGCAAAAAACGACTGCAGTCAGGTGCCGGAGTAGTTTTTACTTCTGGCGCACAGACTGCTGGAGGTGCGCCTAAATTAAGGAAAGGCCCCATTCACGCGACCGTATTTTTGGTCCACATCTGAACTGCATTTTTTTGCGGATTGGATGCGGATCCATTCCTTTCAATCTGTATGTTTGTTCCGTGGTTCCCGCAAAAAAAAAAAGGTAGAACGTGTCCTATGCTTGTCCGTTCTGCGGACAAGAATAGGCATTGTTATAATGGGTCCACAAAAAAAAAAACGAATGCAACACGGACGTCATTCTTATTTTTTGCGGACCGCAAAACACATGTAGTCATGTGAGTACATCCTAAATTACATGAATCATCCGGCAGCTCAGGGGAGAAACAAAAAGTGGTGTAAAAATCCAGTCTTTGTAAATGACCCCCATTAAGACGAATTCAAGCAATTGTGGCCTGGACAGCTTGCACATAACGGCTGGGGATGCTGCATCGTGGAGATCCATAGGTCTAAGGATATAAACACACGGCGTGGTCGCGTCGCTGTTGTGATGTGGCCACCACACAGTCGTAGGAACTGCAGCGGGCTCTAATTAAACTAATTAGGACGGCACTGTTTAGTCGGCCTGCATTGTTAAAGGCTGCGCAGTATTGCAGGTGTTGTGCGGCCATTAACAATGCAGACCTACTGAACAATGCTGCTCTAGTCAGTTTAACTAGAACCCACTACAGCTCGTACAACCGCACTGTACCGGACCGCAGCGCTGCCATATCACAACCGCGCTGCCTGGTCATATCCTAAGGGCTCATGAACACGACCATACGTATTTTGCGGTCCGCAAAAAATACAGATGACCTCCATGTGCATTTCGTATTTTGCGGAACGGAACAGCTGGCCCCTAATAGAACAGTCCTATCCTTCTCCGTAATGCGGACAATAATAGGACATGTGCTATTTTTTAGCGGAATGGACATACAGAAACAGAATGCACACAGAGTCATTTCTGTTTTTTTTTGCGGACACATTGAAGTGAATGGTTCCGCATACGGGCTGCAGAAAAAACAGAATGAACACGGAAACAAAATACGTTTGTGGGCATGAACCCTAAGGCCCCTTTCACACGAGTGAGTATGCAGCGTACTCAAGTTAGGTTTAAAAATGTTCCTGGGTGTTGTAGTGCAATTGTGACACTAACCTGAGACAGCTGACTCTCTGCAAGGGCAGGTGATGATAAGTAATGTTCGTGACGCCAGTGCCAATTAAACGGTGGCACGCCGTTTGCTGATAGCAGGAATAACTGAGGAACCACGTGATGATAAAACAGAACTCAAACTTTACTAGTCATCATACATGGACATAGATGGAAGCGCAGTTCCTTCGCAGACAATTGGTTGCAGTACAGTTGATGCAGGCAATATATGTATAGCAAGGTGACTTCAGAGTGTTAAACACAGGACTTGCAGTACAGGCAGCTTGCACTCTATTCCTGACTGATCCTGGAACATAGAAACTCTTCTCCAAGGTCCGATGCCCTAGCTCTGGCGTATATCCTTGGTTTTATAATTATCAAGTACCTCCTCTGTTGTCTTTAGTACCTCTTGCTTTTCTGGACTTGCCTCTGTCTCTCTCAGTTTCCTCAGGCTGGTTAACTGTGGTGTTCCTGCTTCTGCATATATAAACTCAGGAGGGGAACCTTCTCCTTGGATCTGGAACCCGGTTACAGGGACTGCAATACCCTCTCCTGGTCTGCAGGCTTCAGGCCTGGACTTGACTCAGACATAGTCTAATCTCCAACTCCAACTCTTTAACTCTAGACTGCCTCTCCTTACCCTGACTGGGCCTTATATAAACTAGGGCTCCCTAGCTCCCTCTAGTGACTAAGAGCTGGAATGACACCCCTAGCAGGCCTGTACATGCACATTTTACAGTAACAGGGAAGTACATAGCATTACATTACATTATATTTTATGCAGATGACTCATACCAACCTCCCCATAAATAAGGGGAAACGACAGCACACAAGTGACCCTTCTGTAGTGACGGGCATTACAGCTCCCGTACACTACATACCCCGCTGCTTTAAGCTGAGTACGACCTCGTACTCCATCAGGGCCCGCCCAACTGGAATCTTTACCTGAAACAGAAAAAAAACACATGCAGGCATACATATATGTCATTCATATCAGGTCCAATTGGCAAAGGTGAAGTGTGGTGACAAGGGGCGTCGTTCTCTTCTCTCAGGATAGTGAATGGAACTGGGGCGCTGACCTGGCACAGCGTAACATTATTACCAGGATAGTCCATATGTGCAAATTGTCCTTAATAGAACAGCATGAAAGATAAAACAGTATAAAAGTTCTTGGAGGCTCAAAGAACAAATATGAGTCCGTACCCAGGTTACTTTGTATAATTCACAGAGGCTCTCGTGCGGTGGAGTCCATCTCTGGGCACATTTCCTTAAAAACAAAGATCTCAGAGGCTCAGGTACTTTTGAGTCTATCACTGGGCACATATCCTTGGAATCCAGTTGCACAATAAAAATGACAGCTAAAAACAAGTGCAGTAATATCCCTGATCAACCTGAAAAGGGGGTTAAGGGTAAAAGGTGCAATAACGGAACAGGCACAACTTGGCGTGGGATAGCAGAAGCAGGCAGGAGGTCCTGGAAACAAACTTGGCTTTGCTGACTTTATTATTTCAGTGGGTGACACCTACCACTGAGCCGTGGATAAACTGGCAGCAGCAACAAAGGACCAGAAACATAGGACTCCTGTCCTGGAAGAGTTAAATTTTCAAAATCATCTCTTGGCAAAATAAATCAAAGGCCCAGCAGGCTAATTCAAAAGGGCCTGTCATAATCACCCGGCTCTGCTGGCAAATATGGCCTGTAGTAGTCCTCTACAGGAGGATGTGCCCACATCACAGTGTCAGGGGGCAGCTGCAAAGTGAAGGGACCCCTAATAGGAATTGGCCCCATAGGCCTAGGGGTAAATACACTGGTGGACCGTACCGGTCCAGGCATAATGATTGTAGGTTGCGGTGGACTTGATACCGCCGCCGCAAGCGGTCCGGTGGGCTCTGTGCAGCAAGTCACAGGATTAGCAGGTCTTCTTTGGGACCTTGACAGAGCAATGTTAGCAGAAGGTGGTTTACGGGTGGCGACAGGCACCCTTACCTCGTCCTTCTCAGGCGGCGTCTGGATCCTGGCGGTGGCAATCTTGCGCAGCTCCCGCAACTTCTCCTCCAGCCGAACGATCTGGTCACCTATACTTTCAGTGTCAGAGTTGCTGTCTTCTGCTGGCGCCGCCGGCGCAGGTACAGTGTAGGATGCATCAGACGCGGCCGCTGCAGGCTCCGGTGGCGCATCGGGTCTCCTACCCTTCCGGATATTCTCCAGGGTAACGCGGAGTCCTTTGAGATTTTCCAGGTCTTGGATGGTCTTCTCCCGGCGAGGCAGCTCGGGGGACGGATAGGGACTCACCCATTTCTCCAACACGGTTGGCTGCCAGAATACATTAGGACCAATGAAAGAGCCCCGCTCCTGGAACGCGTGATGGGCTGGTTGTTCTGGAGAGCGTTCAGGTTCCCGCTCGCAGCCAGAATAGTCCTCTTCTGCCTCCCAGTCCTCCGGTTCCCTCTTGGGACGGGTCACGGCAGTTGCATATGGGCCTCGCAGACTCTCGGCAGGGGTGAACTCCACCTCCTCTCCTTGGCGGAGGCTATGCTGATATGAAGGGAGGTAATCTCTCTTGACAGATCTCCTGTTAACGTATAAGTCTCTGCCAGTTAGGTAGTCTTGTATGAACCCGTAGCCACGGGTCTTGTCAAAGGACACCACCAACCCCTTCCTCCTTTCCAGGCGGGGTTGGGTATTCGTGTGCCGCTCGTGAATCGTCTTGGTTAGCTCTTCATAATATATTTTAGTTTTGGTATTCCTCTTTATAGCGGCCTCCCGAATCTCTGCCATTAACGCGGACCACTTGAAAGAGGGCTGAAAAAAGTCTCTCCAAGAGCCATAGCAGGGCTCTGTTTCTTTCCTCGGTGGCGGGCAGGCGGGTCTCTCCGGTCCCGGAGAGTAGGCCGGTGGAGCGTCCTCTGGCTCTACACCGATATCCGTCATTTTTGGTAACTCAAGCGCGGACGTCGCAGCAAAGCAGTCCTCACTCTCCAACATGCTCGATCCTTCTCTGGAGAGCGACAGGGTGGCGCCAACAAGTTCAGCCAGATCCTCCCATTGCACTGGGTGGCCGCCCCCCAGGTATTCCAGTATCTGGAAGGCGGAGTCCATGCTGGCAGACATGCAAATGTCCAGACGGGCGATGGCGCCTGACCTTGAACTTTTTCCCGCTTTTTCAGCAAAAAGGCGCCAACTTTTCCCGCCTTTTCGGGATGAAGATGACGCAGCAGTAATTTCAGCAAGCTCAGCGGCCATCTTTAGCAAAAACCGCTGTCTATTCACTGACAGCAAGCAGGCTGGTAAAAAGTCCATAAAACCACACTCCGATGTGGCGATTTCTTTCCTCTTGTTAGCGCAACACTGCACAGCGCTTTTTGGAGGTTTTAGGGACACTTTTGGTATGTTTTTCAGTCCACAAAGTCCACTTTAAATAAGCAGGCAATTTGTCACTTTGGTCACAGGGCAACTGTATAAGGCACAAAGTTCACGCTTCTTGCACTAGAAAGCGTGCGTATCCTGTTCGTGACGCCAAAAGAGAGGTTGCAGCGTACTCAAGTTAGGTTTAAAAATGTTCCTGGGTGTTGTAGTGCAATTGTGACACTAACCTGAGACAGCTGACTCTCTGCAAGGGCAGGTGATGATAAGTAATGTTCGTGACGCCAGTGCCAATTAAACGGTGGCACGCCGTTTGCTGATAGCAGGAATAACTGAGGAACCACGTGATGATAAAACAGAACTCAAACTTTACTAGTCATCATACATGGACATAGATGGAAGCGCAGTTCCTTTATAGACAGTTGGTTGCAGTACATTTGATGCAGGCAATATATATAGCAAGGTGACTTCAGAGTGTTCAACACAGGACTTGCAGTACAGGCGGCTTGCACTCTATTCCTGACTGATCCTGGAACATAGAAACTCTTCTCCAAGGTCCGATGCCCTAGCTCTGGCGTATATCCTTGGTTTTATAATTATCAAGTACCTCCTCTGTTGTCTTTAGTACCTCTTGCTTTTCTGGACTTGCCTCTGTCTCTCTCAGTTTCCTCAGGCTGGTTAACTGTGGTGTTCCTGCTTCTGCATATATAAACTCAGGAGGGGAACCTTCTCCTTGGATCTGGAACCCGGTTACAGGGACTGCAATACCCTCTCCTGGTCTGCAGGCTTCAGGCCTGGACTTGACTCAGACATAGTCTAATCTCCAACTCCAACTCTTTAACTCTAGACTGCCTCTCCTTACCCTGACTGGGCCTTATATAAACTAGGGCTCCCTAGCTCCCTCTAGTGACTAAGAGCTGGAATGACACCCCTAGCAGGCCTGTACATGCACATTTTACAGTAACAGGGAAGTACATAGCATTACATTACATTACATTTTATGCAGATGACTCATACCAACCTCCCCATAAATAAGGGGAAACGACAGCACACAAGTGACCCTTCTGTAGTGACGGGCATTACAGCTCCCGTACACTACAAGTATTCAGCGCGGGTGCAATGCGTGATGCGAACGCATTGCACACGCACGGAATCCGGACCCATTAATTTAAATGGGTCTGTGTACATGAGCGTTGGTTTTCACACATCACTTGTGCGTTGCGTGAAAAATCGCAGCATGTTTTATATTCTGCGATTTTTACGCAAAGCTGGCCCCATAGAAGTGAATGGGGCTGCGTGAAAATCGCATCCGAAAGCAAGTGCGAATGGGATGCGTTTTTCACAGATGGCTGCTAAGAGATGTTGCTTGTAAACATT
Source organism: Bufo bufo (assembly GCF_905171765.1). NCBI lineage: Eukaryota > Metazoa > Chordata > Amphibia > Anura > Bufonidae > Bufo > Bufo bufo. Next base: position 50,675,556 of record NC_053389.1, on the reverse strand, counting down.
CAGTTTTTTATCACGCGCGTGCAAAACGCATTAAATCGCATTGCACCCGCGCGATAAAAACAGGCGATAAAAACTGATCAACTGAACGCGATAGCAAACAAAACTGAATGTACTTGGTTACGAAACCGAGCAGTTATCACTGAACGCATCCGCACCTAAGGGCTCATGCAAACGACAGTATTTTGCGTTCAGTATACTGGACGTTTTTTGAGTTCAGTATGCGGAACATATACTGAACCATTCATTTTAATGGTTCAGCAAAAAATACTGAAGTGTCTCCGTTTCAGTATTTCCGTACCGTGAAAAGATAGAACATGTCCTATTCTTGTCCGCAAATCACGGTGCTTGGCTCCATTCAAGTCAATGGGTCCGCAAAAAAAACGGAACACATACGGAAATGCATCCGTATGTCTTCTGTATCCGTTCCGTTTTTGCTGAACCATCTATTGAAAATGTTATGCCCTGCCCAATTTTTTCTATGTAATTACTGTATACTGTATATGGCATACAGAAAAACGGAACGGAAAAATGGAAAGGAAACGGAAACACAACGGAAACAAAAAACGGAACAACGGATCCGTAAAAAACGGACCGCAAAAAGCCATACTGTCGTGTGCATGAGCCCTAATCCGGACACGCTCATATGCAAGGGGCCTAAGGGTCATTTTTCACACCCTGATGCCGGGCTAATGGCGAGCGCCAATCTACAAAGTACAAGGCCGACAACACTCACCTTTCACACAGTCTGATTCAAAGTGAAAGGGGCCGGGCAATCGTTATTACAATCGTTTGTCCCCAATTCACTTTGAATGTTTACATAGGGCGGTGTGCTGCCGACACATGAGGATTTTGGATGTCAAATGAAAGATGCAATCACCTGTCAGGCAAGCGTTTTGCTCAGTTCACAGGTGACTAGCCTAGGGTGCGGCAGGCCATGTCCGCCTATGGAAAACAATGGCCACACCACTTGCACCCTGGGGTCACACCACCATCTCCTGCACATGACCGTATCCGTTATTGCAGAACGTAAAACACAGATAACAGCTGTTGGAATCCCGCGTTTTCCCTTCTGCAGGTCCCACTGTATATTTCCAAAGGCTATTCTTATCCGCAAAACAGACAAGAAAAGGGATGTGTTAAAAAAATAATTTGCGGAGCCGCAGAACAGACATGCGGATGTGGACAGCACATGGTGTGCTGTCCGCATCTTTTGCAACCTCATTGAGATGAATGGGTCCGCATACGGACCGAAACTACGGTTGTGTGCATGAGGCCTCAGCGTGCTGCATTTTGGGTGCAGCAGAAACCTGCATAAAAAACTGCATGCAGTTTTTTCAACAGCAAGAGGGACATTTATCAATCTCCCCTGTTTTTGGCCATAAAATGAAACTGGCGTATTTCATTCGGCTGCCTTTCTTTTGTCGAGTATTTATTAAAAGTCGTATAGCAGTTGATACATTAGACTCAGCGTATTGTTATCAGTCTAATCTATGGAGGTTGTTTTTTTAACACCAAAAACTGGAGCAGCGCCCATCGTAAATGACCCCCAATTATTTGTACTCACCAGAGCTTCAAATGGCTGGTAACAGGGAACAATGGGTGATGATCGCTGCTCTGCTGATTGTCCAGCACTGTGGATATAAGAAGAGTACAATACATTAGTAGATGTGATAATGCACTGAACACATAACATGGGGAGGGGGTCAGCCATTGTACACAGCCCCCGCATACACCCTCAGGCTCAGGCTCAGCAGGGATTGGAGCCAGGACGTGTACGGTGTTATTTGCATACAGACACCCAATACACAGTACACACTGATATGCAATTATAATGTCCCTGACTGCAGGCAGGTACAGGGCGAGCCCACCCCATCCTGCCTCCACCTACTATGGGATAGACAGGGATGGGGGGGGGGGCAGGGTTATGAGGACTGGGGAAGGACTGGGAGTGCAGGGGGCAGGATTGGGAGGAGTGGGACTGGGGAGTGATGTCAGTAGGAGGCTCTGGCTCAGTCACTGACCCCTGTACAATACTCTGCAGATCTGAGAGGCAGACACCGGGCGCCTATTGTTCTGAGGTGAGGGGCACTCACCCACCAAACACCCCGCAGCGGCCAGGTAGGATATTTACCTTCATTCCTGGGGGGCGTTATGGGGGATAAGAAGGGAAAATTTCCTTATTATGTGCTTAACTTTTTCTGTGGACAAATGAATTGTCAGCTCTTTGGGTCAGTGTGGGTATATCTCCTGGGATGAACTTGCTGTTTGGCCACTGTTCTGTTTCCTGCTATATGTGCCCATGTGTATAATGTGCAGAGTCTCTAGTAGCTGTGGAACTACAAGCCTCAGCATGCACTGCCATCCAGTCCGCCTCTGCTTACTGGAGATCATTAACCTGTGTCTATCCATCCATGACCGCCGTCCAGGAATGTTTAACTGGGCGGCTGCAGGGGGTCTGAGCTCAGCTAATCCCAGCCCTTAATTAGAGGAGACCCCAGGCCATAATACAAATGTCTGTATACTGGGCGTGTAAAGATGAGGAGACACAGAGGTATATGTGATATCATACACTGACCCTCAGCCAAGGAGAATGACATGATGGGGAATATATTGCTGGGGGGCTCCAGATCCGCCTGACATCTATTCCTCCGGACACCCCCATATACATGCATGTCCAGCAGCTGCCACAGAAACAAAGGATGCAACATTAAAATCCAGCTGCAGCGTCCTTCTTCCTCCAGACATCTGCTATCAGGGGACATATTAACTAGCCAATATTCATCTAATGTGTATGGGCACCTTTAGATACAGCAGCTAAGCAGGCAGTATCACACATAATAGGATTAGATACAGCAGCTAAACAGACAGTATCACAAATTAAAGGCTTAGATTTAAAAGACTGTATCACACATAATAGGATTAGATACAGCATCTCAGCAGACAGTATCACAAATGATAAGCTTAGATAGAGCAGCTCAGCAGACAGTATCACAGATTATAGGATTAGATACAGCAGCTCAGCACACAGTATCACACAAAGGATTAGATACAGCATCTTAGCAGACAGTATCACACAGGATAGGCTTAGATTTAAAAGACTGTATCGCACATTATAAGATTAGATACAGCAGCTCAACAGACAGTATCACACATGATGGGATTAGATACAGCAGACAGTATCACATATGATAGGATTAGATATAGCAGACAGTATCACACATGATAGGCTTAGATACAGCAGCTCAGCAGACAGTATCACATATGATAGGATTAGATACAGCGGCTCTGCAGACAGTATCCCACATGCAGGGCCGGATTAAGAGCATCATGGGCCTGGTGCTGAGGATTTTGCTGGGCCTTTTTATGGAACTGCACTCAGTGTCTTAATTACATATATATTTTATCGATACCATTAAAGTATTTTGTTCCTGCAACTACCCCTTCATTTGGCTTCTATCTTGGCAACATGGAGGGGGACCACGGGAGGGGGACCCTGAGGGTGGGGCACCCTCAGGGCACTATAGTGTCAGGAAAACCGCTTTGTTTTCCTGACACTATAGTGATCATTTAACATGACTATGAAGATTACTGTTTTCTAGCTGCTGTGGACTGTGGACAACAGCAGCTAGAAACAGTAATTTTCATAGAGCTGTGTTATGATTTATGGACACAGCACTCAGCATGCTCAGCCGGTCAGATAGAAGGCTGGCTAAGCATGCTGAGAGCTGTGTCTAAATAACATAACACATTAAAGGGATTCTGTCACCAGGTTTCACCCCTGTCAGCTAAACATATGCTGATGTTCAGGGCGTCTTCACGATTCCTAATCTGGGCTTATAAATGTCATCTGTGGGCTTATTTAGCTAAAAAACAGCTTTTACTAACCTGTCAGTCAAACAAATAAGGTGCCCAAGGGGATGTTAATGAATGCAAGGTGTCGGCCGCACCCGCCGCCGTTCGTGCCCAGCGCCGCCTTTCCGGACTTCTGCGCCGCCTCCTAATCCTCTGTGCCGCCTCTCGCTCTCCCTCCCTCCTCCTGCTGTAAGATCTTGCGCATACAGGGGTTGAGCGAAGTGCCGGCGCATGCGCACTTCGCTGTAAGAAGCCAAATGGAGAAGTCTGCACGGGCGCATCAGGCAGAGCCCTGTGCGCAAGCGCGAGATCTTACAGCAGAAGGAGGGGGGAGGGAGGGAGAGCGAGAGGCGGCACAGAGGATTAGGAGGCGGTGCAGAAGTCCGGAAAGGCGGCGCTGGGCACGAACGGCGGTGGGTGCGGCGGGCATCTTGCACCCATTAACATTCCTTTGGGCACCTTATTTGTTTGACTGACAGGTTAGTAAAAGCTGTTTTTTAGCTAAATAAGCCCACAGATGACATTTATAAGCCCACATTAGGAATCGTGAAGACGCCCTGAACATCAGCATATTTTTAGCTGACAGGGGTCAAACCTGGTGACAGAATCCCTTTAAAGAAATTACTGTTTCTAGCTGCTGTGGACTAGCTGTGGACTATGGACTGTGGACTAGCAGCTAGAAACAGTAATTTCTTTAATGTGTTATGTTATTTAGACTGAGCTCTCAGCATGCTTAGCCAGTCAGTAATTTTCATAGTGCTGTTATGATTTATGGACACAGCTCTCAGCATGCTTAGCCAGCCTTCTATCTGGCTGTGCTTCTTGAGAGTCACAGTCCACAGGCTCAGAAACAGCCAGATAGAAGGCTGGCTAAGCATGCTGAGAGCTGTGTCCATAAATCATAACAGCACTATGATTGCCCTCCCTTCCAATTGGATGAGTTTATCTGATACCTGCCCTGCTCCAGAAGCTCCTGCTGTCTCACGGGCTGGTGTGGCTGAGCGCTGTGGGCCGTGTGCTGGTCGAAACTGCTGAGTAGGTTGTACACAGCGCAGCGTGCAGGAGGGATAACCGCGGGCGCACTGAGGTCATATCCGGCGGGCCGGCATTACAGGAACCGCACCAGCTGCTCTGACGTCCTGCCGCCGGATATCCTGTGACGTATATCCGGCGGCAGGACGTCAGAGCAGCTGGTGCTGTTCCTGTAATGCCGCGGCCCGCCGGATATGACCTCAGTAGTGATAGGAAGTTCGGATCTTTCAGATGAATCGGTTCATTTGAATCAGCTCATTCAAATGAACCGATTCATGAATCGGATCTTCGGTTCACTTGGTGAGTCACTGACTGCTGAGCTGACTCGCAAGTGAACTGAAGACTCTAGGTGCCGGTGCGCATGCGCAGATGCTATCCATCCGATTCACTTGCTGCTGCTGACTCAGTCGGCTCTTCAGCTCTCTAATGAGTGAGTCAGGATCAGGAAGAGTGATTGATTATAGTGATAGTGAAGGGAGGCTGAGGCTGACGCCGGACAGGAGTCAGGAGCTGTCACTGTGGTGTGCATTGTTGTCTGTTGTGCATTGTTACCCACAGGGACAACAGTCTGACACTGACAGTAGTACAACGAACCAAGTGAAGTGAAATGTGAATGCAGCACAGGGAAAACTATGTGCTGAACTGATAACAGTATTACAGTAACACAGTCACTGGCTGATAATAAAATAGTCCCCACAGTCCCCACTTAACGGAATCCATAAAGGAGATGTGAACCCACCCTTAGTTATATAGCTACTGAATGAGATGCCTTTAACATATATATCTCCTGAGAAGCCAATTTGATCCTAAAGGGTTAATTCAACCTGTAATCTAAACTCTGTGTCATCTGTCACTTCTCTTATCTCTCTGCTCCTGTCAAAGGCGTACATAGAAATCACTGGGCCCCATAGCAAGAATCTAAATTGGGCCCCCATTCCCCTTTTATAGCCCCTCCCACTACCCATTCCAGGCCTCTCTCTTTGTTCCATGAACTATGTTCGCTGCTGTTTTATAATTTATGCCATCAGGGCCGGATTGGGATTACAAAACAGGCCTGGCACACAAACGAGGTATAATAGATACAGTGTGTACAGATGTATAGTGTATACAGCAGTGTACTGATATGTGAGGAACGTGGTATAATATATGCAGTGTGTTCAGGTATATAGTATATACAGCAGTGTACTGATATATGAGGTATAAATTACAGCTCGTACCTCACATATCAATCCAATGCTGTATATACAATATACCTGTACACACCATCTATTATACCTTGTACCTAACATATCAGTACACTGCTGTATATACAATATATCTATACACACTGCATATATTATACCTTGTACCTCACATATCAGTACACTGCAATATATATTATATATCTGTACATATTGCATCTATAATACTGTTTAATATATGCAGAGTGTGTGTGTGTGTGTGTGTGTGTGTGTGTGTGTGTGCATATATATATATATATATATATATATATGTGAGGCATACAAGGTATAATACTGTAGATGCAGTGTTTATAGAAATATGTGGTCAGTTATACATTATAGTCACTGTGTGTGTGAAGTACATGAGGTTGTGGTCACTGTACCTGTCTGAAGTATTATACATGAGTGAGCAATGAGTAAAAACAGGGCATGGAGGGTGGGTAAATGATGAAAAGTGGAGGACCTCCTCTTACCTCTCCATTCCAGTCTGTATGGATCAATGCAGAGCTGCTTGTGAACTTCAAATACTTGCTGTTAGGGGTTGAAGGACCTGTGATGATGTCATCACAGGTCCTGGCAGATGTACCTTTGAAACCTAGGAACTACACCATTTTTGGTGCAGTTCCTTTGCTAGATTCTGCAGGACCTGTGATGCTGAAGATGATGTCATCACAGGTCCTGGCAGATGCACTGTTCTAACCTGGGAACTACACTTTACACTGTGCAGTTCCCTTACAGGACCTGTGAAGTGCTTGCCTTGCCTCAGCTCTGATTGGTTGGTGGGCGGGGAGGGGAGGGGCTGGCAGAAGCAGCTTCCACTCTAGGATCATATTACGCTCCTCCCGAGTCCCGCCCTCAGGCTCCTGCTGCCAGCGTGAGGTGAGCGTCTCTGCATTGACTGTGTGCTGTGTGACGCTGTACAACAGAGGACTTTTAACCCTCCCGACGGCCTTTTGGCTGGCAGATGGGCCTATTTTATGGTGGGGCCTGGAGCTGCAGCTCCATCAGCCCCTACGTTAATCCGGCCCTGCCCACATGATAGGATTAGATACAGCGGCTCTGCAGACAGTATCACACATGATAGGATACAGCGGCTCTGCAGACAGTATCACACATGATAGGATACAGCAGCTCTGCAGACAGTATCACACATGATAGGATTAGATACAGCAGCTCTGCAGACAGTATCACACATGATAGGATTAGATACAGCGGCTCTGCAGACAGTATCACACATGATAGGATTAGATACAGCGGCTCTGCAGACAGTATCACACATGATAGGATTAGATACAGCAGCTCAGCAGACAGTATCCCACATGATAGGATTAGATACAGCAGCTCTGCAGACAGTATCCCACATGATAGGATTAGATACAGCAGCTCTGCAGACAGTATCCCACATGATAGGATTAGATACAGCAGCTCTGCAGACAGTATCCCACATGATAGGATTAGATACAGCAGCTCAGCAGACAGTATCCCACATGATGGGATTAGATACAGCAGCTCTGCAGACAGTATCCCACATGATAGGATTAGATACAGCAGCTCTGCAGACAGTATCCCACATGATAGGATTAGATACAGCAGCTCAGCAGACAGTATCACACATGATAGGATTAGATACAGCAGCTCAGCAGACAGTATCACACATGATAGGATTAGATACAGCAGCTCTGCAGACAGTATCCCGCACTGTCCCTGAAGATGCCAGTAATATAGGGGTACAGTGCAGTTTACATTACATTCAGGGTGTGTGAATATTTACACCTGGGTAATTTGTATATTTTCCTTGGGATGAGATCATTTTCATTGTTCTGGATGTGGGGGCAGATAATTAGCCGGGCCAGGGCTGTAGGGAACCAGACGGTAATGAGTTTCCTTCCTGACACTTTGATGACTGTTTGGCATATCTGGACGCCAGTGATTGTTTCCAGTCCACGAGGCGCTGATTTATACAGAACCCACATGTAGATTACGTACGTTATTTATGTAGCGCCATCGTCTTCCATGGTGCTGAAAAGTGAGGGATGACAATGGGGTAGAGATATCAAAATGTCTTTCTATAACCTTATACAGTATAAATACACTATGTGCTGAAAGAGATATACACTACCAGAAAATGGCGAAAGAACAAAGAGCTGAGACTGACAAAGTATAACCTGCTCGTGGTGCTCGGTCAGTGATCACATAAACAAGGCGGTGCCCCCTTTATTTTGGGTTCTGCAGCAGGGTGTACGATGAGGTCCCATTAATACTGGGTGGCATCTCCCCTTGCTGCGATGCAGGCGGCCACTCTGGCATGGTGCGGTCATACAGATGCTGGATATCCTCCTGTGGTCATTCCAAGCTTCTTCATCTTGGTGCCAAAGTGGTTGTTGGCTGCTGTACATAGAAATTCATCGCCCCATCCAGTCCCAGTCATTCTTGATGGGGGAGAGATCTGGCGATTGAGCTGCTGCAGACACTGAAGATCATGTTGTGTGGCGGCATTATCTTGTTGGAACACCTCATCAATTAAGGTCAAAAAGTCAGTGGGACTGGTTCCACCATGTCCTGGACATACTGAAGACTGGTTGGTGTTCCCTCCAGAAATACCAGAAACACTTCTTGCCCAACGCTTTCCAAGATTTGAAGGACACCCAATGAACAGTCCTGTAAGAGAGAAGATGAAAAACAGTGATGCCAGCCAAAAAAACAACAGTGATGCCAGCCAAAAAAACAACAGTGATGCCAGCCAAAAAAACAACAGTGATGCCAGCCAAAAAAATGTCTGTGGAGCATCTGTGTGTAAAGGGAGGATCTTGGAATTTTCAAGATCACTACATGTAACCCTTTAGCATCGCCATATTGTAAAATAGGCTTTTTCTTTTCATTCCCTTCAAGATGTTCTTTTTTTTTTAACTTTCCGGTTTTAATAGAGGGGTGGAGCCGTGGACACCAATACAGACATAGGCCATTTCGAAATTGCGGTCCCCAATGCATGGGCAACATCCATGCAGCTGCCGCAGACAGATCCATCCACACCGCAAAATAATTCAATTTTTTTGGGCAGTGCGGAGGCACGGAGAGAAACCCCACTTTCTGCACCACACCTTCAAGTTAATAGGTCCGCATCCGTGATGTGCACACGGCCGGGGCCCGTATATTGCGAGCCCGCTGTTTGCGAGCTGCAATACAGGCACAGCCGAGCAATGGCCATGTTCAAGAGGCTATATACTTAGGTGGACAACCTCCCCTCTATTGAGAACTGCACATGTGTTGAGGGGTACAGGGTGATGAGAAATGGGGAGTATATAGGGGGACTATAAGGCTACTTTCACACTAGCGTTTTTGCTGGATCCGGCGGAGTTCAGCAAAAAACGTTTCCGTTACTGATAATACAACCGTCTGCATCCGTTATGAACGGATCCGGTTGTATTATCTGTAACATAGCCAAGATGGATCCGTCATTAAGTCCATTGAAAGTCAATGGGGGATGGATCCGTTTTCTATTGTATCAGACGGATTCGTCCCTATTAACTTGCAGACGGATCAGTTTTGCTTCGCATCCCAGGATGGAAAGAAAACCGTAGTATGCTGCGGTTTGCTCTCCGGTATAAGAACGGAACGGAATGCATTTTGGAGCCCTCCGTTCTGTTCAGTTACGTTTTGTCCCCATTTGACAATGAATTGGGACAAACCGAAAGCGTTTTTTTTCCGGTATTGAGACCCTATGACGGATCTCAATACCGGAAAATATTAACGCTAGTGTGAAAGTAGCCTAATAAAAACATAAGGGACCCTCAGGGGACAGTCCATTTGATAGCCACCATCTAGAACGGGGTAGGCAGCCTCCGGCACTCCAGCTGTTGTGAAACTACAACTCCCAGCATGCATACCTGCTGTGTTCTTCTCAGAACTCCCTTACAAATGAATGGAGCATGCTGGGAATTGTAGTTTCACAACAGCTGGAGTGCCGAGGGTTGCTGACCTCTGGGGTGGTGGGGTGCCTTCTGTAAGCCCTGCCTTGGGTGCCTCCCCATTATTGTGTCATGTCAGCTGATCAAAATCTAATAAATTATTTAAATGGAAATTCCTCAATACTACATACTCAGAGCTGCCCCCCCTTCCCCTTTCTGTAAATGCACCAGTCTGACACCAGTATGTATGACATTTTCTAACGACCAGTACATTTTCAGTCGGTCCTGATAAAGTTGTAGCAGACTTTAGCGTTTTTCTTTCCAGTAAAGTGTGTGGGCGAGAGGAGACACTTTGGACTCTGGACTTTCGCTCAACCTCTTAAGAACAAGATTTGGGAACTTCCTTTATCTCCTCAGAAATCCCCTGCAGACATATACAATGTGTGCAAGCAAGGACTGGGATGGGCTACACAGGGGCCCCTCAGACACTTCAGGGGCCCAGCATATATTGTACATTTATATAAACCAAGTGTCACAAAGCAAAGGTCATAACGTGTTTATGCGGTGACGAGCGGGGACGTCGTTTACACCCACAGTAAACACACACACGCCCGGGCACACCCATCAGCCCGCAGCACTGACATCACAGCCAGGAACACTATAGGTGTACGTGTCTATCATATACAGACCCAACGCTGTGTATAGGCCCTCATAAAGGGGGGGGGGGGGGGTATGCAAAAGTATTAGGCTAGTAAATCTTATTCAGTTGCAAATAATCAATTCGGCAACATTCTAATATTTTTCATTTGAATTCCTCGACATTTTCAAGTCTGTGCTTGCTGTCAGTGAATGGGAATACATTTTGATACAGGTGTGTGACGGGTTATCAGTGCAGCCATTCCCGCTCATCAGAGGGTTTACTACAAAGTATCAGACAGCTCACAGATCACTGTGTAAGGCCTCATGCATACGGCCGTGTGCCCCCCGTGGCCATATTGTGGCCCGCATACAGCGGGTCCGCAATACACAGGCACCGGCCGTGTACATTCCGCATCACGGATCGCGGACCCATTCACTTGAATGGGTCCGCAATCACGGAGATGCGTAACGGAGGCACGGATCGGAACCCCGCGGAAGCACTACGGAGTGCTTCCATGGTGTTTGTGGCCGTGCCTCCGCACCGCAAAAAAGTAGCGCATGCACTACTTTTTTGCGGTGGGACCATCGGATGCGGATCGCGGACCCCATTCAAGTGAATGGGTCCGCGATCCGCATGTGGCTGCCCCGCGGTCTGTGCCCGTACGTTCGTGTGCATGTAGCCTAAAACTTTATACAAATGTAGCAATTTTATTAGGGTACTTTCATACTAGCGTTAGAAGAATCCACTAGGCAGTTCCGTTACCGGAAATCCGTATGCAAACGGATATCATTTGTTTCCGGATCCGTCTGACAAATGCATTGAAATAGCGGATCCGTCTCTCCGGTGTCATCCGGAAAAACTGATCTGGTATTAATTTTTTTCACATTTTTAAAAGGTCTGCACATGCGCAGACCGGAAAACCGGATCTGTCAATGCGGTAAATTCATGAACACATGAATACATTTCAATGGAATCGGCAAACCGGCGAGTGTTCCGGAATATTGGCCCGGAGAAAATACCGCAGCATGCTGCAGTATTTTCTCCGGCCAAATACCGTAAAAGGGACGGAACGGAAGACATCCTGATGCATACTGAACCGATTGCTTTCCATTCAGAATGCATTAGGACAAAACTGATGTGTTTTTTTCCCCCGGTATTGAGCCCCTAGGATGGAACTCTATATCGGAAAACTTTAACGCTAGTGTGAAAGTAGCCTTAGAAACTTTCAGGACGCTTTGTTATACAGTCATTATAACGGTATTATAACCTGTGACTGTTGTTTCCCGGCAGGAGATGTCTAGCAAACGCATGGTGTCGACCGTTCAGATCACCTTGTCTCCTCCAAAGAGAGCAGAACTTTCACGGAGGAGCCAATCCCCGCAGAACACAGAGCCGCAGCAGGTGAGGTCGGATCCTCCTCCTGATGTTGTATCCAGCCTCAAACATCGTCATAATGACTCCTGGATGGACCGGGAGGATCTCCAGAATGGAGGTAAGGTATGGACATTGGCCGAGCTTCCCGCGTGTACATTATGGGGGGTCAGTTATTAAATTTTACACCGCCGTTGCTGCCAGAAAACGTGCTTAATTTATGACAGGGTGAAATTAACATCAGCCCCCTTTCAGCAGCTTTTATGCCATTTTCCTGGCTTAAAATTAGTCAATTTGCAGAGCCCCCGCTTGGTGCTCGTCAGGGGCGTAGCTATAGGGGGTGCAGGGGTAGCAGTCGCTACCGGGACCCGGAGCCTGAGGGGGCCTAAAGACCCTTGTGCTGCATAAGAAGACACCAGTATTATAGAAAGTGCATACTGGTCAAGTTACACCTCTGGCTGGAGGGAAGGGGTTAGGTCAAGAATTTTGCATGGCTTCAGGCAGCAGGAAGGCAGTGAGGGAAGGGGGGCCCAAGCTGAACTCTTGCACTAGGGCCCATGAGCCTTTAGCTATACCCCTGGTGGTCGTATGTGTCAAATGAAGCATAAAAATGCTGTGTAGTTAAAAAGTCATAAAAAAGGAGTCATGCGAGAATTTTACACCAAAGAGAGGAAGTAAAACTGTTTGTAAATGACCCCCTATATCTGTAGAAGTGCAGCGCTCCTGAACTATCAATGTACCTGATGAATGCACACAGGGCTTGTGTCCGGGGAGAAGGGGTCTGAAGAGGTTTGTATTTCTTGATGGAAGGATTGGGGGGTATATGATACTTTCTCCCCCTTTATGATCCACTCCTGATTTTTGCTTGAAATAATGCCATAAGAAACCTGAACAAATGAGTGTATCTCCACATTTTTGTGCTGCAGTCTGCTTCTCTCACTATTTGCAGCCTAAGGGCTCATGTCCATGAGCGTAAGCGCTAAGTGGTACAACCGCATGCGGATCGCGGACCCATTGACTTGAACGGGGTCCGCGATCCGCATCCGACGGTCCGCACCGCAAAAAAGTAGTGCATGCACTACTTTTTTGCGGAACAGAAACACGGAACGGATCCCCACGGAAGCACTCTGTAGTGCTTCCGTTCTGCACCGCATCTACGGATTTGCGGACCGATTCAATTCTCCATCATCAGGTGAAATGTGTACACCTCAATCATCGATGGCGGGCAGTAGATCGTCTAAACAGTGATCTGCCGCCCAAAATCAATGCAGCTGTATGAGGACGAGCGATAGCAGTAGTGACCGCTCGTCCTCATACTGTGGAGGTGATTGCTGCATGTAAATGCAACGCTTCACCTCCACTAAGGAGCAAGCAGTGTAAATATAAGACAGGTGACTGGAAGCTACGGTTCTCTGTTATCAGCAGCTTCAGGCTGGGATGAGAGACAGGAAGTGAAGAAACCTCCCTGCCCCTATGATCACAACTTTATGTCACAGGGCTGATATCATCTGTTCCTCTCAGGCTGCATTCACACAGTCAGTGTTTAGTCAGTGATTGTGAGAAAACCAGGATTGAAGCCTCCACAGACATAGGGTATAAGGGAAGGATCTGCACCTGTTCTGTGTTTAGAGCCGCACCTGGTTTTGACTCATAATCACTGAATGGAAATCACTGAACGAACACTGACTGTATTGTATATATTATATAATGTCCCCGCATTGATATAATATTAATATTCATGGCCACCCCTGATTTGTGACCTGAATGATGGCCCCGCTGCCCCAGGACTTTTTAGTGACTTTATCTCATACAGAAGGCACCACCAAGAAATATTTAGTCCCTGCTGGGCTTTACGCTCAGTCCTGCATTTGACATGGTCGGGGGACAAATGTTTGGATAAATGTTCCTCCGCCCCAATCCTTGGCCTGTCTAAACAACCCGGAAATGAGCAACTGATGGCCGATCAGATCTTTTATGTGAGCAAAATCTGCCCGTGTGAACAAGGATGCACGGCCAACATACTGTAAAGTGTAGGGGGTACAAGCGATTGTAGAAACGGCCATTGGTTCCCTTAAGAGGCTGAATAAAGGAACGCTGAACGTCACTTTCAGCCCCGCATCCGGATATGTAAAAGGGCCCTTTAGAAGCACTAATCTAACACATCGGTGTTTATGGGGCGGTCTGGTGGGGGAGTCATTTATCTTGTTTGCGAGGACATCTGAAGGACAATCAACAGCCATCACTGTTCCGCATTCACTAGACATTTGTATTGTATCTGCCCCTTGTAGTTATTCCAGGAATTTACCCCCCTCGTCCCTGGGCTGCCTGGATCGTCAACAGTTTATAATAGGGGGGAGCCCAAGGAGAATCTGTACAAGGCACCAGTCAATGAGCAGATCAATGTCATCTCCCCAGCGGCTCCGCCAGTAATATAGCCGGAAGGTGTTTGCCATAATTGCCCTGAATAGAATGGTCGTTAAATATATCAACCCCCGCCGCTTGTCAGAAAAAGAAGGCATGGCCTTCAAGTCATCCAACCTAACACTTCTGCACATAACAGGGGTCATTTACTGAATACCGGTGTTTCACATGTCCGTGTTAGTAAAAACCCTGCAGGAGTAAGATCCCACCAATTTATAAACAGGCGCCAAAACCAAAATCTACTGCAGACAGGAGCTAGAGTAGATTTCTGATGTGCGCCAATTTACTGGCACGTATGTTGGGCAGTAAAGGTCCCGGCCTCCTTAAAGGGAACCTGTCACCGGGATTTTGTGTATAGAGCTGAGGACATGTGTTGCTAGATGGCCGCTAGCACATCTGCAATACCCAGTCCCCATAGCTCTGTGTGCTTTTATTGTGTATAAAAAGTGATTTGATACATATGCAAATTAACCTGAGATGAGTCAAAGCTTGAAAATATGACTCTTCTCTGGTCACACAAGTAAGATATGACTCTTTTATGTTAATTTGCATATGTATGAAATCGGTATTTTTACACAATAAAAGCACACAGAGCTATGGGGACTGGGTATTGCGGATGTGCTAGCGGCCATCTAGCAACCCATGTCCTCACCTCTATACCCAAAATCCTGGTGACAGGTTCCCTTTAAGCCCCCTTTTTAGGATAAACTAAAAAGTTGCCAAGTTGCAACAAAACTTGAGACTTTTCTACGGCAGAATACTGATGTAGAGCTATAATAAATGACCCCCAACGAGTGGTGCGACCTGGCATAATGCCATAGCGACTGACTATTCCTCATTCTGTGCATATGACAATATAATTCCATCCTGGTCCCAGTGTATCCAGATACACAGGAGCTTCTGGGGTAAACACTACACACTATGGGCAACATTATAGGAGTGGCTGGTTAACAGCGCCCTCTAGGGGCCCGTGGCTGAATCTTCAGTCTGTCCTTTTGAAAGCGTTGCTAACTTTAGAAAAAACGTTTTATATGTCATAGAGACATATCAAAAGTTTTGATCGGTGGGGATCTGGGTGCTGAGATCCCCACCGATCTCTAAAACAAGGGGAGAGCATGCATATTGCGCTCTTTCCTCCATGCTGAAGACGGAAACTAGACAGGCCCATAGACTGACAGTGAGGAGAGAGAGCGCAATATACATGTGCTATATTAGGGAATATCAAAAGTTAGAGACTAGTGTTGAGCGAAATTCTGTTTTCAAGTTCGGCATACGAAGTTTGGGTTATCTAAGAATTCCGTTATGGATTCCGCTACCACAGACCAGAAGTTATAACCCGAACCTTGTACGCCGAACTTGAAAACAGAAGTTCGCTCATCCCTATTAGGCCTCATGCACACGGACGTATTGTGGCCTGCAAACGGCGGGTCAGCAATCCACAGCCGCCGGCCGTGTGCACCACACATCACGGATGCAGACCCATTCACTTGAATGGGTCCGTAATTCCGGAGATGCGGAACGGAGTCACGGAACACCAGAAGCACTACGGAGTGCTTCTTTCTGTTGTTCCGCACCGCAAATAAATATGACCTGTCATATTTTTTTGCGGTGCGGACAGACCACGGACCCATTCAAGTTGAATGGGTTCGGCTACTGCACGGATGTTGCCCGTGCATTGGGGACCGCAATTGCCGTGTGCATGAGGCCTTAGTGACGATTTATGGCAGTGCTAACTAAACTTTGGTAATTTACCCAAAACTGGGTAAGGTTTCCATCAAATAAAAAATGCCATGAATTTCATGTGTGTGGTTTTTATGCAGACATTTTTGTCATCTACTTTTCAGATGCTTTTTTTTCCTATAGAGAAGCCTATGGAAAAACACTAGAAAAATAAATAAATAAATCACAATACCTACCATATGCTGATTTTGTGAAATGTACCAAAAGTGAGGAAAACCCCCACAAGAAATGTACAGTTTGTATTGCATTTCATATGTCTATTGAAATTCCTGCTAAAACTTGGCCATGGCATTTACAGAAGCGGTGTCAAATATCCAGCAGGAAATACTGTATGACCCCTTTAAGGGGGTTGTCCAGCTGCATAACATTTTCTAACCCCTACCCCCACCCCGCGGGACCTATTGCTCCTTGGGTCCACCACTGTCTCCTCCGGGGAAGGGGGGGGGTTAAAAACTGATGACGGGCTGGACAACCCCTTTAAAGATTGCAACGTGTACTAAAATATATTGGAACATATCACAAAGTATTCCTTTAAGACGACGATTGATTAAATTATCAAAGGCAAATTGTGGAAATGACATGAAGATCATTCAGTAATATTTTTATAACATCATGAGGGGCCTGATGATTATGATGAGAAGAACAGACTTCTGGTTAAAACTCCATTCAGACAGAATAGAAAGGCGTGCGCAGATCCGAAGGCCTGCTGCAGGGGAGAGCACATTTTGATGTAAGGTTATGAGGCGGTGAACGCACAGGAGTTACCCGTATCTGCCCTACCTCGCAGATCAGGACCCTGTGAGCAGGAGATGGACGGCAATATTACATCACACATTCCTCATATTTGATAAGATCTCAGTACAAACAATTCTAGAGAAATTCCAGTAACTAGAAGACAGTTCCCTCCGCCCCCGCCCAGATCCTTAAGGCCCCCGTGCACACCAGCGTATTGTTGGGTGAACCCACCGAGAACATCAGGTTTGGGCCATAGTCTAATGCAGGGATCAGCAACCTCCGGCACTCCAGCTGTTGTGAAACTACAACTCCCAGCAAGCTCCATTCACTTCTATGGGAGTTCTGAGAACAGCCAAGCAAGTGTGCATGCTGGGAGTTGCAGTTTCACCACACCTGGCACCTGGAGTGCCGGAGGTTGCTGACCCCTGGTCTAATGTGTATGGGGAGCTTCTGATTCTACCCCGACAGATGATGTCAAGGGAGAGAAGGATCAGGAAAAGTGAATATTTTTGCCTTGGGCTTCTTTCACACTAGCGTTTCTATTTTCCGGTATTGAGATCCGTCATAGGGTCTCAATACCGGAAAAAAACTGCTTCCGTTTTGTCCCCATTTATTGTCAATGGGGACAAAACGGAACTGAACAGAACGGAATGCTTTAAAATGCATTCCGTTCCGTTTGGTTGCGTTCTCGTACCGGAGAGCAAACCGCAGCGTGCTGTGGTTTTCTTTCCGTCATGGGATGCAAAGCAAGACGGATCTGTTATGACCCACAATGCAAGTCAATGGGAAGGGTCCGTTTAACATTGACACAATAGAAAACAGATCCGTCCCCCATTGACTTTCAATAGAGTCCATGACGGATCCGTCTTGGCAATGTTAAAGATCTGTTCATAACTGATGCAGATGGCTGTATTATCAGTAATGGAAGCGTTTTTGCTGAGCCCTGCCGGATCCAGCAAAAACGCAAGTGTGAAAGTAGCCTTTTGTTCTCCTAGGAAGTGTCTGGAGTCGGCTTTCTCCCCTTTCCCTCTTGACAAAAGAATACACGATCAGCCGAACTAAGCATTTATATGTATGAGAGAGTAATGAAGGATGGCTGTCGGCCGAACGATCATTCCTCCAACAGCATTTGACTCTTTACTGTCATCTGGTGCCGCCGTTATTGGGATGGGACTGCAGTAGGGATGCTTGCTGTCTGTCATAACAACTCATCCTTCTCTCCCCAGATCTCCCAATATTTCCCCCTTACACATTCCTGGATGAGATCCCAGAAGACTGCCTCGGCCCAGACCTCCCGCCTCCACCCCCACCACCTCCAGTTATGCCGCTGTCCCCTAAACGTGTCCCCCTAGAACCCTCCCCGGCTCCTATCCCAGACTCTTTAAGTCTTGAGTTACAGAAGCTGGAGCTTACCCGACCTCCACCTTCCCAGGTAAGTGCATGACCTATTCATAAATAAATGCAGGAAACACGTACGGAGCTGCATTCACAATTCTGCTGGTTGCTGCTGCCACACCCGAGCTTCACCAAACTCTCTAAATGATCATATGTCTGGTGTGGACACTACATCTCCCGCAATGCAACACAGCAGAACATGCTCTGGCCAGACACTGAACCATGAGTTACCGTAGATGAAAGGTCTTGTGGCAATGTGAATGCAGCTCTGGATGTGACTGGAGGAGAACACACAATGTTACTCTGGTACAAGTAAAAAAAAAAAAAAAAAAAAAGTGTTAATTAATATTGCCAGTCTCTGTGCCCCTCTACATTTAAGACTGTCCTCCAAATATGAGCAGTCAATATGGTTGCTAGAAATCACTGACTCTTCAATCCATTCTATACAGAAACTGTTGACGTCTCCATCACCAAAGCCTGTGAAACCGCTGTCCGTGCCCAATAACCAACAGAGAAGAGAGGAGGTCGCTCTAGGGAAGCAGAGTGTGAACGGCTACAAAGGGAAGCAGGAAGGCTCAGGTACGTGGGATCTATCAGCGCATTCCTAGCCCATAATGCAACCTCCTCGACGTAGCCTGCGAATGCAGGGAGTGCCAGGCGGGACAAGCCGAGGCAGCTGTCTCTGGCGGCGTGGTGTGGAGGGCAACGTGATGCAAGAAAGTCATTACCTGCAGCAGGAGACAAGGGCATGAAATCCTTGGTAATCTGCCATCTCGATCGCAGTTTGGTTGCAGTTACAGGTATTTCCCTGTTACCAGCTATAGCTCTATATATTAGGTGCATTCACACAACCGTATGTATTATACGGTCTGCAAAAAATACGGATGATGTTCGCATTGCACATGTTTTTTTGCGGATCCATTGTAACAATGCCTATTCTTGTTCACAAAACGGACAAGAATAGGACATGCTGTATTTTTTTTGTGGGGCTGCAGAACGGACATATGGATGCGGACGGCACACCATGCGTTGTCTCTATTTTTTTGCAGCCCCTCTAAAATGCAAAAAAAGCTGATCAGATGCGGAGCAAAAATAAGGTTGTGTGAATGGGGCCTTACTGTGTATAACGGCGCAGATCCTGATCATTAACAGTCGGGGGTGGAGGTTTGTGGCCGCTGATCATCCAGTACATGACATTAGTGCAGGACGTGCTGACCTCATGGTGACCGGAGATGCGTTATATACCGAATATTCTACAGGATGCAATAATTACAAACTGATTTTTTCTTTCTTTTCTACTTCAGACATTTGTGCCTTCTGCCATAAAACCATCCTCTCCACCACAGCCACCATCGAGGCCATGAAGAAGCAGTACCATGCCAGCTGCTTCACCTGCCGAAAGTGTCACCGACTCCTGGCCGGTCAGATGTACTACCAGAAAGATGGACAGCCGATCTGTGACCACTGCTATAAGGTACAGGGTCCAATGGAGGGGATACATGGCAGACAGTATCACACATGATAGGATTAGATACAGCAGCTGAGCAGACAGTATCACACATGATAGGATTAGATACAGCAGCTGAGCAGACAGTATCACACATGATAGGATTAGATACAGCAGCTCAGCAGACAGTATCACACATGATAGGATTAGATACAGCAGCTGAGCAGACAGTATCACACATGATAGGATTAGATACAGCAGCTGAGCAGACAGTATCACACATGATAGGATTAGATACAGCAGCTGAGCAGACAGTATCACACATGATAGGATAAGATACATCAGCTGAGCAGACAGTATCACACATGATAGGATTAGATACAGCAGCTGAGCAGACAGTATCACACATGATAGGATTAGATACAGCAGCTGAGCAGACAGTATCACACATGATAGGATTAGATACAGCAGCTGAGCAGACAGTATCACACATGATAGGATTAGATACAGCAGCTGAGCAGACAGTATCACACATGATAGGATAAGATACATCAGCTGAGCAGACAGTATCACACATGATAGGATTAGATACAGCAGCTCAGCAGACAGTACACCCATGATAGGATTAGATACATGGCTCAGCAGACAGTATCACACATGATAGGATTAGATACATAGCTCAGCAGACAGTATCACACATGATAGGATTAGATACAGCAGCTGAGCAGACAGTATCACACATGATAGGATTAGATACAGCAGCTGAGCAGACAGTATTATAGATGAGTGAATTTCATGTTATAAAATTTGTTCACGCTTCGTTTGGTGGTAAGAGCAGAATTGTGTTATGGATTCCGTTACCACGGACCATAACGCAATTCTATGACGGAATGCCTTTGAAGGCATTCCGTCATAATAGAAGTCTATGGGCTGCATAATGGATCCGTCCCGTTTCCATTATGCAGAAGAGGACCCCCCTGCATAATGGAAACGGGATGGATCCGTTTTGCAACCCATAGACTTCTATTATGACGGAATGAATAACGGAATGCCTCTAAAAGAATTCTGTTATGCATGGATGGATCCATTATGCAGGCCATAGACTTCTATTATGACGGAATGCCTCCAAAGGCATGGTAACGGAATCCATAACGCAATTCTGCTTTTACCACCAAACTAAGCACGAATGAATTTCAAAATATGAAATTCGCTCCTCTCTAGACAGAATCATAAATGATAGGATTAGATACTGCAGCTGAGCAGACAGTAGCAAACATGATAGGCTTAGATACACTGTATATGCAGCACACTGGAGATTTCCTCAAGGTTGCGTGTCCTTCCAATAAAAAATTGTGATACTTGAAAATAGACAGCTCCATAATACAAAAATGCTGATGATCCTGAGCTGGTGACAGAGTCCTGAACCTGCAGCAGATGAGAGATGTGACCGGTTACAGCGGCAGCAGACTGTAGTATATTATACCTGCACCATTACATTACTTTGGGGAGATTTTGCTGGAATGGGGTACAATACAAATGACTAGGCACAAGTTCAACCTAACAGTTTTTTTCTGTGTTTTTTTTATATTTTTAGGACACATTGGAGAAGTGCGCCAAATGTAAGACCCTGATTCTGCAGCACATTGTCCGTGCACTGGGCAACGGCTACCACCCAGAATGCTTCACGTGTGTGGTGTGTAACCGGCCCATCGCTGACGAGAGTTTTGCTGTGGATGAGCACAATGATGTTCACTGCGCAGAGGATTATTACAGGTAGAGACTGCAGATTATATTATACATTAGTGTGCCAGGGTAGAGCGATAGTATATATGACACATTATATGGTGTGCCAGGGTAGAGCGATAGTATATATGACACATTATATGGTGTGCCAGGGTAGAGGGATAGTATATAAGATATATGGTGTGCCAGGGTAGAGGGATAGTATATATGACACATTATATGGTGTGCCAGGGTAGAGGGATAGTATATATGACACATTATATAGTGTGCCAGGGTAGAGGGATAGTATATATGACACATTATATAGTGTGCCAGGGTAGAGGGATAGTATATATGACACATTATATAGTGTGCCAGGGTAAAGGGATAGTATATATGACACATTATATAGTGTGCCAGGGTAGACGGATAGTATATATGACACATTATATAGTGTGCCAGGGTAGAGGGATAGTATATATGACACATTATATAGTGTGCCAGGGTAGACGGATAGTATATATGACACATTATATAGTGTGCCAGGGTAAAGGGATAGTATATATGACACATTATATAGTGTGCCAGGGTAGACGGATAGTATATATGACACATTATATAGTGTGCCAGGGTA
This sequence comes from Bufo bufo, assembly GCF_905171765.1. NCBI lineage: Eukaryota > Metazoa > Chordata > Amphibia > Anura > Bufonidae > Bufo > Bufo bufo. The sequence continues at coordinate 50,653,442 of NC_053389.1, read as the reverse complement.
AAGGGATAGTATATATGACACATTATATAGTGTGCCAGGGTAGACGGATAGTATATATGACACATTATATAATGTGCCAGGGTAAAGGGATAGTATATATGACACATTATATAGTGTGCCAGGGTAGAGGGATAGTATATATGACACATTATATAGTGTGCCAGGGTAGAGGGATAGTATATATGACACATTATATAGTGTGCCAGGGTAGAGGGATAGTATATATGACACATTATATAGTGTGCCAGGGTAGAGGGATAGTATATATGACACATTATATAGTGTGCCAGCGTAGAGGGATAGTATATATGACACATTATATAGTGTGCCAGGGTAGAGGGATAGTATATATGACACATTATATAGTGTGCCAGGGTAGAGGGATAGTATATATGACACATTATATAGTATGCCAGGGTAGAGGGATAGTATATATGACACATTATATAGTATGCCAGGGTAGACGGATAGTATATATGACACATTATATAGTATGCCAGGGTAGAGGGATAGTATATATGACACATTATATAGTGTGCCAGGGTAGACGGATAGTATATATGACACATTATATAGTGTGCCAGGGTGGAGGGATAGTATATATGACACATTATATAGTGTGCCAGGGTAGAGGGATAGTATATATGACACATTATATAGTATGCCAGGGTAGACGGATAGTATATATGACACATTATATAGTATGCCAGGGTAGAGGGATAGTATATATGGCAGGGGTCAACAACCTCCAACACTCCAGCGGTTGTGTGAGTCTGCATGCTGGGAGTTGTAGTTTTAAAATGGCTGGAGCGCGGAGGTTGTTGACCCCCTGTTATATGGTGGGACAGTGTATATCTTATACCCCCCCTTCACACATTGAGTCTTTTTAGTTTGCAAATGGCCGCTGGAGATTTACAAGCCGCTTGTCTTGTCGTATTACAGGAAATATGCCCCTATTTGCAATTCTTGCCATGATCCCATATTACCTAAAAATGGACAGGATTCCTATAAAATTGAATGTATGGGACACAACTACCATGAGTACTGCTATCGCTGTGAGGTGGGTATGGTCAGCATGTGATGTCGCGCTCACGTTCTTTGGGGTTAGCACGGTCCCTCAGGACTTTCTCATCTGCATTTTCTTCCAGAAATGTCAAGTGCTTCTGTCCCTGGAGCCAACAGACAGCGGCTGCTTCCCCCTGAAAGGCCATTTACTGTGCAAGCCCTGTCACCTGTCATGGAATAATGAGGCGTCCTAACCATCGGGGCCGAGCTGAGACCAAAAGCAGAATTCACCCCACATCCTGATGTCCTACAGGTTGTCACAGGCGTCCTAATATCACATCTAAGAGTGAAATCTGACAACTCACAACAGAAAAGGCGAGATTCACCCAGTGCTCCAGATGGTAGTCACGTGGGGAGGAGGGGGCTCAATGTGGCACATTTCCAGACCCCTATCTCCGGACAAAACATTTCATGGTATTTGGATGCCATCCACTTGCACCTTAATATACACTGTGCTGATTGTACAGAGCGTCGCCTCCGCACGTATCACATGTGTCCGCACGTCCTGTACTCGCCAGTGATAAATACAATCACAACATGATACGACTCCTCTATTATTATAACAGCCTGCGCTATCACACATGGGGGGCAGTGTACCGCCCTGGTGTCAGTATGATAACCCACGGCGCCAAACATTCCAGACTGCTGCCAGAGATGATATTAATACCGCCATATGACCTCATTCATGCTTAGCATTTACCACAGATATTTGGAGGACTGTGAAGGAATTTTTGTAAAATGTAGCATGTCAATAATATTTGTATGTAACATATAATCATCATCAGTAACACACAGGATGACATCACAGGGTAGTGGTAACACACAGGTTGACATCACAGAGCGGCAGAAACACACATGATGACATCACAGGGCAGTGGTAACACACAGGATGACATCACAGAGCGGCAGAAACACACAGGATGACATCACAGGGTAGTGGTAACACACAAGGTGATATCACCTGTAGTAACACAGGATGACATCACAAAGCAGCAGTAACACACACACAGGATGACATCACAGGACAGTGGTAACACACAGGATGATATCACAGGGTAGTGGTAACACACAAGTTCACATCACAGACCTGTAGTAACACAGGATGACATCACAAAGCAGCAGTAACACACAGGATGACATCACAGGGCAGTGGTAACACACAGGATGACATCACAGGACAGTAGTAACACACAGGATTACATCACAGGGCAACGGTAACATACAGGATGCCATCACTGAGCAGCACAAAATAAACTCGAATCCAGCCGGCACTTGCTGTATTACCTGACGTTGCAGCGGAAAGAAGCGTCGCTCCACGTGGACCAGTGAAAAAATTCCAGCAAACCGCCAATATGTTGCAAAATGTTATTCTTCTTTATTTCATGACTCAATTGATTTGATTATATATATATATATGAAACATTGAGTCATGAAATAAAGAAGAATAACATTTCGCAACATATTGGCGGTTTGTTGGAATTTTATCACAGAGCAGCAGTCACACACAAGATGACATCACAGAGCAGCAGTCACACACAAGATGACATCACTGAGCAGCAGTCACACACAAGATGACATCACTGAGCAGCAGTCACACACAAGATGACATCACTGAGCAGCAGTCACACACAAGATGACATCACAGAGCAGCAGTCACACACTGTGGAGCCACTTTGCAAAATGCAACATATCAGCAAGAGGTGCACAGAGAAGAATTGAAGTCTGTATGTAAGGCATGATTACAGTACAATAGACCCCAAGTCAGGCAGCAACTCACAGCATCATAAATCATTATGATTTTATAAGTTCAGGTCAGAGACGCAGTGTAAAGTCTTGTAAATGTGGCCATCACACAGATCGTATTTTGCGGACTGAACATGCTTGTGTGAAGTGGGTTTACATGTGCAGATTTTCTGATGGTGCTTTTTTTAAGTCAAAACCAGGTGTGGATCATAAAGGGAGAGTTGGTATACATACTGCTTAGGGCTCATGCACACCAACGTATTTTATTTCCGTGTCAGTTCGTGTTTTTTTTTTGGGGACCATATGAAGAACCATTCATTTCAATAGGTCCGCAAAAAACAGAAGTTACTCCGTGTGCATTCCGTTTCCGTATGTCCTCTCCGAAAAAAAAAAAAAAGAACATGTCCTATTATTGTCTACATTACGGACATTGATAGGATTGTTCTATTAGGGGCCAGCTGTTATGTTACGCAAAATACGGAATGTACGCGGCCAGTATTTTTGTGGATCCGTTTTTGCAGACGGCAAAATACATACGGTGTGCATGAGGCCTTAACTTTTTTTTTTTTTTTAATTCACTCCTGGTTTTGGCACCAAGAATTGTATGAGAAACCTGAAATCTGGAACATGTAAATCCAGCCTCAGGGGTGTTTTGAGTAATTAGAATATGGTAAAGACTAATAAATTACATTCATCCAGACCAGAATGTTAAAGCCAGCCCTGCAGAATAATAACGTACAAGCTGAGCTACACACCATGAGGGATTCAGCATCCATATCTGGAATATGCAGCTCAGTTCTGGACAACGGAGGCTCTGGACATGGAAAACGTAATAAAATGAAAAAGGAGCTGGGAGGACCTGAGTAATGAGCACAGCAAACAATAAGACTGGTTTAACATATACCGGTAGTTTGTTTGGGTAGATTTTGGTGTGTTTTTAGGCAAAAACCCAGGTCGGAACTGCAGCAGGCTCTGTGTCTGGCATTTTTGTTTTTGTTTTGCATGGTATTTTTTGTGACAATAAGGCCCCTTTCACACGAGCAAGAATTCCGCATGGGTGCAATGCGTGATGCAAACGCATTGAGCCCGCACGGAATCCGGACCCATTCATTTAAATGGGTCTGTGTACATGAGCGGTGGTTTTCACGCACCACTTTTGCGTTGCTTGAAAATCACAGCATGTTCTATATTCTGTAATTTTCACGTAATTGGCCCCATAGAAGTGAATGGTGCTGCGTGAAAATCGCATCCGCAAGCAAGTGCAGATGCAATGCGTTTTTCACTAATGGTTGCTAAGAGATGTTGTTTGTAAGCATTCAGTTTTTTTATCACGCGTGTGCAAAACGCAGTAAATCGCATTGCACCCGCGCAATAAAAACTGAACAACTGAACGCGATCGCAAACAAAACGGAATGAAATGTTTGCAAAATCGTGCAGTTTTCACTGAACGCATTCGGACACGCTAGTCTGCAAGGGGCCTAAGGGCTCATGCACATGACCGTTGTTTTGCGGTCCACAATGCACGGATACCGGCTGTGTGCATTCTGCCTTTTGCGGAACGGTCGGCCCCTAATAGAACAGTCCTATCCTTGTCCGTAATGTGTACAACCACATACGGGCCGCAAAAAAAATAAAATGTAACAGGCACAGAAAAAAATACATTCGTGTGCATGAGCCCTAAGGCTGTCTTCCAGAAATTCCGCAACATTTCCAGAAAAAATGCATTTGTTACTTTACGGTTTTGCCGCAGATCTCACCATAAAGGGCCGTTTACACGGGCTGATTCTCAGCCAGATGGCCGCTAACAAGTGTTCATAGGAATGCTTGTTAGCGATTATCTGGTGGTGTAAAACAAAACTTGCACGAGATGTGTTTAGGCACAAAAGTACCTGCTCTCCACAGATTTGTGAATTTTTTTCTTCTTTTTTTATATATTGAAACAGGTGAAATCCGCACAAAAGAACCACACAAAGAATTGACATGCTGCAGATTCAAAATGAGCGCAGCAGATCAATTTCAGCATGGAACGAAAAACGTGTACCGAAATTGACCTGCCGTGCTGATTTTAAAATCTGCAGTATGTCAATTGTTTCTGCAGATTTTTGGTGCAGATTCTACCCTTTATAATGCAAAGTGTAAGATTGGGGAGAAACCACATCAAAATACGAAACAGAATATGCAAGTAATGTGAAAATGAAGAGAAATCTGCATGGAAAATTGCTTGTAAACCTGCAGCGCATGTGCAGGTAGCCTTAAAGGGGTTGCGTCGGCTGGGACTTTGATGTCATATTGCTAAGATATGGCATCAAAGAGATAAGTGCAGGTGCTACCTTATCGCCAAAACAGGCCCCCGAAAGTAACGGAGAAAGCACAATGCATGCTCAGCGTGCACTCCTACACTGAAGTCCAATAAAAATGAATGCACAGCTGCTCTCTGCTCACTTCGGGGGTCCTGTTCTGGAGATAGGTGTGGGTCCCAGAGGTGATATCCTAGCGATATGCCACTCAGATGAGACAACCCCTTTATCTGCTTAAGCACAAGCACAGTACATGTACGGCCCTCTGATCGAGTGGGAAAGTTGCAAGTTTCATTTTGCACCATCCCCTTTGTCAAAATGCTGACTCCACCCCTTGATATATAACTTGAGGGGTATAATTTTCAAAATGGGGTCACTTATTGGGATTTTTACTGTATGAGTACTAATGTGATGCAGTACCTAAAAGCCAAATGGCGCTCCTTCCCTTCTGAGCCCTACCCTGTGCCCATACAGCAGTTAACATCCACATTTATGACATTTCTATACCCACCAGAACCTGCCTATTAATTCAAGTAGTGTGGTGTAAGTCTCAGATGGCACACGCTGGGCGCAACCTATTAGGCAGTGAAAAAGATTGCAATTTTAATTTCACACGGTCCGCTGTGTATTGATTCTTACAAGATAAATGTGGCGCCAAAATGCTCACTCCACCCCTTAATAAATACCTTGAGTGGTGTAGTTTCCAAAACATGGTCACTTTCCAGGAGTTCCATTTATTATTTCACCCCAGAACCTCTACAGTTCCGCACAGAATGATAACTGTGCTGCGTACCGCAATTTGGGGACGTGGTCCTGTGCATGAGGCCTTAGTGGCACATTTCACGCATGTAATTACATTTGCGACAAACTGCAATCTCCACAGCATGCCCTAAATTCTGCACTGTTATTTTTTGTTTTTAGCTTTCTTGGATATGAAGAAAATTAGGAATGCCCCGTTTCTTTGCGTATAGTACCCTTCTGGTGAAGATTTTTAGGGTGGAATCTATAAAACGTATATAAAAATAGTATGAGCAGCTGACAAAACACAAGCAGTCCTGGAAGTCATCTCACACTTGTTTTAGTACTGCAGACCAAGACGATCAGGATGAGATGATTTCTTAAGCAAAATAGCCTAAAGCCTTATGTAAAAGTGTAAAAAAAATAAAAACTGTCCGTCGATCCAGTCTGCCTGCCACGTGGAGTCAGAAGATTGTTTTCCCATTATGGGACATTGGAGGGAATTTATCAAGCAATGCACGCCAAAATTCTGGTTTCAAAAAGTTGAAAGTAGGGGCATTGCAACTTTTTGGAGTCACAAACACTTTGCCTTCCAGCACTATCAACAGATTTGGAGTGAAAATTTGAACACAATTTCAGGGTAGATATTTATGAAGTCACAAAAAATTTGCAACTCCATGTCAGGTATTCCCCAGATGTATTTTACTGATACATGATAAATTCCCCCCATTGCACCTATTTTTCTTCTTTGGATCAACAAGGGCAAAACTAAAATTCAATGTTTTCCATTCCTAGAGCCCCCTACTCATACACACACCCAGGTCGCCTTTCCTTTTCAAGCTGCAGTTCTATGATGAACAAGAAATAATAATTCATAGTACTGAGAAAAGTTGTGCTAAATAATAAACTTAGGGTACTTTCACACTTGCAGCAGAGGATTTAGGCAGGCAGTTCCGTCTCCGGAAATGCCTGTCGGATCCGTCAAAACGCATGCAAACTGATGGCATTTGTCAGATGGATCAGGATCCTGATCCGTATGACAAATGCATTGAAATGCTGGATTTGTCTCTCCGGTGTCATCCGGAAAAACGCATCCAGCATTTTTTTTTCAAATTTTTGGCGGTCTGAGCATGCGCATACAGCAATGCCGGATCCGTTTTGCTGGATCCGGCATTAATGCATTTCAATGGGAAAGATAAAATCGCAGCATGCTGCAGTATTATTTCTGTCCTGAAAAGGCAAAAAGACTGAACTGAAGACATCCTGAACGGATTGCTCTCCATTCAGAATGCATGGGGATAAAACTGATCAATTATTTTCCGGTATTGAGCCCCTAGGACGGAACTCTATGCACGAAAAAGAATAACGCTAGTGTGAAAGTACCCTAAGCCATATTACAAGGGTGGTGTCATTTGTTGCAACACACACTTCTGACCACCAGATGGCGACAAGTGCTCTACTACATGACACTATGTACTGCACCTGATAGGTGCTTAGTTAGCAAATATTCTGACAATCATAGAAAACTAGAGAAAGTCACTTGTCAGAGTAGATACTGTAGGAGCGCTAGACCATAGGGAATCAAGCGGACTTATGGACGGCACAAGGCGTAATATCACAACCAGGTATCAAAATGGATTTCAGTTTATTCAAAGATGACGCGTTTCGGGGCACAAGACCCCTTTATCAAGCCTAAAAAAAGGTAACAATGTGAAATGGTACAAAAGAGAATTAATAAATATTGGGAAACACCCATTCTAAAATATAAAAATATTTATCCGATACAGCAAATGGCATAACAGGAAAAAAAAAAAAAAAATGAGCGATTTCAAATTTTTTTCATTGCTTCACCCCCGAAAAAATATTTTTTACACAAAGTGATAAGAAAGTCATACACGCTCCATAGCAGTATAGATAAAAAGTACAGATTTTACGACAAAAAGAAGTATAACTATATAAAAAAAAAAAAAGGTATGGGGTTCAGAAAATCACAATGCAAATAAATAAATAAATTCCCCCCCCCCCAAAAAAAGTTTTTTTCAGTATTAAAACACAAGAAAAATTATACAAGTCTGGTATCGTTGTAATCATACCCAGAGAATGAAGGAAACAGGTAAGTTTTACCACATAAGGAACGCCGTAAAACCAATAAAATGTAGGCAGAATTCCACCCCTACATCATATGTAATATTAAATGGTACCATTACTAAGTACAACTAAGGCCTCATGCACACGACAGTATTTTTTCACGGTCCGCCAAACGGGGTTCCGTTGTTCCGTGATCCGTTTCCGTGTGTCTTCCTTGATTTTTGGAGGATCACCAGACATGAAAAGTGAAAAAAAAAATCTAAGTCAAGTTTGCCTTGAAAATGATAGGAAAAAAACGGACACGGATCAAGGACGTGGATGACAATCTTGTGTGCCTCCGTATTTTTTCACGGACCCATTGACTTGAATGGGTCAGCGAACCGTTGTCTGTGGAAAAAATAGGACAGGTCATATTTTTTTGACGGACTGGAAACACGGATCACGGACGCGGATGACAAACGGTGCATTTTCCGAGTTTTCAACGGACCCATTGAAAGTCAATGGGTCCGCAGAAAATCACGGAAAACGGAACAATGGACACGGAACACAACAACGGTCGGGTGCATGAGGCCTTATCCCGCAAAAACAAAGTCCTCAAATGTCTATGTGAATAAAAAAATTAAAAATGTATGGCGTGAAAAAGATAAATGCAAAAGTGGAAACTCGTCTGGTAATGAAGCGGTTAAACAGACGGTCAAAATTCGGGTCAGACATTATCATATATAAAAATGTAACAATTGCTTTGAATTGTGGGGGGATTATAACCATAAAGTTAATTGGAGTCTGGTACAAAACTACTGCACTCTTATGTAGCACGAGCCTCCAGCACATCATTACCTCTGCTGCATTTACTGGGGTCCACTTTCAGCGGTTGAGCAAAGGTTGATGTGGGATTTTGGGCAATGAAATAAATTGCTGGGTATATAAATTTGTTTGAGCCACCATTTAAACTTATAAAAAATTCAGCGAAAAATAATTAAAAAAAAATCTATTTCTGTGACGCCCGCAACGTTAATCTGTATTCCCGAGCTGCCCACAAACTCCAGAATCTGAGGCTGTGGCGTCCATATGGGATCAACTCTGGGGAGGGATGCCTCATCACTGGATGGAGGAGGCAGAGGAGTAGGGGAATGTGGCATCCTCTTCTTCCTTACTGGCCGTACCTGTATAACAGGCACAGATGACGTACACCTACCCAGCTGAATACATTCTTTGGGTTCAACAGGCCATTTTTATTGGGGTGTGTACATGTGTGTGGTTCAACACGTGTAAAGTATGTAATTTTATTTATTCAGAGGGGTTGGTATGTCTGTAGTGATTTTACACGTGAATGGGCTTGTAATAATTTTACACAGATTTTAGGGAAACAAAAATAAGTTAAAAGTTTAGTAACAAAAAAGTAGTCTTTCTTGCATGGAATGATGCTGCTGCCCACAATGGTCATCACAGTGCGCATGCGCGGGCGGGATATCGGCCAGTACACTGGATGACGTAAGAGGCTTTACAGGGCGGGCCAAGCAACAGGCTGGGGAGGGGTTATGTGAGAAGAAGGCAGAGCGGCCTGGGCACTTACAGCCCGAACGCCGCCCCTGGGCACTTGCGAGCCCTCATTTAATACTGACTGCACCACCTCCAGAAAAAAAAATAGTGATTTTATTCAACAGTAGCACTGATGATCACTGGAGCCCAGGTGCACCACAAGTCCCAGTCAGCCAGAGCACAGAGGGGCACCTCTCTGCACGCAGCCACCAACTAGAATGGCTGCGTGCAGAGATTCTTCCTGTTCCCTCTGCCTCTCTAGCGCTCCTGTTGGGTGGTGCAGCATAACAGCCAATCGCAGTGCTAAGAGGGGACAGGTGTCCCCTGTCTAACCTCAGGGATGATTTGTGCTGTTCATTTTAGCACCAATCGCCCCCATCGGAACCCAACTGCAGCTTACTCACTGGTTTTATCAGTGAGAACGCTCCGATTGGCCGGTCTTCATTGACCAGCACTGAGCATGTGCGACCACCTCAGTGAGGGGGACAAGAAATAAGGAAAAGTACAAACAGCAGGTGGCACTATACATATAGTTTTCAGTGAATAACTCAGTGGCTATACTAATTTTTTTTTATTACAAAAGTATTCAGATCTAGGTGCTGGTTTGAAAAATGAAGCATACTTTTTGCGGCACAACCCCTCTAAGGCTACTTTCACACTCGCGTTATGTGCGGCAGATAATACAACCATCTGTATCCGTTCAGAATGGATTCGTTTGTATTATCGTTAACATAGCAAAGACGGATCCGTCATGAACACCATTGAAAGTCAATGGGGGACGGATCCCTTTTCTATTGTGTCAGTGATCCGTCCCTATTGACTTACATTGTGGTTCAGGACGGATCAGTTTGGCTCAGTTTCATCAGAAGGACACCAAAACGCTGCAAGCAGCGTTTTGGTTCCGTCTCCAAAGCGGAATAGAGGCGGAACGGAGGCAAACTGATCCTTTTCCATTCAGAATGCATTAGAATGCAAACTGATCCATTTTGGACCGCATGTGAGAGCCCTGAACGGATCTCACAAACGGAAAGCCAAAAGTGAAAGTAGACTAACCTTGACAAATCTAGCTCTATCCTACTGTATACAGAGTAAGACCTCTTGCACACGACCGTATGTATTTTTGCGGTCTGAAAAAAAAACGGATCGGAAAAAATACGGATGACATCCGTGTGCATTCTATACTTTGCGGAACGGAACAGCTGGCCCCTAATAGAACTATCCTTATCCGTAATGCGGACAATAATAGGACATGTTCTATTCTTTTTGCGGAAAGGAAATACTGAAACGGAATGCACACGGAGTACCTCCTGTTTTTTTGCAGACCCATTGAAATGAATGGTTCCGTATATGGTCCGCAAAAAAAAGGAAAGGACACGGAATGAAAATACGTTCGTGTGCAAGAGGCATAAGGCTACAATCACAAGAACATTGTGTTTTGCGGATCCGCAAAAAAAGGATACCGGCCCATGTGCGTTCTGCAATTTGCGGACCACACATGCCGCGGCTATCATAGAAAATGCCTATTCTTGTCTGCAATTGCGGATAAGAATAGGACATGTTTTATTTTTTTTTGCGTGGCCGCAGCACGGAGCGATGGGTGCGGACAGCACACGGTGTGCTGTCCACATCTTTTGCGACCCTATAGAAATAAATAGGTCCACACCCCTTCCATAAAATTGCGGAATGAATGCGGACTCATTCATACGGTCGTGTGAATGTAGCCAGATATACCAAGACCAAGTTAGTGTTAATTTTTAATTTAGGCATCACTTATGCCCTCTGTAATATATAGTGTTTATCCGCCTGGGACAAAAAACTAATTAATAATGCACGCGGCCCTGCCCGTGTAGTTGGAGGCTTTGATGGGACCCTATGTGCTCTTTCCACATAAAACTGCTTTGACAAGGTTTCTATGCCAAATGTACCTGCAATCCATTTCTGATACCTAGATACCTTCCTAAATACCTTCAGGCAATACCTAAAGCCCCAAATTTCCCCTCTGATCTCAATATATTTTTCTCACCAGATTACCATATTCATCCATTATCTCTTTCGGTTTAGGCCTCATGCACACGACCGTTGTTGTGTTCCGTTCCGCAAAATGGGGTTCCGTGATCCGTTTTTGTTTCCGTGTGTCTTCCTTTATTTTTGGAGGACCACCAGACATAAAGGAAGGTAAAAAAAAATGTCTAAGACAGGTTTGCCATGCAAATGATAGGAATAAAACAGACGTGGATGACAATCTTGTGTGCCTTCGCGTTTTTTAGCGGTCTCATTGACTTGAATGGGTCCGCCAACAAGAATAGGATAGGTTATATTTTTTGGACGGATTGGAATCACGGACGCGGATGGCAAACGGTGCACTATCCGCATTTTCAACGGCTCCATAGAAATGAATGGGTCCGCACCTGAAACGCTAAAATCGGCGGAACGGACGCGGAAGCTAACGGTCGTGTGCATGAGGCCTAATTATGTTCATCCTTTTTCACACAGGACTTTGCCCATTCAAGTTAATAGATAAGCAAAAAAAAAAAAAGCACAAAGATTGGGCAAAGTGCAGTGATCTATTCTTTTTAAAGTACTTGCTTCATGAATATATCTAAAGTCATAAGCGCCAAATTGCGCCAAGATTTCAGTGTAATTCACACAAGAATTCAGACCCGGCCATAATAGCAAACATGGACCGCTGTGAGAAAGAAATCCACACAAAAGCCAAATTCCATTGCACGATTATGTGGATTTTATTGCCAATTTTAGGCCTCTTTCACACGAGCGTGACGGATTAGGTCCGGATGCGTTCAGTGAAAGTCGCACCATTTTGCAAGCAAGTTCAATCAGTTTTGTCTGCGATTGCGTGCAGCTGTTCAGTTTTTTCCGCGCGGGTGCAATGCGTTTTGATGCATTTTTTCACTCGCGTGATAAAAAAACTGAAGGTTTACAAACAACATCTCTTAGCAACCATCAGTGAAAAACACACTTGCTTGCGGATGCAATGCGTTTTTCACTGATGCTCTATTCACTTCTATGGGGCCAGGGCTGCGTGAAAAATATATAGAACATGCTGCGTTTTTCGTGCAATGCAGAACTGATGCGTGAAAAAAAAAAACGCTCATGTACATAGAGCCATTGAAATGAATGGGTCAGGATTCAGTGCGGGTGCTATGCGTTTATGTCACGCATTGCACCCGCGCGGAAAACTCGCCCGTGTGAAAGGGGCCTTACCCATTTTATTACATTTGGTAAAACAGATTTCCATTGCATGCCCCAAGTCCTGCACTGACCTATTTCTCCACATCAGGAGGCAGTTGAAAGATGAAACTGAGCATGTGCGACCATCTCAGTGAGCCAGACAAAGAAATAAGAAAAAACAAACATTTTATTGAATAACTTAAAGGGTATGCTAAATGTTTAATTACATGCAATTACAAAAGTATTCAGATCCAGGTGCTGGTTTGAAAAATGTATTTTTTGGAAAAGTTACCTCAAACTAGTTTTACTAGACCCTGGTGACCACTTCCCAAGAGGACGAGAGGATTTGTTTAAGGGGTTATCCAAGTTGTAAAATATCCCCCCCCCAACGCCGGGCCCCTCATATAGATGGTACTTACCCCACTCCTCCGATGCACGTAGCTCCTGCTCCCCACACGGTCCCTGCTGGATCTCCCTCGCGGGTGATGCTAGGGAGGCTCATCCCAGTTGCCGGATGTTTTGATCTGCGCACTGGGGAGATGCATTGGCGGCCGTGCAGGGAGCAGGAGCTATGCAGATCGGAGGAGCGGAGTAAGTTACCGTCTATATGAGGGGCCTGGGTATTTGGGGGGGATGTTTTACACCTTGGATAATCCCTTTAAGCCTTATAAAATATCTAAATATTCACCCTGCCCATTTTATATGCCCCTTTTCCATCCCTACAACTATTTTTTTCTGGCTTAACTTTTTAGCTGCAGTTCCCAGAAGAAAAAAAAAAAAAAGGATAATAAACCATGATAATGGAAAAACTGGTATAAAATAAATGACTCCAATTATGTGTCATTTGGTGTAATACACTTCTGACCACCAGATGGCGATGGGAGCACAAGCCTGGTCTCTGCTTCCATACGGAGCTCTATTACATAACCCACTAGATGTATCTACCATTACATTTGATAAAATTTTGTGAAATTCCAAAAGCTCCGTGGCAGATTTTGGAAACTGACTGAGACTGCGTTTTATATGGCCGTTCTAATACAAAGCGTGCTGGAGTATGAATCAAACTTCTTAAAAGGTACCTCTTATTAAAAGAGTTGCCTCTTTCACCAGTTTCTGGCATAAATTATAGCAAATATGTAGGGCCATGCACAAAATAGACGTGTGCCAAAATTAGCATATATATTTTTTTGCCACAATTCTGGTGCACAGCCCATAATAAATTCTGGTTTGTGAAGTTTGAGACTTTAATTGACATACAGATAACATCGGGCCCAAAAAATTTTTGCTTCAAAAATTATGCTAAAAACTCGACATTTTTGTTAAAGAAAGCTATATGTGAGGGTGACCGCCCACAGTGCGTATTACACGTGGCAAACGGGCAGTGTAATACAGTACCAGCTAAGTAGATGACTTACAATGCGGCTTTTGAAGTCTGCAGCATGTGAATTGTTTGTGCTGATATTCAGAGCAGATTTCACCTATTGCAATAGCACGGGTGAGACCCTAGACAGATCGACAACGAACTCCGCAGGTAACACATGGCGATTTTAGTGTGGAAATGTAGCGAAAACCGCACGAAAATCTGCATTACTACGCTGCTGTGTGCATGTAGCCTTAGGCAAGAGACAGACCAATCGAGTTCAGTGCGATCTCGACTCTACTGAGTCCGTGTGCATTCCGTATTATGTGGAACGGAACAGCCGGCCCCTAATAGAACAGTCCTATCCTTGTCCGTAATGCGGATAATAATAGGACATGTTCTATTTTTTTGCGGAACAGAAATATGGACATACGGAAACGGAATGCGCACCGAGTAAGGCTACATGCACATGAACGTGGTTTGGTTCCGCATCCAAGCCGCATTTTTTGTGGCTCGGGTGCAGACCCATTCACTTCAATGGAGCCGCAAAAGATGCGGACAGCACTCCGTGTGCTTTCTGCATCTAGTGCTCCGTTCCGTAGCCCCACAAAAAAATAAAATAATAGAACTTGTCCGTTTTGCGGACAAGGATAAGCATTGTTACAATGGATCCGCAAAAAAATAAAATAAAAAACAGATGCCATACGGACTTCATACTTTTTTTTTTTTATCTGCAATTTGCGGACCGCAAAACACATACGGCCGTGTGCATGTAGCCTGACTTCCATTTTTCTTGCGGACCCGTTGAAATGAATGGTTCCATATACGGTCCGCAAAAAAACCTGAACGGACATGGAAAGAAAATATGTTCATGTGCATGAGGCCTAATTCAGCAGATTCGAGGTCTGGCAGAGACACGGAGCCTTATATATCATTATAAAGCCGTGGGATCCTGTCAGAGGAGCAGTGGTCAGAAGACTGCCACACGCGAGTTTCTCGCAATGAACTCGCTCGTCTGTGTCTGGCCTAGGCCTCTGACACTTCAGTGAATCACGACCTCTGCTGTCCTTGGTCTCCATGGACAGCACATGTACCCATTGATTTTTAATGTGTTTGTTCACACATCAGTGGTGAACAAAACAAGGGAGCATGCACTAATTTGGTCTGTGATGCGGATCAAACACATCCATTGAAGTGTACGGTTCAGTGAAAAATCACTGACACAACATGGGTGGTATCTACATTCAGTCAGTAGTTTTTGAGTGGGAGATGCTCTGGAAATTAATTTTCAGGTGAGCAGTGTCTGTGTAATAGGAATGACACATGGAGGGCAAAAAACGGACACATGGACATCTTCACGGATGGAACACGGATGTATTTTCCAAGGACCCAGAATTGTGAATGAGGCCTTAGTGATCTTTTCCTCCACGTGCTGTGAGTTAGACTAGAACTATTCCTGCCGACAGCTGCCTTGGCCAGGATCGCAGACTACAGGCTCATGCACATATTTTTTTGTCTGTGTCCGTTCGTTTTTTTTTTTTTGCGGCCCACATGCGGATGCATTCACTTCAATGGGTCAGCAAAAAAACAAAACAGAAATGATTCCGTGTGCATGTCCGCGTAGCTGTTCCGCAAAAAAGATAGGACATGTCCTATTCTTGTCCGTTTAGCGGACAAGGATAGGCATTGTTACAATCGATCCAAACAAAAAAAAGGGATGCAATATGGATGTCACACGGACGTCATCCGTATTTTTTGCTGACCCTAAAATACATACACTCATGTACATGAGCCCTACAAGTGATCCCATAGAGATTAATAGGACTGCAGCGCCATCCCATTAATTTCCCCAAGATAACCGGTACTCCACGATCCTGGCCGCGACCCATGTTGCCGTCTAGCCCTAACATTAATGACAGAGAACACCCAGACCGAATATTAACTCATTTAAAGGGAATCTGTCAGCAGCCACCTCCCTATCACCTGATTAAAATGCAGTTTTGGTTTTGTTGATCCGAGGCGCTGTTCACGAGTTATGATACTTTTTATTACTATGTAAATTAAGCCTTTGGTGCAATGAGGACCTCACTATCACCCTTGTTGCACCCAAGCTCCACCCCTTTCTGTGGCCAGCCCCTCCCACGCTGCTTTGATTGACAGGAAAGAGGTGGCGCTTGGGTGCAACGAGAGCAATGGTGATGCCCTTATTGAGCCTCGGATCAACAAAAGGGAAACAGAGCTTCAATCAGGTGAACCACAGCTACTGTATGTGTCTATGCAAACAGTTTTATAGGGAGCTCACTGCTGATGGATTCCCTTTAATTGAAAGAGCACATACATGGGCGATTTTTTTTTTGCAGGTTCTATATTTATCCTTTTTTACCGCAAGATTAATTAATTGAAATGAATGGGTCTGCAGGAACAATGCACTGCACGCAGGCTCCACTAATTTTAAAACTGGTCCGTTTCCGTCCAGAACATGGTCTCTTAAAGGCTATGTACACCTTTGGGTGCTATTTTTTAAAAATTATTATTGCATTGTACTCATTTTCAGCTAAAATTTTTTTATTTTATTTGGGCTTTATTAAAATTTGGCATTCTTTTTTCTGTACAGAGCTAAGATGCTCTAGTAGCAGCCCCTAGATTTTCTGTCTTTTCCGCCAGACCAGGAGCAAACAGGCTCCTTATCTCTGCTCTCTGACATTATAAACACTGATTATAGCTCATTTCTTATCTTACTGATAAGGCCTCTTGCACACGACCATATGACTTTTTCAGTATTTTGCGGTCCACTGAAAACGGATCCGCAAAAAATACGGATGACGTCCGTGTGCATTCCGTTTTTTGTGGAACGGCCGGCCCCTAATAGAACAGTCCTATCCTTGTCCGTTATGCGGACAATAATAGGACATGTTCTATCTTTGAACGGAAACAAAAGGCATATGGAGTACCTTCCGCATTTTTTGCGGATCCATTGAAATGAATGGTTCCTCGTGTGCAAGAGGCCTAAGGGCTCGTTCACACAATTGTGCCGTTTTTTGCGGTCCGCAAATCGCGGATCTGCAAAACACAGATGGCGCCCGTGTGCCTTCCGCAATTTGCGGAACACAACAGGAGGCCTATTATAAAAATGCCAATAGGACAGGACTCATAATTTTTGCGGGGCCACTAAAATGAATGGTTCCGTATACGGACCGTATGTGGAACGCAGAAAACGGCCCAAATACAGAACGCAAAATACGTTTGTGTGAACGAGCCCTAAGAATGTGGCTTAAGTGTTTACGACCTGTTAGTAGTTTAGAGATAAGGCCTCGTTCACATATCCGTTTTTCACTTACGTGTGCTGTCTGCATTTTCTGCGGACAGCACATGTACCCATTGATCTAAATGTGTCTGTTCACATTTCAGTATTTTTTTTTTTACTGAACGTGGGTCCGTAAAAAAAAAATTAAAATCACATTGACATGCACTACTTTGATCCGAGATGTGGACCAAGCACGCCCATTGAAGTCTATGGGTCCGTGAAAATCACTGACACACATCCGTGTTGCGTCCATTTTTCACTAAAGACTAATAAGAGATTCTTTGGAAATTAATTATTAGCGGAGCAACGTCAGCGGACACATGGACCAACCACTTTCCTTCTGGATGAAACACATACACTTTTTTTCACAGATGTGACACTGACACAGAAATGTGAACGAGGCCTAAGGCTTATTAGATGACCGGCACAACGTGAAAGTGAAAATACCAGTCACACAGCTAGAAAAAAAAAACTGTTAACCCTTTGTGACAGAGCATCTCAATATTTTTTAATAAAGGCCAATTGAAAAAGTGATTTTTAGCCAAAAATGAAGTAACAATAGCCTTTAAGGAATATATCCTTATTCTGATTTATGACAGGGCGGACGGCTCCATCCGAACCCTGCAGCCAATGACAGTTTCATCTCTTTTTTTAGCACTTGAGTAATTAGTTGCAGCCCTTCCCGCGCAGCGTCATCTGTGAATCTATTAGAATTTGCTGGAATCCAGGCAGGAATAGAGCCGTCGGCCATGTAACGAGGGGCTCTGCATATGTGCGGGGCTCCATGGGAAATGCATTTTCCCAGCGTAATGAGCGCACAGAAATTCACACATGGACCCCCTGAGGGCGACGGCGGAGCTGTGTCCTGTATCATCTGATCAGCAGCACTAATCTCCTGTGTGTAATTAGTGAGGCTGCGATGTGCCGGATCAGCCTGGGCGCTCATCTCAGATCCTCTTATCTGCTGCGCCACATCCCCCTGCAGTCAAGCTGTAGACATAAAAGAAGTGAATGGGGCCGCAAGGGCCTGGGGGACGCAACATGGCGGCATGTGAAAGAAGAGGGCGTCCATGGGTACATCTTTTACAGCCTGGCTGCTGCAGTCATTTGCCACACTGTAGAGAAGTCCTGTTCACACAATGCAGTGGGGAACCTTGGCACTTCACATCTACCCCGACAGATAAGGACATCTAGAGAAGGCTGTGAACGGACACGAGATTCTCTTACAGGACACCAACTGCTTAACTGTCATTGAATGATGTCACTCCGTGAGGACAGTGATGTCACACAGACTATAGATCTGCCCATACACATTACATGACGATCTGTGCATGGAGCCACCTGTCTCAGGGGAAAGGACAGACCACACATTAGATGAGATCATACACAACACTATGGTCTGCTGGGAAATAGTGTTAAAAGGATAGGCATTGTTACAATGGATCCATAAAAAAAAAACGGATGACATACGGACGTCATCTGCAATTTGCGGACCGCAAAACACATACGGTCGTGTGCATGTAGGCTACAGCAAAGTAAGAGTCAGTGGAGTCAACATGCACATAAGCTGCAAGCCAACAATAATCAGGGTTAGCATCACTCATACCAATCAGACACAGAAGCAAAAGGAAAAATATCCCACGTGTGCCTGAAGAACCTGGAGACTACGACATGCAGCCGGGTGTGGTCCCAAACGAGAGGAGATTCATGGTATGACCACACGGCGAGGTCAGGAACCGCCGCATCCTAATTTTCAATAGAAGTCAATGGGGAAATAGGTTTCTGAGACAGACCTGGCACTTTCTAAGATGTGATGGCTGCACCTGTTGTGTATGTGCGGTCAACCATGCCTGACCGCTTGGCTGTACAACTGATCATGTTTAACATATTACACCACATGTATCACTATTTGAAGTTAATCAGAGGCTAAAGAGCCATGAAAATTCACAACAGTTTAAACAACAGTCAATAAACAATCACGGACAAAAAAAAAAAAAACACACCCAAAAAGCATTATACATGCGGTAACCAACTGCGTTCCCTAACCATGCTGTGCGGTCATACCCTCAGAGCTGCACTCCACAGCACTTAACACAGATATCAATCAAGCCTTGAGCCTGACTTCATAAACTCCCCCTGGAATGGTGCCGCAGCAGGACCCTTTAACCCCCCTAGGAGTGCCGCAGCAGGACCCTTTAACCCCCCTAGGAGTGCCGCAGCAGGACCCTTTAACCCCCCTAGGAGTGCCGCAGCAGGACCCTTTAACCCCCCTAGGAGTGCCGCAGCAGGACCCTTTAACCCCCCTAGGAGTGCCGCAGCAGGACTATGGGGCGTGGAAGTCCAGAAAGAGGGCAGGGAGCATCAAGCCTTGCTTTATCAACTTCCTCTACTTTCCCCTTTATTTGTTCCTTGCTCCACAGCCCTGGAGGCCACATTGTTGGGCTCCTCTGTTTGGGGGACAGGAAACCACTGAAGGTGCAAGTGGGCGTTCCCTTTTTAATTGCTCTAAAGGCAAGCATGCTCAACCTGCGACCCTCCAGCTGTTGCAAAACTACAACTCCCATCATTCTTGGACAGCCTACAGCAGGGCATGGTGGGAGTTGTAGTTTTACAGCTGGAGGGCCGCAGGTTGAGCATCCCAGTCTAAGGCCTCCATCCCAGCTGTCATGGATGAGCGGAAAAACAGTTGCGTCCTGCATTTTTATATTTCTCATAGACTTTCAGCGAACACCTGAAGCTGAAAAAAAGCTAAGAAAAACAGCAGACCTGTGCGAAAGCACCAAACAGTAAGGGTAGATCTACACGGCGACAATAAATCGCGCGACACATAGGGCACAACTACACTGCAACATGTGTCGCGCGACATTTTTCATAATGATACGTCTATGGTGTCGCACTGCGACATGCTGTGACTCTGACAGTCGCAGAAAAATCAATTTCGAATTATTTGTTTGTGTCACGTCACTACAAAGCGGGAGTGAAGTGCTTGCTATTACTCCCGCTCCGTGGTCTCCCGCTGGCCCGCAATGCTCACCTTTCCAGCAGGGGGCGTCCGGACACTCCATAGCACATCCATGGTCCCGCGCTGCACTGACCTCCTGACGTACACGCGCCGCAACCTGACACGCTGTGTGACGTCAGACGCAAAGCAGCGCAGAATGATGGTGTCGGCGGCGCCCCTGCTGAAAAGGTAAATTGGTGCGACTAAGGCTAAGAGAGCTGCTGGCAACAAGGACGGGAGAGATGCTGGCACAAAGGGGGGAGAGATGCTGGCACAAAGGGGGGAGAGATGATGGCACAAGGGGGGGAGAGATGATGGCACAAGGGGGGGAGAGCTGCTGGCTCTGGGGTGGGGGGAACGGAGCTGATGGCACTGGGGGGAACTAAAGCACTTGGGCTGATCACACAGCGGGAACGAAGGGTGTTGGGGACTGATGGCAGGGGGTCTGATGAGTTTTTGTAAAGGAAAACAGTCTATTAATTCATTTTTTCTTATTAGATTACTCGATTAATTGTAAAAAAAATAATTGACAGAATACTCGATTACTGAAATGATCCCTAGTTGTTACCCAGCCTTCTAAGCCTCTTAAGGGGTTGTTCCACAAAATATATTCTACATTTTACAATCCAGCACCTGGGTCTTAATACTTTTGTAATTGCATGTAATTAATCCATCTGTATAGCGCCACCTGATGTTTGCACTTTTTGTAAACTCTCTGTCCAGCTCGCAGAGGTTGACATACATGCTCAGTTCCATCCTTCAACTGTCACCAGCTCCAGCAGAAAGGGCATGCCCCCTGAGGAAGTGCACGCTCCCAGCTGGATACAAATCTAGTACAGCAATTGGAGCAATGAATGGGCAGATCTCTGGATCCATGTGAGGTGCAGGGCTGGTTCAAAGTTTGTTAGAAAGAGGCTGCCTTGTGCTATATAATATCTGATTTTCATTTTTCACATTACTCATGTGATAAACCCTTTAATAACACACGAGTATATATGCAATGCAACATAACCTGCTCCCGTGCTGCTGGGAATGCTGCGCAACAGCCCAGCTGGCAGATATACAAGCTGCTTTCATGCTGCAGCAGTTTTTGAAAAAATAAAAAAACTGCAAGCTACTTTAAACTTTTTTTTTTTTTTTATCAGCTACAAGAGAATATGCCTTAAAGGGTTTGTCCCATGAGAAATATTCTACACTTTGCAAACCAGCACCTGGATCTGAATCCTTTTGTAATTGCATGTAATTAAAAATCTAGCAAAGCCACTAAGTTATTCAATATAATATATCTGTATAGCGCCACCGGCAGTTTGTTCTTTTTCTTATTTCTTTGACCTGCTCACTGAGAAGGCCGCACATGCTCAGTTTCATTCTTCAACTGTCTCCCAAGCTGTGATAGGGAGAGCTTGGACACGCCCCCCTTAGCTGCAGCAGACAGGACACACCCCCTGAGCTGTGATAGGGAGAGCTTGGACACGCCCCTTAGCTGCAGCAGACAGGACACGCCCCCTGAGCTGTCAGCTTGATATAAATCTAGCAGAGCAATGAATGTGGAGATCTCTGGTTCTATGTGAGGTACAGCACTGGTTATAGTTTTGTTAAAAAGGTTGTCATGTGCTGTATGATGTCTGATTTTCATATTTTACATTAGTCATGGAAGAACCCCTTTAAGTGTACATTCATACGGATGTTAAAACCAGATTAGTTTACACTTTTTTTATGGCCATTTTGCATCAGTGTGAGTTCAAAACATCGATTAAGGGTCCATTCACGGATCTGCAAAACACAGACACCGGCCATGTGCGTTCCACAGTTTGCGGTCCGCACATGGCCGGCGCTATGATAGAAATGCCTAATCTTGTCCGTGGCCGCGGAACAGAAGAGCGGATGCGGACAGCACATGGTGTGCTGTCCACGTCTTTTGCGGTCCCATTGAAATGAATGGGTCTGCACCCATTCCGCAAAATTGCAGAACAGATGCAGACCCATTCATGCGGAAGCGTGAATGGACCATAAAAATAAAATCTTTTTAAATCCCACCAGTGCCCTCTTTATATATAATGCCCCCATAGTACCTTCAGTATATATAATACCCCCCATTGTGTCCCCAGTAGAGATAATGGCCCCCTTTTTTACCCATGGTATTGTACATTTCTCCCTTTAGCGCAGACACAAATAATAATAAAAAATACCCACCTCAACCACTTGCACACGCAGGAACACTCGCCCCTCACTGCAGGCATCAGGACCTGTGCCCCCAGCATGATCATGTGACATCATCACACTGGGAGCACAGGTCCTTTTTAACAGCCTTTAGACGGGGGCACTTTTTTGTATCGTCCTGTGTAAAAGCGCCATTATAACGCCCTTAGACTGGGTTTACACCGTCAGGTTTCTTCTCACAGTTTTGAAGCCAAAAACAAAAGGTAGGTTGCAAAGGGAAAAAGCACACAGGAAAGATTGTACTTCTCTTTTTCAAATCTTCTCTCGGTTTTAGCTTCAAAAACCTGAAAATGTACTGGCCGAGGTGAAAGGTCAACTACAGTCATAGCAGACGTACAGTACAAAACATTTGGAGAAAGTGCGTGAGAAACATTCACACAAGTTATGTTAAGGGAAACTTATGAAATTTTCTGAAAGGTATAAAAAATAAATTATATATACACACACGGGGGGTATAGGTGAATTTATCATCCGGTCTATAAAAAAAAAATAAAAGTGCAATCCCTGGGAGATGTGCCCTTGAACTAATCAGCACTCACAATGCTGTCTCTCTCTTCTCGGCTGAACGCTCCACATAGTGAATTATTTCTCATCAGACAACTGCAGAAAATAAAGTTCTCAGGGCGAATATTTCCTTTGTAAACCTTATTATGGTCCCCACGTGCCCGGTATTAGGGCACATCTATCAGAAGTCCTGGATTTTATCGATTTGCAATTCAAGGCGGATTCATACAGCGTCTGTGAGCTTGACGACGAGCTCTGGTGGACTTTCCGACGCATTGTGCATTGGCGGCCTCGTTTCTTACATAGTTTAATCCTGACATTTAGAAAAACAAAATGGAGTCAGGGGACTCAAACGTACAGGAAAAAAAAAGAAAGTCCAAAGGAATCGTAACACAAAACATATATAGAATGACTTGTATAACACTTTGCAGTGTCAAACACGGCTGACCATGGAACCGAAGTGGTTAACTACCAGGATCTGAATTTCCTCCTGTATTTACAGTCATCTTCCTACTGCACATATGGGAGCCACTGCTGACCTGGCCCTGTACGACATGGGGACCTCGGAGAGCCTTGTGGCATCTGTTATAAAGCCACAAAAAAAGATGTGAACGTGTCACTTCAGCAGGTGACATTTATCATGTAGAGAAAGGTAATACAAGGCTCTTACTCATGTATTGTGATTGTCCATATTGCCTCCTTTGCTGGCTGGATTCATTTTTCTATTAAGTTTCCAAGGTTATGACTAGGGGTGCACCGAAATTCCGGCAGCCGACAATATCGGCCGAAAATGTACCTAATCCATTTCGGCCGATATTGTTACATATCGGCCGAAAATATGGGGTGTGGGATTTGTCACCCACCAAGTAGCTCACCATCTGCAGGCGGGCGGTTTACTTTAAGTCACTGCATCTTTATTTTACCTTACAATCGTGACGCTCCAGTAACAACTCTGCAGGCAGAGCGGAGGGCGGCGTAACGTCACTTACCATAAAGTGGGCAGAGCAGGTGCGTCACGTGAGTAAGTGACGTTACGCCGCCCTCCGCTCTGCCTGCAGAGTTGTACTGGAGCGTCACGATTGTAAGGTAAAATAAAGATGCAGTGAGTGATTAGTCTGCTGTGAGCAGCAGGGCCGGGGCTGTTATGGGTAGGGGGATCGGTCTATGGCACTGCTATGGGGAGGGGGGATCTGTGCACTGTTATGCCCATAACAGTGCACATATCCCCCCCTCCATAACAGCGCCACCCACAGATCCCCCTCTCCATAACAGAGCCACCCACAGATCCCCCTCTCCATAACAGCGCCACCCACAGATCCCCCTCTCCATAACAGAGCCACCCACAGATCCCTCTCCATAACAGAGCCACCCACAGATCCCCCTCTCCATAACAGAGCCACCCACAGATCCCTCTCCATAACAGAGCCACCCACAGATCCCCCTCTCCATAACAGAGCCACCCACAGATCCCCCTCTCCATAACAGCGCCACCCACAGATCCCCCTCTCCATAACAGAGCCACCCACAGATCCCCCTCTCCATAACAGAGCCACCCACAGATCCCCCTCTCCATAACAGAGCCACCCACAGATCCCCCTCTCCATAACAGAGCCACCCACAGATCCCCCTCTCCATAACAGCGCCACCCACAGATCCCCCTCTCCATAACAGCGCCACCCACAGATCCCCCTCTCCATAACAGAGCCACCCACAGATCCCCCTCTCCATAACAGCGCCACCCACAGATCCCCCTCTCCATAACAGAGCCACCCACAGATCCCCCTCTCCATAACAGCGCCACCCACAGATCCCCCTCTCCATAACAGCGCCACCCACAGATCCCCCTCTCCATAACAGCGCCACCCACAGATCCCCCTCTCCATAACAGAGCCACCCACAGATCCCCCTCTCCATATATAATATGATTTATTAAATTCATGAAAAAGAATTATTAATAAAATCATTAAAAAAAAAAGTATTTTAAAAGTATTTGGGCAAAAAGGCAGTTTCGGTTTTCGGTCAAGGGCATCCTGAATTTTCGGTTTCGGACCAGAATTTTCATTTCGGTGGACCCCTAGTTATGACCACCCTGTAATCCAGCAGCGGTGGTCAAGCCGGCACACTATAGCAAAAGGCAATGGCTTCTCTGGTGGCCGGGAGTGCACATAGGCATCCCAGCCACCTCGTATCTGCTCTGCAGCGGGGGCCACAACCCCTGGGAACGAGCAGTGTATAATGTGATGGAAAAATAAATCCAGCCAGCAAAGGAGGCAATATGGACAATCCCAATACATTAGTAAGTGCCTTGTAGTAACTTTTCTGTAAACCTGCATAAACTACACTGCCTGTGCCTAAAGGGCTTTTCCAGGACTCCAGTATTGATGTCAAAAATATCTGATCGTGGGAGTCCAACACCCGGGAACCCCACTGATCAGCTGTGGCAGGCAGCCGCTGGAATCTATACAGTGGACGGAAGCAGAGTCAGACCAAAACAGTCAAAATCCCAGAAAAATCCTTTAAAAGGGATTCCCAGTTAGTTTTTTTTAAACAGGCATCCCAGTTATATCATGTTATCCCCTACTCACAAAATAGGTGATCACTATTAAACTGGTGGGGGTCCTACTGCTGGGACCCCACCGATCAGGAAAACGGGGGCCCCAAACCCTGTGGGGCTGACCTGAAACAAAAGGAGCGGGTGACCGGAAATATGCGCTGCCGCTTCATTCATTTCTATGGGAGTTCTAAAAAAAATTAAAAATAGGCGAGCGCTGTACCTGATCGGCGAGTGCCCCCCCCCCCCCGATCTAATAGTTATCCCCTACTGGGTGAATAGGGGATACCGTATTTCCCGCAGTATGTTAAAAATGCCTAACGGATGGGGGCCATTGAAATAAACGGGTCTGCATCTGATCCGCATTACGAAACTACAGCGTGCGTGCGGCCTAACCAGAATAACCCTTTCGCAATGTTTTGGTTGAACCCATAAGTATGTTGAAAGGGTTTTCCTAGATTTAAATGCTGATGGCCTCCTCAGTATCTGATCAGTTGGGGGGTCCGACACGCAGGACCCCCCCCGATCAGCTGTTTGCAGGACCCCCCCCGATCAGCTGTTTGAGAGGGCACAGGCACTCGCAGTAGCTCCACAGCCTTCTCGCAGCTGTGCTTTGAATCGCGCTCAGCCCCAGTCACTTCTATGGGGCCGAGCTGCCCCCTAGGCCACGTGACCGATAATCGTGTCATCCCTCGGCCTAGGGGGAAGAAGAGAGAAGGTGTGCGGTGCTACTGCGAGCGCCGGTGCCTTCTTGAACAGCTAATCAGCGGGGGTCCCGAGGGAGCAGGTAGATACTCTTCCCTCCACAGATCCAGTGGGATCTATAAAAAAAAAAAAAAAAAGTTGGTAAAAAGCTTGACAACCCCTTTAAAGAACTCATCCGCTGGATGCCGCTAATGGCTGCCCACGATCGCCGACAGCCCCATAGAGCAGTAGTGTACACGCATTAACGCTGCCTTATTCAAACAAGGAGAGCGGGCCCCAATTCTTATTATCTGTGGGGGCCCTAGCCGATAAGACACATCCCCCTGTACGTTGTCTTAAAGGGGTATTCTGGTTGTATGAAGTTATCGCCCCATCCGCAGGATAGCTATTAGAACGGTGGGGGTCCTACCGCTACGTCCACGACTGTGGATAGGGGATAACGTCAAACTACCAGAAGGAATACATTTTTCTTACCTGAAAATGTTGTTTCCTGGAGTCCGCAGGCAGCACAGGGACAGCTCGATCTGTGCTGCCGCAGGACGACCAGGGAACACGTCCGTGTGCATGAGCCCTAAGGGTAAACGCAGTGGATTCTCCTCAGCGCTCACCGCTGGCATCCTGTCATATTACTGCTCATAGGAATTTATCTACATCAATGGCTCCCAGGTAAGGTCTCCGACCTGCAGCTTTCTGACAGGGCATGCTGGGAGTTGTAGTGTAGTAACATGATTAGCAGGTCAAAACCAGTCTTTTTTTTTTTTTTTTTTACCGCAGACATCATTACAATGAGGTATTTTGTGAATATTTATATATATACAGGCCACCAATTAGCATTTTCTCACAAAACCACAACATACACCCATGATATTGCACTGCTACAAATAAATGTGTCCCTTCGTGACAGAGAAATCACCTCACAGCTGCCCAGAGAGCCATGATAAAACATCCCAGCACGACATGCGGTTACAGGGAGAATCGGGAGCTTTCTCTTCCACTATTGTTGCACTACTGCTCTCAGCAACCCTCAGAAATTGCGGGAAAGCGGCCAAATGACCAGCGATGCTCTGCGCATGCGCCGCCAGCGCGCTACACGAAATGGCGGCTGTGCTCCGCTCTCGGATCACAAAATGGCGGCGAGAATAATCCACATACTGAAGCGACACCAGGCAGATAAATCCTACAAAACAAGGCAACGAGAAAAAAAAACAGGCGGTGTTTATCCGTGCAGAAAAGCGGCTAAATCCCGGGTTTATTATCGTACAGCTCCAAAGTCGCCCCTCATTCCGTGACACCTTTCTAAATCAATTGGGGCTCCTCATTATAACACACACCGTACTCCTCAACATCGATATTTTATTAGTAATCCATAGGGCAGATCCAGGTCCCGTAGCTGCCGAACCGTCCACTCTCGCAGCCGCTGCCTCCGCCGTTCCAGAAGCTTCCACCAACCCATCCCTCCCCCAGCTTGTCTCAGCACGACGCGCATGCGTAGAGCGAATCCGCAGGCATCTCTCTGCGGCAGACAAGAATGTGTTGGGGGAAGAGGCGTTCTGCGCATGCGTACTGAGCTACCTGGCTGTGTTATTGAGGGAGGGGGATGGGTGTCTGAAATGGAGCTGGGCATGCGCAGTACATTTCTACTGCCGGTAATTGGTTGCTAGGCACAAAGCTATAACTCGAGCCAAGTCAATGTCAGGACGTCTGTCATAAAGACAAGAAATGTGTGAAATGTTCCTGATTGTAGAGGAGTGGTGAAATGGATAGTACACAAGGAAGGAATATAAGCGTCAGTGCTGCGGGATATATATTAGTCCTAAGCAGTAAAACCGGACATAGAAAAGAAAGATCGCACGTAAAAATCTAAATCTGTGCTACGGCTTAAAAGTGGTGCCTTTTTTAATGCCAATGTGACAATATTTAGTTGCATGGGCGTTATTAGATGCATGCCTCATAAATTATCCCAAGCCTATGGTAGCGCAGCGTATAATGTAAGAAAAGGTGTTGAAAGATGGTTTTAGTAAATGACCCCCACTGAATTCAGGAGTCTCAATCAATGCCATTACCACAGCTGTATAAAATCCAGCACCTGGCCATGCAGCCTGCCACTGCCACAGGTGTATAAAATCCAGCACCTGGCCATGCAGTCTGCCATTACCACAGTGTATAACATCCAGCCCCGGCCAGGCAGTCTGCCATTGCCACAGGTGTATAACATCCAGCACCTGGCCATGCAGTCTGCCACAGGTCTATAACATCCAGCCCCCGGCCATGCAGTCTTCCATTACCACAGGTGTATAACATCCAGCCCCCGGCCATGCAGTCTGCCATTGCCACAGGTGTATAACATCCAGCACCTGGCCATGCAGTCTGCCACAGGTCTATAACATCCAGCCCCCGGCCATGCAGTCTTCCATTACCACAGGTCTATAACATCCAGCCCCCGGCCATGCAGTCTTCCATTACCACAGGTTTATAACATCCAGCCCCCGGCCATGCAGTCTTCCATTACCACAGGTGTATAACATCCAGCCCCTGGCCATGCAGGCTTCCATTACCACAGCGTATAACATCCAGCCCCCGACCATGCAGTCTTCCATTACCACAGTGTCTAACATTCAGCCCCCGGCCATGCAGTCTTCCATTACCACAGTGTATAACATTCAGCCCCCGGCCATGCAGTCTTCCATTACCACAGTGTATAACATCCAGCCCCCAGCCATGCAATCTTCCATTACCACAGGTGTATAACATCCAGCCCCTGGCCCTGCAGTTTTCCATTACCACAGCGTATAACATCCAGCAACCGACCATGCAGTCTTCCATTACGACAGTGTATAACATCCAGCCCCCGGCCATGCAGTCTTCCATTACCACAGTGTATAACATCCAACCCCCGGCCATGCAGTCTGCCATTACACACATTTGTGATAGAAAAGAAAGAATGGTGTGAAAGAACTTGACTGGTCCACACACAGCCCGGACCTCAACCCTATCCAACACCTTTAGGCCTCGTTCATATTTCCCTGTTCATTAAAAAAAAAAAAAGGGAAAATCCATCCGTGAAGATTCCGTGTGCGGTCTGGTCTGCGTGTCAGTGTTTTGCCCTCCATGTGTCATCTGTATTCCACAGACAGTGCTCAACAATGGTCCATGAAAAACAACTGCAAAGTCAGCGGTTTGTCACAGACCCTTAGGGCTCATGCACACGACCGTATATATTTTGCGGTCCGCAAACAACGTATCCGCAAAAAATATGGATGACATTTGTGTGCATTCCGTATTTTGCGGAATGAAACAGCTGGCCCCTAATAGAACAGTCCTATCCTTGTCCGTAATGCGGACAATAATAGGACAAGTTCTATTTTTTGGCGGAACGGAAATACGGACATAC
Source organism: Bufo bufo (assembly GCF_905171765.1). Lineage (NCBI taxonomy): Eukaryota > Metazoa > Chordata > Amphibia > Anura > Bufonidae > Bufo > Bufo bufo. The sequence continues at coordinate 50,623,747 of NC_053389.1, read as the reverse complement.
AGAAACGGAATGCACACAGAGTAACTTCAGTTTATTTTGCTGACCCAATGAAGTGAATGGTTCCGCATACGGTCCGCAAAAAACCCGAAACGGAAACAAAATACGTTCGTGTGCATGACCCCTTAGACTTCAATGGGCGTGGTGCATGTCTCCGTAATTTTTCGACTGACCAATCAATGCTTTGTGGAAAACCACTGATGTATGAACAAACACATTAAAATCAATGGGTACGTGTGCTGTCCATGATTTGTGAACGAGGCCTTAGGATGACCTAGAACGGAGATTGCGATCCAGAACCCCTTGTCCAGCATTAGTGCCTGATCTCACAAATGTTCTTCTGGATGAATGGACAAAAAATCTCATAGACACATCCAGAATCTTGTAGAAGAGTGGAATCTGGTCTACCTGCAAAGGGGGCATCAACTCCATAGTATTACCTATGGAGGCAAAATGGGAGGACATAGAAGCTCCTGTAGGTGGAATCTGTAGATACTTTTCTCCATGTCTCGGCAGTGACCATTCTGACCACCCCACCAGTTCTGTTCTGTGACACGTTCTACCCAGTAACACGGCTGCTTGTTGCTTAGCACTGTTACCTGGGACACAGGACCATCACGCGATCCGAGCGATTGCTGGGGAGGGGGCTGTCATCGTGGGCGACCAAAAGGTTGGTAGGTAACCATGGAGACAAAGGAAGTCAGGAGCCTGGAACAAACAACTGATAACACTGCCTGCAGGTGACATCTGACCGGGGAGAAACACAGCAAAATGGATTTATAGCACTACGAATGAAATACCGGATGATTATACATGCAATTATGAAAATGCAGCAAGAGAAGTGGTACTGTGCAGTGTCCATGTATACAGAATAAGAGCAGACACTGAGGATTACACCCAGTATACAGGACATAAGAAGAGGTACTGTGCAGTGTCCATATATACAGAATAAGAGCAGATACTGAGGATTACACCCAGTATACAGGACAGGAGAAGTGGTACTGTGCAGTGTCCATATATACAGAATAAGAGCAGATACTGAGGATTACACCCGGTATACAGGACAGGAGAAGTGGTACTGTGCAGTGTCTATATATACAGAATAAGAGCAGATACTGAGGATTACACCCGGTATACAGGACAGGAGAAGTGGTACTGTGCAGTGTCCATGTATACAGAATAAGAGCAGATACTGAGGATTACACCCAGTATACAGGACAGGAGAAGTGGTACTGTGCAGTGTCTATATATACAGAATAAGAGCAGATACTGAGGATTACACCCAGTATACAGGACAGGAGAAGTGGTACTGTGCAGTGTCCATATATACAGAATAAGAGCAGATACTGAGGATTACACCCGGTATACAGGACAGGAGAAGTGGTACTGTGCAGTGTCCATATATACAGAATAAGAGCAGATACTGAGGATTACACCCAGTATACAGGACAGGAGAAGTGGTACTGTGCAGTGTCCATGTATACAGAATAAGAGCAGATACTGAGGATTACACCCAGTATACAGGACAGGAGAAGTGGTACTGAGCAGTGTCCGTATTGTTTTTCTACGTGGAATATGAACACAATGCAAATCCTTATTCAAAGCAGGTTTTTACGGTTTTGCGTTTTATAGCCGTGAAATTGTAGCCGGTTAAATGATAGCTTGCCATTTTGCCTATTCAAATCGTCCCCCAGTCTGTACGTCCTGCGAGATGTTCACCGGTGGCGAGGTCACAGAGCAGTTTAGACGGCCATAACTGAGTAGGTGAGGGGCAATCACTGCATCCACAGATTGCACATTATGTCCAGGTTTATAAATTGTAAAAATTCTCTGCACCGGCGCCTCCCATGACGGGGATGTGGCAAAACGTGTGTGCACAATACAAGCGTACAAAGGTCATCTGTAAACGGCACAATCCCAGGGACGCGCTTTACTATTTATTACCTGAACCTTGGACATAGATGTTTACTGACAGGGAGCACCCTATAAATGCCACACGCACACGTCACATTACCCATCTCCAGGTATCAGCGGCTTAGCAGACTGTGGGGGTCATTTGTAGATGACCCCCAGTATCACACATTATAGGCTTAGATACAGCGGCTCAACAGACAATATCTCACTTTATAGTATTAGATGCAGCAGCTCATTACCCAGTATCACAAACTATAGGCTAAGGCCTCCAGCACACGACCGAATTTTTGGCCCGCGTCCGATCCGCAATCTTTGCGGATTGCAGGCAGAACGATTCATTTCTATGGGGCTGCAAAAAATGTGGACAGCACATGAATGTCATCTGTGCGGCAAATTATACAACATGTCCTATTCATGCGGTTTTGCGAACAAGAATAGGCCTTTCGACAATGAGGCCCGCAAAAAATGACAGAGCCAGTATCCTCACTTTGCGGATCCGCGGTTTGTGAACCGCAAAACGCATATGGTTGTGTGAATGTAGCCTTAGCTGCAGCAGCTCATAGGAAAGTATCACATGGTAGGATTAGATACAGCAGCGCAGCAGACAGTATCACACATAACGGGGTTAGATACAGCAGCTGAGCAGACAGTATCATATGATAGACTTAGATACATCAGCTCAGCAGACAGTATCACACATGATAGGATTAGATACAGCATCTCAGCAGACAGTATCACACATGATAGGATTAGATACAGCATCTCAGCAGACAGTATCACACATGATAGGATTAGATACACAGCTCAGCAGACAGTATCTCACATGAGAGGATTAGATACAGCATCTCAGCAGACAGTATCACACATGATAGGATTAGATACAGCATCTCAGCAGACAGTATCACACATGATAGGATTAGATACAGCATCTCAGCAGACAGTATCACACATGATAGGATTAGATACAGCATCTCAGCAGACAGTATCACACATGATAGGGTTACGGATTTTATATATATATATATATGTCACTAGTTATAAGATTATCTACATTGGTGTAGTAAAAGGAGCTGTCTAGGGCCACTAAAAATGAAATGAAATGTACTGAAATGATACGAGTGAACGGCCCTTCATTTTGTCATTAGAAAGGTGACAATCAAGGTGGGATTTGGAATGGAGGCCATAGCATTCCTAGTATCAGCATGATGGCATTCGATGCCTGTGTGCATATACAGAGATATTTTATTATGGCTGTAGGCCACCGCTCGGCTGGTTCCAGCACGTGTCTCTTATGTAAGGATGGAGGGGGCAGTAGTAGTGCGGTATCATGTTCCATGCTGGGACAGTGCCTTGGATCATTAGTCTTTGAGGGTCAATTACTGTCCTTAGACAGCTGCCTCCTGCTATTTATAGCAATATGTATGGGCTATGTGGAGAACGCCGCTGGAATAACGCACAGGAGTCCTAGAGGCCCCAGAGACAACCTCTGAAAGAAGATGCCGGGAAGTACAGCTCTGAAGCCATGCTGAGAATTTTTAAATCCACAGTATGTGTGGATTTTAAGTGCCGATATCAAGCTTTGCAATGCAAAAGGGTGAGACCTGGGGCAAATCTGCGTAAATATCTGTGATAAAATCCGCAAGTAACACGTGGATTTTGGTCTGGAAACGCAGTGAAAAACTGTACTGAAATCAGCGTGGAAACTCCGCGCTGTGTGCATACTATATACCTTTATATTGATAGCCTATGCTTAGGACAGGTCATCAACATCAAATCGGCAAGGGTCCGACTCCAGGCACCTTACCAGGGGTGGGCAACCTGTAGCACTCCAGCTGTTGTGAAACTACAATTCCCAGCATGCTCCATTTATTTCTATGACAGTTCTGAGAAGAGCAGAGAAAGTATGCATGCTGGGCATATAAGCCCCGCCCCCCGACCCATCCAGAAACACCTATTTGTGGGCGGGGTTGGTATTAGCCCCACCTGTTTTCGGCTCAGGACTGTCTGTGAAAATCAGAGAGAGTTGGCAGCTATGGGAGTTATTCAGTGGTGACCCTACCCTTTCCGCTGCCTGAGGCGAAAACTGAAATGGCGCCTCAACCTTCCAATGCCAATTTCTTAACCTAACCCTTTCCCTCCAGCCCTACTGTTAAAGACATTACATACAGCTCTACGAAACATACAGGGTAATGCAGCGCCATATACTGTGCTTCCCAATACTATACTGCAGAAACAGATAATCCCCCTTCTCCTGCCCCTACCTGGCCTCATTGGTGGTGCACCCCTGGAGTTGTAGTTTCACAACAGCTGGGGTGCCACAGGTTGCCCACAGGATAGGCCATTGATTACATGGCCTAGTTGCAGATCAGTCCCGTTCAAATGAATGGGCTGGGGCTGCACTACCAAGCACAGCCACTATACAATGTACAGCTCTGTGCTTGGTATGCTGTGAGGAGGCCGCAGCACTCACGGGAGCCCCATGGCCTCCTCAAACAGCTGATCTCCTCCACCAATCTGATATTGATCCGTTGATGATGTCATCAATTTACAGAAACTTGAATACCCCTTTAAGCTTCGTGATGCATGTTATGTTATGTTGTGCTAAGTGGCAGTGCACGTGTATAAAATATGTTAGGGAACCTATTGGGGTGCAGAGGTAGCAATTGTGATCAGGCCCTGGTGCCGGAAAGCGCACCAAGACCTCTGTGACATTTGTATTATAAACGGCATATTGTGGGGTGGAGGTAGAGCTATTACAGATTTTGCATTGAGACTAGAGCTTCAGGTTACGCGCCTGTACGTGATGGTGCTCATTGTGGGGGGGACTCTATAGGGGACGGACACATCTGGCCTATATGCTGCAGATGTTTTGCAATGGATCTGCACACAGTGGCAGCACAATGGATGGAAATTCCGCACATAGCTTCACATGCGGTACTGATTCCACGTCACTTTATGTTGCGGTTTTGAGCCCTGGATTTCCACCTTTGCAATGTGAAAGGTGAAGTCTGCTGCAATTACACAGCATTTCCGCAGCAAAATCGACACTATAAGGTCAGATTTTGTTGTTGTGGATTTCAGACAGGTACAGTGCAGATTTCTCCTAATGTGCAATACTACAGGCGGCTGCATTCATGTGCCCCTCATCTCTGCACCCTTGGAGGGCCCCAGAGGTCAGCCTCTTTCTTCCTATGAAGGGTCTGGCTGGGAGATCTTTTACAAGCAGGGAACCCCCATCCCTCCTCCAGTCACATTAGGAGAACAAAAACAACACCCCCCCCAATCAATGTCACGCGACACATGTTGCAGTGTAGTTGTGCCCTATGTGTCATCGTGTAGCCCTAGCCTTATTCTCAATGCAACCTGCATCGTGAATATCTGTGTACAGAGCAATCACCTGCATGCCCTGTGTGTATAGAGCTACATGCACTTAATGGATACAGCATACTGCCTACACGGTATCTAGAGCTGCATGTAATGTATTTAGAGCTGCATACACTGTATATAGAGCTACGTGCACTATATGTAAAGCTGCATACACTGTATCTAGAGCTGCATTTAAGGTATTTAGAGCTGCGTACACTGTATCTAGAGCTACGTGCACTATATGTAAAGCTGCATACACTGTATCTAGAGCTGCATACACTGTATCTGGAGCTACATGCACTATATGTAAAGCTGCATACACTGTATCTAGAGCTACGTGCACTATATGTAAAGCTGCATACACTGTATCTAGAGCTGCATACACTGTATCTAGAGCTGCGTGCACTGTATGTAAAGCTGCATACACTGTATCTAGAGCTGTGTGCACTATATGTAAAGCTGCATACACTATTTGTAGAGCTGCATACACTGTATCTAGAGCTGCGTGCACTGTATGTAAAGCTGCATACACTGTATCTAGAGCTGTGTGCACTATATGTAAAGCTGCATACACTATTTGTAGAGCTGCATACACTGTATCTAGAGCTGCGTGCACTGTATGTATAGAGCTGCGTGCGCTATATGTAAAGCTGCATGCACTGTATGTATAGAGCTGCGTGCACTGTATGTAGAACTGCATGTAGTGTATGCAGAGCTGTGCGCACTGTACATATAAAGCTACATACACTATGATGGAAATGTATCATCCCCTCTGCACCAGAAAACTGGAACAAACAAAAAAGAAAAATAATAAATAACAAAGTGTGGCACAAGGCGCCGTTCGCCACTTTCTGAGTGGCGTGAAGCCGGTGTAGGCGACCCATTAGATTCATTACAACCTGCCCCAGGAAACAGCCATTGATTATAGTGGACATCTACACCGGCTCTTTTGCTGATATAGACCTCAGTTTTGAGGCACGGACCTGCCCAGATGCGCCTCTTACTAAATGTAGGGAGAAATGAATACTGATGTGTAAAACGCCTGTCATGATAAATCTCCCTGTGTACGTATAGAGCCGCGTGCACCGTACGTGTACAGCTGAGGGCGCACAAATTGACTTTGTAATAAATTAGACCGAAAAATCCTTAGGTAGTTTATGCAGCAAATTGATCACATGACGCGCGACGTTTAGCAATTTTGTCACAAAAATGGCTTGAAAAACCAAGCAGCCACATAAAAAAAAAGGCCACAAACATTGCACCGGGCTTGTCACAGGGGCTCAGGCAGGATGATAAATGTGGCGCGGGGACAGATGTTATATAAAGATTATTACTATTATGATTTTGTCTCACTCCTTCGCAGCCATTGGTCGGCTCCGTTTGAGAGACAATTTTACGCCAGAATTGTGGCGCTGTTTTGGAGCAAAACGGCGCCTCTCAGGCCACACCCTCTTCTAGAGGATTAAAAAAAATATTGAGAAAGTCTAAATGCACCAAATTGCGCCAGATTTTAGTCACAGAAGGCCTTAAATTTTGACTGCTGGCAGAATGCTTCCTCTATGGAGTCCTAGCTCCATTGCAGGCTCTGGAACAGCTGCCTGCGCTCCTCTCTGTGCTCTCTGCACACTGCTCCCTCTGTAATGGTGCCTGTCTGTTCCACACAGCCAGCCCCATCCTCTTTCTCACCCCCCTTCGTATTTTCCCAGCGCTTCTCCCCCCCACAGAAAAATTTCATAGCCAAATGCCAACGCGCATGCGCACTACTACGACCCGCCACTGGCTTCTGCGCAGACTGGGGAAGTTCCGTTTCGGCGCCTGCGCAGAGCGGCCCCGCCCTCCACCACCCCCTCAGCTCCCCATTCACCTCACTGGCCGCCGCGCATGCGCAGAGTCAGTGTCGGCGCCGAAGAGCTGGTTGTGAGTGTGTGACCGGGACGCGGCGGAGAGAGTGCGCGGCGCAGAGGAGCGAGCACATCCGGGGAGATCTACAACAACCTACCCGCCAATGCTGGGCTACGCGGCCCTCCTCACCCTACCTCCGTCTGCATGAGCCGGGACACCGAGCCAGCATGGTCCGGGAAACCAGGCACCTGTGGGTGGGGAACTTACCCGAGAACGTGCGAGATGACAAGATTATCGAGCATTTTAAACGGTGAGTGGCCGCGACGTGGCGGAGGATACTGGGAGATCACTACCGGTGCAGGAGAGGGGGCTCTGCCGGCTGGATCCTGATTATTCCGCCAGTGACCGAATGTACCAACGGTTCCTGACAGGATTTACCTCAGATATTCGGCTGCTGACCGATCACACCGGCGGTACCTGACCGGATTTACCTGGAGTACGAGGCTGCACCCGGTTATTCAGGCTGTGCCCGAATCGACCACAGTCCCTGACAGGATTTACCTCCTCTACCCGGCGGTGCCCGGTCATACAGCCTGCGCCGCGTGGGCACCGGCAGCTCCTGACAGGATTTACCTCAGATACCTGCTCCCCAATTATTCCACCTGTCCTCCATCAAGATTATAACCTCTGTGCCGGTTGTTTTGTCCCTGGCTGCAGTGATAGTCCTGTCCTCGTGGCCGTGAGACACCCCCCCCCCTCAAGTAGCAGCACCCCAATAGTTACAGAGGGTGCTCTATAGGATATACCTCAAACTCCTGATGCCTCCTATTTCTGGTGGACCCTACGTCTCCCCCGTCTCTGGTGGCGATTGCGTGACTGGACCTGATATCCCCTGCATGGGTCAAACGTTGGCCATCTCTGGTGGTTTTGTGAACCTAAGGCTACCCCCGTCTCTGGTGGCAGTTGTGTGACTGGACCTGATGTCCCTCCATCTCTGGTGGCAGTTGTGTGACTGGACCTGATGTCCCTCCATCTCTGGTGGCAGTTGTGTGACTGGACCCGATGTCCCTCCATCTCTGGTGGCAGTTGTGTGACTGGACCCGATGTCCCTCCATCTCTGGTGGCAGTTGTGTGACTGGACCCGATGTCCCTCCATCTCTGGTGGCAGTTGTGTGACTGGACCCGATGTCCCTCCATCTCTGGTGGCAGTTGTGTGACTGGACCCGATGTCCCTCCATCTCTGGTGGCAGTTGTGTGACTGGACCCGATGTCCCTCCATCTCTGGTGGCAGTTGTGTGACTGGACCCGATGTCCCTCCATCTCTGGTGGCAGTTGTGTGACTGGACCCGATGTCCCTCCATCTCTGGTGGCAGTTGTGTGACTGGACCCGATGTCCCTCCATCTCTGGTGGCAGTTGTGTGACTGGACCCGATGTCCCTCCATCTCTGGTGGCAGTTGTGTGACTGGACCCGATGTCCCTCCATCTCTGGTGGCAGTTGTGTGACTGGACCCGATGTCCCTCCATCTCTGGTGGCAGTTGTGTGACTGGACCCGATGTCCCTCCATCTCTGGTGGCAGTTGTGTGACTGGACCCGATGTCCCTCCATCTCTGGTGGCAGTTGTGTGACTGGACCCGATGTCCCTCCATCTCTGGTGGCAGTTGTGTGACTGGACCCGATGTCCCTCCATCTCTGGTGGCAGTTGTGTGACTGGACCCGATGCCCACCCCCCTCCATTTCCAGTGGTTGTTGAGTGGCTGTCTCCCCCCCCCCCCCCCCCCTTTCATCTCTGATAGCAGTTGCGTGACAACACCCAATATCCCTCTCCCATCTCCAGTGGCAGTTGAGGACCTAATGCCGAACCCCCCCCCCCAATCTCTGGTGTCAGTTGCGTGACAGGACCCAATTCCCCGCCCCATCTCCGGTGGTGGTTGAGTGACTGGACCCAATGCCGCCCCCCCCCCCCCATCTCTGGTGACAGTTGCGTGACAGGACCCAATGCCCCCCTATCTCCGGTGGCGGTTCGGTGACTGGACCCAATGTCGTGTGTCGTCGTCCCCCCATCTTCGGTGGCGGTTGAATGACTGGATCCAATGCCCCTCTCCCCCTTCTCCAGTGGCGGTTGCATGAATAGACCTGCCATTCCCCTGGCTGTAGACCCCATACCTTACCTGAACTCCTGGGTCTCAGCAGCTCCATCATTATGCCCACTCTTCCTCCCTGGCAGCCCTTTGATTTTCCCACTGCCTGTAGCACAATTGCTGGTGGTTCCTGTGCTTTCCTGCTGTGACCTGGCTTTTCTTGGCCCCATCTTTCCCATGGTATAATTGACTGGATTCCTCCACCATTTACCTTTCCCTGACTATCCCTGAGCTTTACCCATTAATCCCATTGATGTGATGCCTGTGACGGGCCCCTCCATCTCCAGTGCCTTGCACTGTCCCTGTGTATGTAGTGTTGCTGCAGGGCTGATCCAGACACCATGTTCTGTCAGGCTCCTGCGTGGACACCATGCCGGCAGTGTGCATTTCTCATCATGTCCCTCTCTTTCTATATTTGTGCTGCGTCCTGTAGCGGGGGTGGGGTGGTGGGGGGTTCAATAATCTATGGTATGTGCAGAATATTCCCGTTTCCTGGATTTGAGCCCGATATATGCTGAAAGGGGCACATCCATGGGTTTTGCATTGGTGCAAATGCGATGCCACATTTTGTTCACTAGGTATATATGTAGCCTGTGTGTGTGTGTATGTGTATATATATATATATATATATATATATATATATATGTATTTTTCAGGGCACAGAGCGGTTATAAAGAAATGTGCGCCATCCTGATCTTGGCTGGAGATGCATCGCTTGTATTGTTTGTGATTTTGCTCTTGGGCTGGTGAATTATTAAACATTTTACCCTTCCTCCCCTTTAATTTCAGTGTGTGTGGGGGGAGGGGGAGCTGTGGGATTTCATTGCGCTGTGTTCACAATGGCTATTAGTCCTGGATTTCATGGGAACCTCAGGCTAGGATCCCGTCCTGTCCACACTGCCAGGGAACTGACCCCGGGGTCCACACATAGTCCCTGCGATGGAGGCAATGTCCGTGTTTCCCGTGGACAAAAAACAATAATAAAATGTCTTTAGCCTATTGTACGCTGGGGGAGGGGGGCGAGCTGTGATCTCTGCATCCTTGTATGGATAATTCCCAGCAGTGACCTCCCTGCTCCCACCCATAATAATCCAGAGCCGTGGGTTCTGCAGATCCCGGAGCGGAGGTTCTCCTTAAAATGGCGACCGGCACCTTTCTTTGGTTTACTCAACCCCCCCCCCATCCCGGGTGCAAGTTGTGTACACAGACGCTTGCCTCCCCTACGACATGTCCCTCGCAGCCTCTCCCTCAGTCTCTGCAGTGACGCGGTAACATTTGGGCACCTTTGTACGCCAGGAGGGGCTCCTCTTCGCCTTCAGCGTCGGTTATTTTTGGAGCCCCCCCCCCCCAGGTTAATCTGACATTTTGTACTCGGCAGGATAGAGCAAATAAAGCCTCTTGTGTTGCTAGGATTTTCACAGCGACTGAAAAGGGCTTTAAATATTGTGCCCAAAGTTACCATGGAGAGGTTGCTAAGAGATGCAGCGAGGGAGGGATCTAGATGGCAAATTCACAATAAGCTCCTCTTATTTAAAGCAGGGGGCATCTGCCGTGTGCGTACGCTGCGGGGCCGCCGTGATTATTTTTTTATTTTAAATAATGGTTATTTTACATGGTATTGTCCACAAGCTGGGAATGTGAATGGAGAATCATGTCCTGCATCCCAAAATCAGAATCTGAGCCCGACCTGGCGCAGACACTTCTCCAGACAGTCGCTTTTTGCTTCTTATATCCTTCTGCTTTTTGTGTGTGTATATAATATATATATATACACACACACACACTGCGTGTTCTTCCCACCCATCCCCCAACCCATGAAGATTATTTGAAGCTTGCTCACATAAAAGCCTCTTTGGATCTCCAGAGAACATGTGCTCCACCGCGCTGTGAAAATGCAGTCATTTTTTTTTTTATTATTTAGAATTTTTTTTTTCTTCTTTTTCCCCTTTCTTAAAGCTGCATTGTCCTTGGGAATGTGTAAACAGCAGTTTGCCTTTGTCTAGGGTGGGAATTGCTTTTATTGTCCAATATCTGCAGTTACTGCGCCTTTTGTTGAGTAAATGCCCTGCTCTTGTAGATTTTACATCTGAATTGCTCCCTGATTGCTTCAATGGTATGTTTACTGTCGTTTCCCACATGTTAAATACCCTCTACGGAAACCCCCCCCCCCCCCCCCAAAACATAACAAAAAAAAAACAAAAAACCCCAGTTGGATCGAATGGCTCTCAATAAGCCACTATGACAAAATAGAAGAATACACGTCCAACATCCGTTGTAAGAGAAATACTATGTGAACTATAGATCTCCAACTAGTGAAAGATGGCGTCTCCCTCTATTACTTCTAATTTCCATGCAGTATATTACATTTCTCTGGTGAAAGTGCGATCTCCTGGAGCCGTGCAGATGAGCCCCTCGCAGCATAGACATCGGTGTAAAATCCTGGCCTGCTCTTACGTCTTGTGGAATTGTTTTCTGTGGGGCTCCTTGACGCCTTGTTTTGTCACTGTGCTGGGGAGAATTGCAGGGTTGGTTGTCACCGGGCACATGCCGCTCATTAGGGCATTGTCACAACGTAGGAATCAGTGTTTCTGAACCTTCCAGTCCCTGGGTCCTTGCACTTGCTCGGTTTTATCTGGCTCCGGTTATCTAGGTTATCCACATGCCTGTTCACTGACTCACCACGTCATAGCCCATGTTTTCACTCAAGGACAAAGTCTGCAATGTGGTTTTCTAAATTGGGCCGGCTCGCTCCTTGTGTTACATTTGTTGTGAAATGTGGACTTTACCTACTAATACTCTGTATGGCACTGCGGCTACAAAGAGCAACTTATGTTTAGCTTGTCACCAAGGTGCGTCGCTGGAAGTGCAGCTTCGATAGAAAATACTTTGTCTATGCCTTATATCGCTCATTGTCCCAGTCGTCGTCCTGACTAATTCGCTTTTGTTCATGTCATTGTTTGTTGTGCCGACTTGTTGACGCGCGCGCGTCTTAGTGATTTTTATGCGGCGTTTGATTATATATATATATATATATATATATATATATATATATATATATATATTTTTTCCCCCCTGTTGTACAATGTGTTGTTTGATACCAAAATAGATTGGCGCATATTTTGACAGCCTGGATGGGAATGGGCGCTCCTGATTCACACTCTTTCACAAATGACCGTACATTGAAAGCAGAATTATTTAGCTTGTTTGAAAATGGTTTCCATTGTTGCAAATATTGTAATAGTTATACTGTTTTTGTTAAAAACTAACCAAATCCAGGAAATGTTTAAAACAAGGGTGCTGCTATCCCTTTAGGCTACCTGCACATGGGCGCGGGCTGTCATGCAGACATGCCGCACACATTACCATGTGTTTCCGCACCAAAAAACGGATTTGCTGCATATCTCACCCAAAATCCGCATGGGACAAAAAAAAGTCTACGTGAGATTTTTCTAATTTTGTACACTTTGCTGGTATTGTAAAACTGTACGTAATCCGCAACGCGCGCAGGTAGCCTTATGCGGCGGTTAACACTAATCGCTAGGCTGCCCCTGTAGCTGCAGTGGTTTCAGGTAGCAATAACCTCTGTGTGGTACCCATTGCTCTGCCAAATGTTTAACAGCGCCTAGGCTTCCTACACACGTGGATTAGGCCACATGCACACGATGGTTGTTTGTTTCCGTGTCCATTCCATTTTTTTTGCGGCTAGGTTGCGAACCAATTCATTTAAATGGGTCTGCAAATAATGCGGACAGCTGTACGCATCCGTATGTCCGTTTCGCAGCCCCGCCCAAAAAAATAGAACATGTCCTATTCTTGTCCGTTTTAGGCATTGTTACAATGGATCCGCCCAAAAAAACGGATGGCATATGGATGTCATCAGTTATATTTTTTTGCGGACCGCAAAACACATATGGTCGTGTGCATGTAGCCTTACACAGTTTTTCCACCTAGAAAACCCACAGCGTAAAGGCTCGTGCACACGGCCGTTGCGGTTTTTGTGGTCTGCAAAACCCTGATGCCAGGCGTGTGTTTTGCATTTTGCGGAACGTTCTGCCCTCTATAGAACTGTCCTATCTGTCTGTTAAATGGACCGGACTTGGACGTGATCTATTTTATTTATTTATTTTTATTTTGTGGTGCCGCGGAATGGACTTACGGACGCATACAGTACAAGGTGTGCTGTCCGCATCTTTTGCGGCCACGTTGCAGTGAATGGGTCCGCATCCGACCTGCCAAAAATCTGTCTGTTTGCATGAGCCCTAATACAGAACCAGCAAGGGGAATGAGCTTTGCCAGATCTGAGGCGCTTTTTGCTTATTTTTTTTTTTTTTTTTTTCCTGTGTGGAAGTTGATCTGTCCAGCATGTTCATTGTTTCTGCGGGTTTTGGTGCAGAAACGCAGAGAAATGGGTGCGGAATTACGGTTTTAAAACCTGCAGCTGTGTGCGCGAACCTTACGCTATCTCTGGCATGGCAATTTGTTCTGTGCTGTAGACAAAATAATTATCTATGGCAGGACCTTTGTTTGGAACAATGGACCATTATGGTCTTGTGATCCAGTCTTTACCTGCTAGAAGTGAGACGTCCATGGCCAATATTTGTAATGTGGACAGAGCGGCAGGTGTCCGCACCTCTTGGAATAACCCGCCTCCGATCTGCTGTATGTTTCAGTTTAAAACTTTGTTAATGAGCAGATTGTTGTCATGGCTAATAGACTTCTCAATGCATAAGACCTTAAAGGACCGTATTTTTAGCCCGCATCGGATCCGCACCCATTCATTTCAACTGGGCTGCAAAAAAATGCGTGTTGTCTGCATTGGTTTGTCCGTTCTGCCGACCCTCCAAAAAATAGAACATTTTCTATTCTTGTCTGTTTTGCAGAAAGGGATAGGACATTTCTATAAAAGGGGGACGGCGACGCGACGTGCACACGGCCGGTATCAGTGTTTTGCAGATCTGCGGTTTGAGGACTGTAAAACAGTCATGTGCATGAGGCCTATGGAACAGCATTTCCATTTAATGGAAGTGTAGTCCGTCCTTGTCATGATTCAGCTAGAAAGCGCACATTATCCTGTTACATAGGGCTGCTGCCTGCAACAGTCATAGTGAAGGCTGGAGGGGAGAGCTATCAAAACTGCTGTAAAGGAAAACTGGCTCAGTTGCCCATAGCAACCAATCAGATTCCACCTTTCATTTTTCACAGCTCCTTTGGAAAATTAAATGATCAAGCTGGTTGCTATGGGCAACTAAGGCAGTTTTCCTTTGAACTAGTAAATCTTCCCCTGGGTTTTCAGCTCTTTGTCGTTATTTTTTATTTGCTGCACTAAACGTGAACCAAAAGGAAACCTACTAGAAGTACAGAGGATGAAGGCCTAGTGATAGCCGCCGTTCACTCCTCGTTTGGGAGGCAGCACTAAAGATCTTGGCCAAGTTTTGGAGCGGCGTCCATGCCGTGTGGCTCGATGGCTGTGGCAGTTTTCTGTCGTCATTTAGTAAGTGGTTTTTCCCTGCATTAGTTTAGGCTACATTCACACGGCTGTTAAGATTGGTCCATATTTAAAGGCAATTTATTTATAAAATTTTTTTTTTTTTTTTTTTCATGGATGGCTTTCTAAAAACATTCATTAAAAAAAGCCCCCCTTGCATTGTATGGAGGCTTTCTGTCCGTCAAAACGGACTAAATAAGATGTGACCCTTTTTCTTATGTTTAGTTCAGATTATTTAAAAAAAAGTGGTTCTGAAACCGGCCGTCGTGTTTATTTATTTATTTTTGTCGTGTGACTTTAGCCTTTATCAGTATGGCCAAGGCATATGGAGTATTAGGCTATATTCAGACTTTGAGATGCAGCTGAAGCCACATTAAAAATAAATAAATATATATATATATATAATTTTTTTTTTTTTTCAATGTGGTTTTAACTACCCCCGGCTGCAGAGTTTGAATACACTCTTGTGCTGGTTTTCCACATTGTAGCAGGGGAATACTCAAAGTTCCCATGGTTTCATTACAAGTAAAGATTATTTTCGTGGTGGTGTTGTTGTTTTTTATAAACCATGACGTCAATATATCCGTGTTTTTTTTTTTTTTTTTTTTGCTGATCGATTGTAACAATGCCTAAAACAGACAAGAATAGGACATGTTATATTTTTTTTGCGGGGCCACGGAACAGACATACTGATGTGGATAGCAGACGGTGTGCTCTCCGCATTTTTTGCGGACACATTGAAATAAATGGGTCTGCATCCTATCCGCAAAAAAACGGAACGGACACTCAAACAAACAACATTCGTGTGCATGTAGCAATACTTGTAGTGTTTCACTGATGCCCCCAATTGTATGGGGGCTGTCGGTCCATGAAAACAGATAGGATAGGACATGTCCTATTTTTAAACGGCTGTTATACAGAGGCTGTCAAAAGACCACTGTGCGAATAACCCCATAGTCTACGGCTACTTTAACACTGCCGTTTTGGTTTCCGTTTCTGAGATCCGTTCAGGGCTCTCACAAGCGGTCCAAAACAGATCAGTTTTGCCCTAATGCATTCTGAATGGAAAAGGATCCGCTTAGAATGCATCAGTTTGCCGCCGTTCCGTCTCCATTCCGCTTTGCAGCGTTTTGGTGTCCGTCTGACGAAACTGAGCCAATCCGTTCTGACACACAATGTAAGTCAATAGGGACGGATCCGTTTTCTATGACACAATCTGGCACAATAGAAAACGGATCCGTCCTCCATTGACTTTCAATGGAGTTCATGTCAGATCTGTCTTGGCTATGTTACAGATAATACAAACTGATCCGTTCATGACTGATGCATGCGGTTATATTATTGTACCAGATCCGTTTTTGCAGATCCATAACGGATCCGCCCAAAAGGCGAGTGTGAAAGTAGCCTACCATTTTTCCTCAAACGGACATGTGACGGCCGTTAAAAATAAAAATAAAAAAATGACCATCACATGTCCATTTTCCACTGTCGTCATGTCTGCAGCATGTCGATTTTTGCATTATTGGGGATTTCACCTTTCAATGGAAGGGTGCGATAAGCTGAAAAACCGCACCACAAATGCAATAAGTAGTGTGCATTTATGTGCGGTTTTGCAGTTTTTCTGCACATAAATCTGCACTCTGTGCTGGCGCCCATAAGATATATTTAGATGTAGAAGCTGAGGTGCATGGTCACATAGTTTTTGGAGGCTGCTCGGCTCAGTTGGTCCAACACTTCAATTATTTTCATTGTTTCTGCTCTTCTGAGGGGGAGAAACGATGGAAATAACTAGTGCAGATGTGAACATGGCCCAAAGCAACTGGAAACTGCATTTGGTTTTTCAGCAGTAGTGCTCATCTGTAATTGGTCTTGCATTTATTTATTTTTTATACAGGTGAAAGTGTTGGATCTGGGTTTGAAAAACAGAACATAATTGCAGATGCAGTTTTTAAACTCAACCTCAACTGCTGCATGTGAATACACCCTTAGGGCACATGAACGTAAGGGCTCAGTGCTCGTATTGCGGACTGGCACAGTACACAATGCACGGTCACCCCCCGTGTGGACTCATTGACTTGAATGGGTCCGCGATCTGCTAGATACGACTGACGATAGGACTTCATCTATCATTTGGGCGTATCTTGCGGATCAAGAGGCCCATTCAAGTCAATGGGTCTGCACCACAATACGGAGTGCGTATTTTTTTGTGTGTGCTATGTGTGTGTGTTATTTATTTTTTTGCAGATAGCACACTTTCTATGGGGCCATGCACACCTTCTTGTTGTTTGTGGATCCACGTGGCCGTTCTGCAAGTTATAAAACGTGTCCTGTTCCTGTCCATGTTGTGGACTAGAATAGTCCTTTCTGTCGATGGGTTACTTTCAGCTTCAGCAGTTTGTGCTAATTCCATCAGGTTTTGTTATTTTTGATAGCAGAAAAGATCAGTCAAAAAAAGCTGAAACCGAGCTGATGCAGCTAATGTTTAAAATAAAAACTTTTTTTTTTTTTTTTTTTTACTGAAAGAAAATTCAATGCTCATGTGAACTTAAGGCAAATCGTTACAGTTTGAACGCAAACAATTAATATTGGACGATGATCACGTAGTGTGAATGTATGTACTGTATTAAATTGCTGGGAGTTATACGTACGGTGTGCATATACCCTATAGGAGGTCTGTACTAAATATACGCCTACACTTGCCCAGTTGTACGAAAATGTGACCTCCAGGATTCTAGGGAAGGGTCTTTTTTCTTTTGTTCTTTGCACAATATTGGCCAATGTACATAGCAGGGTGTTTGCCATTGCTGCAGGTTTTATCTTAGAACGTGTTTTGCAATTAGTAAATCACCGTGTCATGGGGAACAGCAGCCTTCTTATTCTCTGGATGCTACCTCTGTTCTGATGGCAGTGAGACTTGACACCCCTTTCGCAAGTTTGGGCATGAAACGCCCGGGTGTGGTTTTTGCTGTCTATCGTGCTCACATGAGGTGTTTAACTCACCAGGTGTAAGGACAGAATGCTGAAAGGTTTTCAGCTCGTAGTTCGGCCTTCAGGCTGAAATGTTCACATTTCTAGAGAGGTTACCGTCTGAGCAGGTCACAGCTTGAAAACACTTTGCAAAGATAAATGTCATGGTTTTGGTTATTTTTGGAAAGCTTTTCGTATATATATAGATAGAGATATATAGATATATAATTTTTTATTTTTTTTCCCTTTCAAAGATGTTCATTGGTTAAGATGTAAGGACAAGACATTGTGTATATGTATGTACATTCTGGTTAGGTTTAATGTTTTCTTATTTCTTCCTTTCTTTCTTTTTTTATATTTTGCAGATATGGACGCGTCGAAAGTGTCAAAATTTTACCTAAACGTGGATCTGATGGTGGCGTGGCAGCCTTTGTGGATTTTGTGGATATTAAAAGTGCTCAGAAAGCACACAATGCTGTCAATAAAATGGGGGACCGAGACCTACGGACGGATTATAACGAACCGGGCACCATTCCGGGAGCTGCCCGTGTTTTGGATGAGACAGTTTCCATAACATCTCGTAGTAGAGAGGTTTCTGGTTTCAGAGGAGGTGGTGGTGGGCCCACTTACGGACCCCCACAATCACTTCATGCACGGGAAGGACGTTATGAGCGGAGACTTGATGGGTAAGTTGTACGGTTTCTCTAGGCAGGTATTTTGTATTTATTATGGTGAGAGAGAGAAAAAAAAAATACAAAACTCTTAGGTTCCCCCTGTTGGATTAAAAAATTTTGGGAAATTTGTATGCTACCTCTTGGGTTTGGAAATATGTGATTCTTATCCTAATGGCTGGGACCCCGTGGATTTGTAAGGGAGTCTTCCTGCAGCTGGCTGGATGTATGTCCTTGACTGTCTTTAGTCGGAAGTATGGCGTTTATTCCCATGGATTATCCTCCCTACGGGAATAGTGCTGCTGTCTGTGTGGATATATCCTTGGAGTTACGAAGGACCGCTGGGGTGTGGTGCACAGTGACATCTTTCAGCTGGTGGAATTGACCTTGGAGATGGATTGTTAATCGCTGGGACGTATCTTCTGACCGCTCCTGGATTGTGTATTCATCTGACTGGGAATAGTTTAAGAAGAGTGAAGACTACACGCATGGGATTTACACAGTTATAGCTGGGAATTATTCTATCACATGGCGGTGTAAAACCAAATTACATGGAATGTAATATTGGATATGAAATTCTTGATGAACTTTGGACCTCAAAGGGATGGTCGAAGTGAGGATGGTGGTAACATCACATGCGTTTTGAAAAGAACTAGAAAAAAAAACACCAAAAAACTTAACAATCTTAGCGCAAAAACGGGTGGCCTGAGGATATGAAAAGTATGGATGTCTATACAGTGCCCATGTGAATTACAAGCTTCCTTGGACTTTAATGGATATGGTTTTCCAGAAAACAGCAGCTGCCTGGGGACACGTTTATTTTTCTTTCCTCTTTTTGTTTTAAAACCCACAGTGGATAACTTTGATCCAAGTCAGTGGGCTGGAGAAGGTTAAATAATCCTCCCCTCCCCCCATTGGACACGGTTCCTCTGCGGATTTATCCCATTTTTAAATTTTAAGTTTTTGTTTTGGTTACGTTTTTTTTTTTTTTTTTTTTTTTTTTTTTTTTTCTTCCTTGATTCAACTAAAGTGCCATTTGAAACCCTTGCCCTTTTTGCCTCATTGAGAAGGTGGATGTACCCTAAAAAGGGACCAAATTGGGGAAGTTATGTTCTCAAATCACTCCCTAGATTTAATTGGGATTGTAGGTCGTGTTTCCTCACTCGGAAAAGGTTGGTATGTGCTGCCCTGTGTATATTCCGCCCCTCTCCTAACCCAAAGTCATCCTTTTATTTCCACTAACCCCTTATAGAACTAATAGATTCAGCAGCTTGTTAGTGTTTAGTCTTCTGAGCCTTACAGCTTTGCTTCCTCCTCTTCCTCCTTTCTTCTCTGTTACTTTCTTAGCAATTGTATTGATGTGTCTGTCATAACTATAACCGTAAGCCATGGCACTTTTATCAGTAGTTCCGCTTTCCTAATCCTTGGCAATGACAATCTATTCTGTTGGTTCTGCCGCAGCCCTCTCACCAGTGCAGTGTTGCTGAAGACATTCTTAATATACGAGTTGTTTCTGTTATAGTATGATTGGATGTGCTAGGCCTTAATTTCACCCATGGGGAATTCTAGAATCAACATTGCAAACATGATCATAACCTCCCAGGCCGGGAGATGTAAGATAGACTGCTCAAACCAGGATAACTATCGAAGAGCCATCTCCTTTTCCACATATCGTTGACTGATTTTTCTCTACCAGCAAATAGAAGAACTACCAGAAGAGACGTAAGGGAGATCTAGGCGCCACAGGATAGGAAGCCGCTCTATAGGCAGTTTAGTGAGCGCAAGTAACATGGCAGGAAGAAGTGTCCCGTAGTAGAGGTGTGCGCTAGTGACAAGCCTTCCACCCACTGGCCTATCTCATATGGTGAATGCACTGTGTTTTATCCAGAGGAAACCCTGAAAATTTCCTTCTCCTAGAAGTGGAGTTATTTTTTTTTTTTTTTGTGGATTTCTGGATGCTCCTTCAAACAATATCAGCCAACCCCTTAGATGAATTGAATAATAAGGTACATGTTACTGATGCCGTGCCTTATTGTAACCTTAAGAATCATTTTCTGGTTGGAAAAGACAGAAGAATATGCATATTTTTAGTATAATTCTTAGTCAAGCAAAACAGAATTATTTGTGACCAAGCTAGCTGACATAAATGATACTTAAAAGGTGGTTGATCAAGATAATTATAAGGGTTTTTCAGGATTTCTTTATTTAAGACCTATCCTCTGGATAAGTCATCAGTATGTTATTGGTTGGGGGGTCCAACACCCGAGACCTCCGCCGATCAGCTGTTTTGAGAAGACGGCAGCACACCTGTGAGCGCCTCTGCCTTATCACAGCGCCGTCGCTGTACATAGTATAGCGGCTGTACTTGGTATTAAACTCAGCCCCATTCCCTTGAATGGAGCTGAGCTGCGCCTAGGCCATGTGTCACATGAACGTGTAGTCACTCAGCCTAAGAAAAGCAGAGAGAAGGCCGCAGCGCTCAAGGGCGCACCGGTACCTTCTCAAACAGCTAATCGGTGGGGTTCCCGGGTGTCCCTGAGGATAGGTCGTCGGTAAGAAAATCTCAGAAAACCCTTCAAACATTTCAATCAAGCCCTCCAATGGCCTAAACAAAAAGTCATGTTATACTCACCCCTGTCTGCTGCGGCGGTCCGGTACTTCTGCTGCAGCTGTGACTACATAGTGTGACGCTGAGGACAGTGATTGGCTGCAGCAGTCGCATGCCGTGTAGTATGTCAATGCTGCAGTTTTGTAAAGAAGCAGGAGGACCGGACCAGCGCAGCAGAGAAAAGGGGCAAGTATAACGTTTTTTTTGTTTTGTTTTTTAGGCTAATTGAGGGCTTGTTTGAGGTTTTTCATTATCTTGGACAAGTCTAGCAGACCTCACATTTTTTACAGTTGGTGTAAATGATAATTTTTGGATAGTGCTACTCTCAGATGTTATTAAATGGCATTCATCATCACACATGGACCTATGAATGAAATAAAGGGAATCTGTCAGCTACTTGGGGCCAGTAAACCACCAGCACACTGTTATGTAGTTTGGCTTTACGATCCCACCCTGCCCATGGTCACTGCAAAGAATAGTGAATGGAGATCTAACAAAACAATATTAGTCCAGTGCTCATCTCAGGCGCAGGTGTATTGCGTTTATGGATCACCTTCCATCACTTCATACAACTTTCACATCAGGCACATGTTTGATAAAGAGAGGCGTATCGCACTCTGCAAAATGTGCATGTGTTTGATGCTTCTGGAGATGAGTCCCAAACTGGTAAGATCTTCATTTACTATACTTTAC
The DNA here is from genome assembly GCF_905171765.1 of Bufo bufo. NCBI lineage: Eukaryota > Metazoa > Chordata > Amphibia > Anura > Bufonidae > Bufo > Bufo bufo. The sequence goes on along the minus strand of NC_053389.1, from coordinate 50,602,064 downwards.
AGTTAGGTTTGATAAGGGCTGATTTTGTGGCCCCCAGCCAGGGGACAGATTCCCTTTAAGGCCCCCATACACATTTGAGACAGGTCGACCAAACCTGCCGATACTTAACCAACAGAAATTAGGGGAAGGATCGGCATTTTTTATTTATTTTTCTCTCGGTTGAAGGGAGTCACCATTAGAGGTCTCTGGCAGCAGGCTATTCCCCTCTCCTCATTCACAGCACATGCATGCTATGCCAAGCAGGGTGTGTATGGTGTCGGGGGAGTCAGTAGGAATAACTGCTCATCTGTTCAACAGCTGTTATAGGTGTATGCCCACCTTTAGTGTTTATTAGTACTAGATCACATTACATATTTGAATGCATGAAGTGCTTTCTTTATTCTACTTTTTTTGTGACAGGAGATTGATCAGTTCCTCCTTTTTTTATTTTTATTTCCCCCTTCTTTAACCACAGGGCTTCTGAAACACGGGAGCGTTCTTATGAACATAGTGCCTATGGACACCATGAGCGTGGGACTGGAGCGTTCGAACGGACACGACACTATGATCAGGATTACTATAGAGACCCACGTGACCGGACCTTACAACATGGAATATATTATAATTCTCGACGGAGTCCAAGCCGTTTTGATGCTCATGATCCACGTTATGAGTCTAGGACCCGGGAGCCGTTTACATTGCCCAGTGTAGTGCACAGGGATATTTACAGAAATGACATTTCAAGGGAGGCACGAGGCAGACGGCCTGAACGGAACTACCAGCACAGTAGGAGTCGCTCGCCTCATTCATCCCAGTCAAGGAACCAGTCCCCTCAGAGGCTCGCAAGCCAAGCTTCTAGGCCCGCCAGGTCGCCCAGCGGCAGTGGCTCCCGCAGTAGATCGTCTAGTAGTGATTCTCTCAGCAGCAGCAGTAGTACCAGTAGTGACAGGTAGGTCTCACTGCTGGATCGGAGGGGGGCAGACTAAAGTGACAAGCTTCTCATAACTTGATTTGATTGTCTTTCATCTTGTCATTTTGTAATTTGCATTGGTAAAGCTTTAAAGATTATTTCCACCCAAAAAATTTGATGTTTGAGCAATAGCCAAAATGTAATCATGTTTTTTTTTTGGTTTTTCTTACAGAGCTATTTAGATTTTGTCAAGGAATAAAGGATACCGCGGCACCTCCAATAAAGATACATGTGCTTTATTCACCAATTAGGCGCCTAATTGGTGAATAAAGCACATGTCACTTTATTGGAGGTGCCGCTGTATCCTTTATTCCTTGCTGTATGTACAGGTGGTAGGACCGAAGCCTTAACCGCTGGCACTCCGACTTCACCTCGGTTTGGTGGTGCTGCCCAGGAGCTTTAATTTTTTATTTAGATTTATGTGCTGTAATGTACTGCAGCTGCTTTTTTTTACAGAAGCCTCATTCTGTGTTTGTGAGACATGTTTTCTCAGGTTGTCACATCAGTGTTTTAACTGGACGTTTGACACAACCTTTCACGCAAAATTGCATATATTTGGAAGGCCTTTTGTTTAGCATGTTGCATCCGATTTTCAGTCATGTCTATGGCTATGTTCACATTTATTATTTTTTTTTTTTTCAATAAGATAACTTAACTGCTGCGATTGGAAAATCGCGCCTTAGTTTATTAAATCCTCATGCAAAAAAGGACAACTGACATCTCCATTCCTCTTGTAGTTTCCGTGGCAGGTCAGCGCTTATAAACTAGTCCCACAGGCGAATCTGTGGCAGAAATCTAAGGTTACGCTGATGAGAAAAATCTGCTGTGTGAATATACCCTAAGGCAGGCATTGTAGGGAATTGACGGCTCTATGGTTCTGAAAATTAACGCTTAGTCAAGCTTAGTTTCCACCGATGGAATTTTCTGGTACACCCATATTATATGTCAAGAAAATCATTTAGGGTGAACTCCCATGACCGCATGCTATGGGGGGGGGGGGTAGTGTGTGGTAGCGTGGCTATTGTTGATTGGACAGGTTAGGGGGGGATAGCCAAAGTTAATTCAAATATTTCCATTTATATAATTTGGGTGGAAATCGTCTTAAAGAGGACTTTTACAAATTAAAATTGCGTATTTGTTCTTATTCCTGCTAAAACCAGTCTATTTTTTATTTTTTTTCTACAACGGCCCATTCCATAGTTATGCCTCCCTATATTCTCATTGAGAGTGGTAACCACTTATCACCGTGATGCCGTCCAGTCATTGCGCTGATGCAGAAGTGCTTCTCCATATTAAACAGGTATCCCAGGATCGGTTCCCTTCTTATTTGGGCCTCCTGTTGGGTGGTACCTAAAGAAAAAAATCATACCAGGGCTCCAGATGGCGACCAAAACGGTTGCCAATGCGCCTTCAAATTTGCAGTTGGCGACAAGACTTTTTAGTCTTGTTGCCATTTGCCACTGTATCACCGCGCTCGTTGCGCAACCTACGTTCTCTTCACTAGCACAGTGGAGAAGGAAGGAGTCCCTCCCTCGCCACTGTGACGCGACCGCCACTACCACCAATGGGGAGATAGCGGGGAGGAGCTGTGGCCACTGTGCCACCAATGAATGTAAAACATATTAAAACAAGTGTCGGCAGCGGTATCAATAAACGGGCATGCGATCCGTGGCAATTAACCCCTCAGGTGCCACATCTGAGGGTTTAATTGCAGCAGATCGCATGCCCTGTTATTGAGGCCAGGTGCCGGATCTGTGATACCGCTGCCGACACTTGTATAAATGAGTTAAAGAGGACCTTTCATGGGTCCAAAGAATATGAACTAAGTAGCAGGCTACACAGAGTGGCGCCCAGGGATCTAAGTGCACTTACTATTATTCCTGGGCGCCGCTCCATTCGCCCGCTGTGGCCCCCGGTATTTTCAACATTCAGAGCAGGGAGGAGGAGACGCCAGTGTCTGTCCTTCTCCCTGACAGCAGCGCTGTCCAATCGCAGCTCAGAGCTCAGAGCCAGTGAGAAAAAAAACCTCCCCGGCTCTGAGCTGCGATTGGACAGCGCTGCTGTCAGGGAGAAGGAGAGACACTGGCGTCTCCTCCTCCCTGCTCTGAATGTTGAAAATACCAGGGGCCACAGAAGGCGAATGGAGCGGCGCCCAGGAATAATATTAAATGCACTTCGATCCTTGGGCGCCGCTCTATGCAGCCTGCTACTTAGTTCATCATCTTTGGACCCAAGAAAGGTCCTCTTTAATTACATTCATTGGTGGTGCAGTGCGCCCTCCCAAAGCCCCCCCATTATCACTGGCCACAAGCCCATTGTTATATAGTGGCCACAGGGTCCCATCCCCTCCATTGGTGGCAGTGGCAGATTACACTGCTGGGGCTCAGATCGTTACCATGGCAGCCAGGACGCTACTGAAGTCCTGGCTGCCATGTTCAGCTCCCTGCTGCTGTGTGCACAAAGCCCAGGGCAGCAGGGAGATGTGCGAGATCCTATTCACCCTGATAGAGCTCTATCAGGGGGAATAGGACAAGGGATGAAAAGATCAAGGTTATAGTCCCTAAGGGGGGAAATGGTTATTAAATTAAAAAGTAAAAAAAAAAATACTAAAAGTTGAAATCGCCCCCTTTCCCAATTTTACATATGTAAAATGTTTATTCTTTATTGTTTGTAAATTTTATATCGCCACGTCCGAAAAAGTGTGAGCTATTAAAATATAAAAAAATATTTCCGCTCTGTGAAGGCCGTAACAGAAAAAAAAACTCAAAACTGTGCAATTCGCCATTTTTAGTCACCTTGTCCCCCAGAAGATATCACTGGATGTAAGAGGTATGTGCTGCTGTATTCTCCTATATGTAGTGCTGGCTCACTACTGTGACCTGCGTCTCATCTTCTCAAAGTCCTTTTTTTTATCTTTTTATTACCGGTATATGCATTTTAAATTTGGCGACTAAAAAAATGTAATTTGGCTCCTAAATTTTTTAGTTTAGGAGCCAATGGCTCCTGGTTATTTTTTTTTTAGTCTGAAGCACTGCATACTCTCCTGCTCCCCACCGATCCTGTCCGGCACCATTACTCAGTTTCCGTCTGTTCGGCAATCTTCTGCTCCCTGACTTGTTTACTTCTGGCCAGGGTATGGACGGGGTCATGTACATTGTACACTGCTATAGCCAATGATTGACCTCAGCAGTGACTTTACCCAACAATGACTTGCCGATTGGGGACATATCACCGCTGAGGCCAGTCATTGGCAATAGTATGCACGTTACCCTGACCGTACCCTGGCTGAAAGTAAACAAGCTCAGGGAACAGAAGATCGCCGATGGGGTAGGAGAGTATAATTCTTTCCTTAGGGGGCCTAATAAAAAACACCCAGTTCTGGAAAACACTTTTAAAGATAACCTGCCACCAAAACACAAGGCAATCTGTAGGCTGCATGTTATAGAGCAGGGGGAGCTGAGCAGATTGATAGTTTTGTGGGAAAATATTCTATAAAACTTGTAATTTCATACATTTATAACTTGACAACCCCCTTGTACAGTTATCAATGACTGACAGCTATCTCTGTATACAGATGTACACAGGGAACGCTATCATTCACTGATGACACCTCCCCTGTGTACAACTGAAGACAGAAATGGCAGAGATTTAAATGTCTAAGTTATAGAACCGAAGGGGTCGTTTATGAAATCTGCTACCCCATTTTTGTGGTGTAAAAATGTTGCAAACAATGGTTAATGTTATGTGACCTGCTCCTTCCCACACCCCTTTTAGAAGTGGACTGAGAAGTTTGTCAGGTTTTGCCAGTAGATCACTTTTGAAGGGGTTGTCAGCATAATATAAAAACTCATGAAACCCCTGTAAATGGCCTAAAATAACAAATGAATGGATACTCGCCTGTGTTCTCCAGTGCTGCTTCCTGCACTGCAATCCCATCCTCTCCACTGCTATTTGTTCTTCTGGCTGCAGCTTTGACGTTCTGTGCACGCAGGTCACTGCTGCTCACCTCTGGCCTCAGCAGAGACGTCCGCTGCACGGCTGAGGCCAGTGAATGTCTGCGGTAGGGACTTGTGCATGGAAGGTCACCACTGCAGCCAAAAACAGACGTCTGCAGCGGGAGGACCCTTAATGGGGTGCGCAGGGCTCCAATATGTTCCTGACTGGAATAAATAGGCTAAAATCTCCGCTTTTAACATCAGCGTGAGGGTCTAGCCAGTATGGTCAGTCGCATATTATTGTGGTGCACCTTTTTTCAGTGATTTAAACATTATATTTGTGCCAAATTTATAAAGACCATGCCCACGTTCATAAATTTGGTGCAAGTTAGCAGAGTGTCTATAATCTTAACTTACTTCAAGTGCATCTGCAATCTGCTCCGCTCCCCCTGCTCTATAATCTGCAGACTGCATTTTGTGCTGACAGGTCCTCCTTAAGGTCCTTTGCCATATAGCAGTGCAGCAGTGGTGATACAGTCGGTATATAATATGAGGGGAGCAGAAGATACCAACAGGTAATCTTTGGTATCTTCTGCTCCCTGATATTGCTTTCCCTTTGTATACGGACTGGTATACTGCAGATAGCCTCACAGCCATGCAGAATCCAGCTGGAGGGGGTAAGTGTCCATTGGCAGACCTGTACCTTTCTGTATTAAAGGGAATGTGTCATTAGAAAATTACCTATTGTTTAATAAATCATGTTTGTTAAATAATTTTGGTGATTTTTGTTTTTTTATTTTTCCATGTCACTGATTGCTTCTACCAGAATATTCAGTTCACATTGACAACATTTGTAATTGTTGGAACATAATACGTTATTGGCGAACCAGTGAGAACTTGTGCTGTTTCCAGAGGGGTTAGAGCAGTGCTCTGATATAGTCTTCCCGTGGTGTTCACTATATGCACACAGCTGAATGTTTGTTACATTTGCACATTTAGCATCCTTGGTGTGATACTGTTAATCATTTTGTTTTCTGCTGATCTTTTTATGCGGCTTTGGCTTATTTTCCCTGGAAATGCTTTCCCTGTAAATCCTATAGGTGTGGGTAACAAGTAGTTTTATACTTTTAACATCTGAGTTGTCGTCTCTGCAGCCATGTAAAATTGCGTCCCCCCAAATATCATGTGGCTAGAATGTCATTGCCTGTGGTTTTCATGTGGTGTCCGATTGCTATTACGGTGATCGCTGTTGAATGTACCCATCTCCAGTGGGTAAAATGGAATAAGTGCAAATTATTGGGAACAAATATTTTTCCGAATGATCATTGCCGATAATTGTCCTGTGTAAATGTGCTGCTGATCACTTGACAAGTGAGTAAAATGTTTGTTGGGTGAGCTGTCGTTTATGCCGTGCATAAGTTCATTGTCAGCAACACCTCGCCCTATATAAACAGGGATATCTCGTCACAAGCAATAAATCTGTATGGGGATGCTGTAACGGTGTAACCATCATTTATCCCCATATGGAGGTGATGATTGCTGCACATAAGGCCGCTGAATGGGCCGGTGATGAGCAGAAGTGAATGCTTTGTTTCCATTTATTTCTGTGTATTATGTAAATATAGCTCTAAGACTTCTCTGGTAGTGACTTATGTATCATGGAACAAAGGATGGAGCATGTTCGGTATCTGACATGACCTATTCTCCATGTTGAGAGACCCCAATAAAGATAAGTTCATCTGACTTTTAGCTCATGTTCATGGCTGGCTATAGCCGACTGCAGGGTTGCCATGTGCTGCACCTGCTCCCATAGACATGTTTTGTCAGGCAAACGGTGTATTCTCTGGAGGGCGTTTATATCACGCCCTGCGCTCCAGAATTATAGCTTCAAAAAGTCACAGAATAGATCTTTGCACCCTTTCAGGCTTATGTGTTACTTCTTTTGCATTTCTACACCACTCACTCTAGTTTTGAAAAGTGGTTGGGAAAGTTGTGGTCGCCTATGTTAACTAGTTTCACTCTAGATTCTATCACCGTGTCTTTTTTAAGAAGTTGCAAACTCACCCCAGTGAAGGGAGGGGGCTGTGAAAAACAACTGGAGTGGTGTTTCTACGGGTACTTTCACACTCGCTGCAAGCTGTTCCCCTGCCGGATCTGTACTGAAGTCAGCCAGGCCCCATTCACTATAATGGGGACCGGCCGGAGATTCGGCTGCAGCACGGCAAACATGCAAAGAGGCTACCGGACAAAAACCGGCATGTTTGCTGTGCTGCGGCTGGATCTCCGACCGGTCTCCATCATAGTGAATGGGGTCGGGCAGACTTCCGGCAGCACACGTGTGCAAATAGTAGCTACGGATCCAGCAGGCTGTTCCCCTACCGGAAAAGCTTACGAGTGTGAAAGTAGCCTTAGAAAAGTTTAGGTTGAAAGATGCACCAGTTATAACGGACAACATACGAGGTTTGATTAAATTTGGTGCAAAGTACGCCATTACAGACTCGAGTAAAACTAACCTCAAATATTACCCTCGTGATAAATCCTCCCACCAGTGTGATTTTTCCACTGTGCTTGAAAATTGTTGAAACTCCTCTGTGGCAGCTTTCATGCAATCTGTGTAGTCTGTTGTGAAGGGAGCAGCAGGAATTCAGAACTTAACCTTTCTGAACCACAGACATCGTTCACTTCACTGGTTTTCTTGTTCCTATTTTAACATATTGGCCAGAAATAATTATATAATTTAATTTTGATATTTCTCTGCTTTCAATGAACAACTGTTCATTGTGGAAAATGGTGGGCTAGAGAACCTTTAGTATGTTTATTTGCTTTATTACGTTAGCATGTCTCCAATCTCCCGTTGGTTATTTTGCAGAAAAAGTAAGCGATGAGCTACATCTAAGGGTACTTTCACACTAGCGTTAAAGTCTTCCGGTATTGAGTTCCGTTCTAGGGGGCTAATGCATTCTGAATGGAGAGCAATCCGTTCAGTATGCATCAGGATGTCTTCAGTTCAGTCACGTTTACGGTATTTGGCATGCTGCAGTATTTTCTCCGGCCAAAATTCCTGAACACTTGCAGGAATGCCGGATCCGGTACCAAGTGTTCCGGAAAAGCGGATCCGGTTTCCCGGTCTGCGCATGCGCAGACCTTTAAAAATGTTTAAAAAAAAAATTAAAATAAAATGCTGGATCCGTTTTTACGGATGACACCGGAGAGACAGATCCGGTATTGCAATGCATTTGTCAGACTGATCCGGAAACAAATGATGTCCGTTTGCATACAGATTTCCAGATCTGGCAGGCAGTTTCGGCAACGGAACTGCCTACCGGATTCCTCTAACGCTAGTGTGAAAGTCCCCCAAGTTATTGCCGTTTAGCACTTCCAGCACAATATCTGTTAAATCAGAAAACCCTCACAGATTTCCGTGGATTTCTGTGCATTTCCACTCCAAGTCGGCACCAAAAACCAATGTTACTTGAGGTTTTTGACATGCTGCGGATTTAAAATTTCAATAAAATTTCCGCACAGAGGAAAAAAGCAAAGTGTGTAATTTCTTTCACTTTTCCGGTACTGTTATATGCTGCAGTTTTTCCATCCGAGAATCTGCGCAGAAAAAAAACGCATGTAATCTGCAACATGTGCAAGTAGCCTAAAGCTAAAACCGCAAACATAACTGACATGCTGCAGATTTGGAAATCCGCACGACAGGTAAATTTCCGCACAGAAAAAAAATCTGCAAAGTGTACATGAGATTTGTGTAACCTCATACACTTTGCTGCTCCTGTACTGCACTGTGGTTTTTCCCGCACGGGAGTCTGTACAGAAAAACTGCACGTATTAGGCTCCTTTAACACGGGCGAGTTTTCTGCACGGGTGCAATGCGTGAGGTGAACATATTGCACTGAATCCGGACCCATTCACTTCTACGGGGCTGTGCACATGAGCGATAATTTTCACGCATAACTTGTGCGTTGCGTGAAAATCGCAGCATGCTCTATATTGTGCTTTTTTTCACGCAACGCAGGCCCCATAGAAGTGAATGGGGCTGCGTGAAAATAGCAAGCATCCGCAAGCAAGTGCGGATGCGGTGCGATTTTCACACATGATTGCTAGGAGACGATCGGGATGGAGACCCGATCTTTATTATTTTCCCTTATAACATGGTTATAGGGGAAAATAATAGCATTCTGAATACAGAATGCATAGTACAATAGGGCTGGAGGGGTTAAAAATAATAATAGTAATTTAACTCGCCTTAATCCACTTGTTCGTGCAGCCCGGCTTCTCCTCTTTCTTCTTCTTTGAGGAAAAGGACCTGTGGTGACGTCACTGTGCTCATGGTGATGGATCATGTGATGAGCGCAGTGATGTCACCACAGGTCCTTTTCCTCACAGATCAAAGAAGACCGAAGAGAAACCGGGATGCGCGATCAAGTGGATTAAGGTGAGTTAATTTTTTTTTTTTTTTTTTAACCCCTCCAGCCCTAATTTACTTAGCATTCTGTATTAAGAATGCTATTATTTTCCCCTATAACCATGTTATAAGGGAAAATAATAAAATCTACACAACACCTAACCCAAACCCGAACTTTTATGAAGAAGTTCGGGTGTGGGGTACCAAACATGCAGATTTTTTCTCACGCGCGTGCAAAACGCATTAAAACGCTTTGCACTCGCGGAAAAAAATCGTGCATTTTCCATATCTGTTCCCACACGTCACCTGCAACGCCCGTGTGAACCCAGCCTTGCACAACATCTGCAGGTGGTTTTTGGGCGGAAAAACCACAGTATAAGGCTACATTTACACGAACGTTGTGTTTTGCGGATCCGCAAAACATGGATACCGGCCCATGTGCATTCCACAATTTGCGGACTGCACATGCTGCGGCTATCATAGAAAATGCCTATTCTTGTCCGCAATTGCAGACAAGAATAGGACATGTTCTATTTTTATTTATTTTTTGCGGGGCAGCAGCACGGAGCAACAGAGCCCCATAGAAATGAATGAAATTGCGGAACGGATGCAGACTCATTCATACAGTCATGAATGTAGCCTAATACAGTACCAGCAAAGGGAATTTGTACACTTTGCTTTTTTTTATCTTGGGTGTGAATTTTGAAATCTGCAGAAAATCAGTTGCCCGACTGTGGCTGTATTGCATACCGCAAACCGCAGGTTCGAAATATGCAGGCACCGGCCTTGTGCTCCCTGCATCACGAATGCGGACCCATTCACTTGATCTATTTTTTTATGGTGCAGACGGACCACGGACCCATTCAAGTTGAATGGGTCTCGATCCATCCTGGCCCCCGCTCGGATGTTCCCCATGCATTGGGGACCGCAAAATTGTGGTCCCCAGTGCACACAATGGCCTAAGCCCTCATGCACACGACCGTATGTATTTTGCGGTCCGCAAAAAGTACATATGACATACGTGTGCATTCCTTATTTTGCGGAAAGGAAAAGCTGGCACCTAATAGAACAGTCGTATCCTTAGCCGTAATACGGACAATAATAGGACATGTTCTATTTTTTTGCGGAACGGAAATACGGACAAACAGAAATGGAATGCACACAGAGTAAGTTCAGTTTTTTTTGCAGACCCATTGAAATGAATGGTTCTGTATACGGTCCGCAAAAAAAACGGAACAGACACGGAAAGAAAAAAATACGTTTGTGTGCATGAGGCCTAAGGGTGACATCTGCATGAAATCTGTCCCCAAAAAAATGCATAAAAATTGCACAAAAAATACTATAGATAGTGTGGATTTCATGTACATAAACCTGGGTGGGTTTACACAGGTTATTTCTGGTCTCTTTTTTATTTTATTTATTTATTTATTTATATATATATTTTTTTAAATGCCAGCTCCACATGTTAGCTGAAGGTGTACGGGAAATATGAAGCACTCTATTTATTTAGTTTTATTTTTTGCTACTGGTGTTTTTATTCATTAGGTGTTTTTTCTTTTTTGTTTTTCTTTCTTGCTTTTCAAAAAAAAAATTAAAAATTGCAGCATGTTGTAGCGTTTTTTTTCTTTTTGTTTTGTTATCCCCTTTTGTTGGAGAAAAAAATACTAATGAGCAAAAACACGGTTTGTAGAAAATCACCGAAAATATGTGGCAAAAGACACAGGCGTCCAAAAACAAAAAAACTAAATGCATGCCCTTTTACTGGCCAGTGCAAATTTGTGTGCAGGGGCCCTCACCGTCCGGTGCAATGAAGGATCTCCAAATGATTCAGTAAATTCCTTTGTTTCTTGAAGTTCAGCAAGTATGATGAGATTATAGAGTGTGCCGTCTTATTTTTAGTTACTCTTCTTTGTCCCAAGCCATAAAAATGCAGGAAGCCGGAGGCGGCGCTGCTGCTGCTATCAGCTCTGTCAAGTGTGTCCTCTGTGCGTGGGAATGAACCACAACTGTGGTCCAGGGTGTGTTCTGTGTATCTAGTGTGTGAGAGGTGGTCGCTGAGCGGAGGATGGGGCTCCTTGTTTGGATGTCTGCAGCCAGTCTGGTCTGGAATAATCCAGTTTTATTTGGCTGAGTGCCACCTCCCAGGCCGAGTACATTGCACTTCCTCATCCTGGCAGCGTGTAGCATGGGAAGGGGGGGAGGGCGAAGCTCTCATTAATGCAAAGTGTGAACCGCTTTCCAATTAACCCGGATATGTTACAAAAAGCCCAGGGAGGGGATTATGCTTAGTCATTTACAAAGTGCACCCTCCTGGATTTACATAGCACGTTTTTTATGCTTTGTGGGCAGATGTGCACCTCTGCAGCTCATCTACTGGGATGTCTCTCCACTGTTAGACTTGTAGCAGGGACTGTTTTTTTAGGAATTCCTACTGGCCCCAGAATTATCTTTTGAGAAGCAATTTTGCAGAGTTTGTTTTGTGCCCGGCATTAATACATTACATCAGGATAAAGCGCCAGTAGTTACAGAGCCGTCGGTCACCGGTGGTTTTGCTGCCGAAGTGACAGATCTTCCTTTCCAGTGTTGCAAGTATTGCCGGTGCGCTGCGGTGTATGGGGTCAGTAAATGATAGTCACAGCATTTATCACGGAAAGCCAACCCTTTAAGGACAGAGCTATTTTCTGCTTTTGCAGAGTCATAACTTTTTAATTTATTAAATTAGTTTTTTTTATTTTTATTATCACACATTGTGCTTTCTAATGTCACCAGTTTATATTGAATACATGAATACAATGTAGTGGGAAACTGGAAATTATTCCAAACTGGGTAGAATTGGAAAAAAAAGAATAGCTTTTTGGGTTTTGTGTTTTTTCCGTTCCCTATGTGGTAAAACTGACAAGTTACCTTCATTTTCCAAATCTGTACAATCACAGCAATCGCATATACCGTATTTTGCTTTATAAGACGCAGCTGATAAGAAGCAACTAGGTTTTTGACGAGGAAAATAAGAAGAAAATATTTTGAACCAAAAGGTGTGCTTTTGGTCAGTTTTTAACTAATGGTGGTCTGTGGATGACGCACTGTTATGGGGGGGGGGGTGATCTGTGGATGATGCCCTGTTGTGGGGGGATCTGTGGATGATGCACTGTTATGGGGGGGATCTGTGGATGATGCACTGTTATGGGGGGGGATCTGTGGATGATGCACTGTTATGGGGGGGATCTGTGGATTACACTGATGGGGGAAATGTGGATGACACTTATGTCATCCACAGATCCCCATAAGTGTCATCTACAGATCCCCCATCAGATGCATCAGTGTGGAGGAGGAGGTGGAGACACTCATGGCGAGGCCCGGTGCAGTGATTCTACTCTAATACACCGGGCCCCGCAACTGTTAAATACATTCAATCCGAATGGGTCCGCAATTACTGTACTGTACTTAATGTAGTACCTTATGTATAGCATTAAGACGGCGCAGACCGGCACCTCCCTCGGTCATGCGCCGCCTGCCGCAGCTCGCTCCTCATGCGCCGCCTGCCAGCTTATCTCACTTTATGAATGAACAGACAGGCGGCACCCCCATAAGGAAGGAGCTGAGGCAGGCGGTGCATGACCGAGGGAGCTGCCGGTCTGCGCCGTATTAATGCTATACATAAGGTACTACAGTAAGTACAGTAATTGCGGACCTATTCGGATTGAATGTACTTAACAGCTGTGGGGCCCGGTGTATTAGAGTAGAGTCACTGCACCGGGCCCCGCCATGAGTGTCCCCGCCTCTTCCCTCCACACTGATACTTCGCTGGCCGCGCTGTGTAGCATAGCGGCTAGCGAAGTATCCGCTTTTTAAGACGCACAGCCATTTCCCCCCCACTTTTTTTGGGGGGGGGGGGGGGGGGTGCGTCTTATAAAGCTAAAAATACGATATATATATATAATTTATTTTATTTTTTTCTTTTTTTTTCTTTTAATACATACATTTTTTTTTTCTCTGTTTCTCACCATATGGGATAAATAAATTAATGTGTTAATATTTTGAGCATTTTGGGATGCACAGGTACCAGTGCATTTTTTTTTTTTTCCTTTTTAAATGTGGTGAAAGAGGGGCTTCTGAGTGGGCACCACGTTTAAACCCCAGGTGTCTGCCTTACAGAACCCATTATTTTTATTTCCATAGGCGATTAGCATTGATCATTGTACATGGTTAAATTGTTCTTGGTTATCATTACTTTTTTGGTCAACTTTGTAGTCTGAAATGATCAGTTGCCACCTTTTTACAATTAATTTAATGCAACTTATTCTTCAGGATGTTAGCTGCATTTATTTATTGTTGGAAAGAAGCGTTCCTTCCCAACAATCGGCTGCTCGTGAAGTGGAGGTGAAGTGCTGCCTTTACATGCAGCGATCACCTCCACAGTATGAGAGCGAGCAATGGTGGCTGCTGTCACTTGTGCCCTTAAAAATCACTGCTCCTGGGCAGCGGAGCGCTTATTTTGCTCATTCATCAAGTGATATGCAGCACCTTTAGGCCAGACACAGACAAGCACATTAACACTTTTTTTTAAATATTTTTTTTATACGCATCAGTTCTGTGTTGCCTGAAAAGCGCAGCGCGTTCTATATTCTGCATTTTTTACACAGCCCTGGCCCCATAGAAGTGAATGGGGCTTCAGTGAAAAACAAACTGCATCCGGAAGCAAGTGCGGAGGCAATGTGTTTTTGCTAGGAGATGTTGTTTGTAAACCTTCAGTTTTTTTATCGCACGCGTGAAAAACGCATCAAAACGCATTGCACCCCCGCGGAATAACTGAACGCAATGACAGACAAAACTGACTTGTTTTGCTTGCAAAATGGTGCGAGTTTCACTGAACGCATCTGGCCCTAATCAGTCACTCTCGTGTGAAAGAGGCCTAAGGCTGGAGGATCTATTAAATGACACTGTCTCACAGGGACACACAGCCTTATAAGTCATTATAATGCTGTTGGATCCTGCCAGAGGAGCAGAGGTCAGAATGGGAGCTCACACGGACACATGCAGCAAGTTTCTCGCATTGAACTTCTTCGTCTGGCAGGTTGTTGGGAACACCATTTGTAGGAATGCTCATTCCAGATAATTGGTCCAAAAATCTGGCTGTGTAAATGCAGCTTTACTTACACAATCTTCTAGCAAACAGTTTACCTTTTGTGCAGTTTGTTTTCTATAGTTCAGCAATTAACGATCACCGGTGATGAGCACACAAGCTGCGAAATGCAAATGTGCAAACCTGACAGACTGGCCTTGTTTGTGAAGAAACCAGTCACCACCTACCATTCTTCCTGCTGCTTCTCAGCCTGTTTGCCCTAGTTCCCCTGAATGTGGGTGATTTCTGGGAGACTGCCTGAACTTTTGTCCTCTGTATACTTACTAAGCATGTGGAAATTGCTAATAGAGCAATTCCTTTATAAACTGATACAGCAGAAAATGCTTTAATCAGATCCGGATGCGGTCTGCAGCATCATGTCATTCAAGCTTCATCGCCTTTTCCTCTCAGGGGGCTGCCACATATCGCGTTAGTGCTGTGTTTTGTATGTGGCAAAAAACCCAACATGAAGTGCCGTTTTTGTTGCGTTTACTTCTAGCCAGTGAAAACGCAAAAAACTTGAATTGCATTAATGTTATTTAATTTTGTAATTAATGTAACGTGTTTGCTGTGTGTGATTTTATAAAAACGCTGATATACGGCTGCACAAACCACACACACTTTTTTTTATGGCTTCATACTCGCCCTCGCAATCCCCTGCTGTTTCTGATATGGTGTTTACTGGGTCCCTGTCGGTCTTTGCTTCTTTGTCTGGTCTTGACACACAGGAAATGACTGGAGACACTGGTCAGCCAATCACTGGCAGAGGCGGTTCACTGTTGTGCCAAGTGATTGGCTAAGCAGGTAAATCCTGGCATTTCCTGTGTGTCAAGACCGGACAAGAAAGTAGAGATCAGCAGCCACACAGTAAGCATTGGAACAGGAAAGGTGGGGGATCGGGATGGATAAGTATCCCTTTTTATTTTTATATGCATTTTGTTAGCTACTTCTAAGTAATTTTCTCACTGGACAACTTTTTTTTTTTTTAATATACTTGAGGACCATAAATGTGTATATAAGCTTGCCTCCATAGAAATCCATGTGAGTCAGCCCGTCCTTTGTACCTCTAGCACAGAACCGCGGTTTCCTTTTTGTTGCTGCCCCTCCTCGCACCTATTTTAAAGGTGTTGTGAAACCTATTTCAAAAGCTCCCCAAAGCCCCTACATGTGTTAAAATAATAAAAGGTCATAGGGCTGCAGCTATCGACTATTTTTGTAATCGAGTATTTTAACGATTAATCGAGTACTCTAATAACAAAAAACTAATTAAAATAAGGTTTTTCTTTATAAAAACTCATCAGGCCCCCCGCCCCTGCCATCAGCTGCCCTCCCCCTTCCCTCAGTGCCACCAGCTTGCCCCTTCAGTACCACCATCTCCCCCTCCTAGCCCCTCCTTACCTTTCCTGTAGGGGCGCCGCGCCACAGCTCCTCCATCTTCTCAAAGCGCTGTCCTGATGTCAGACAGCGTTGGCTCATGGTTCGCGCTTACGTCCGGATACAGTGCAGCGTGGTGCGGACCGGCGGGTGACCACAGAGCGGTGAGTAATAGAAAGCGCTTCACTCCCACTCCGTGGTCACATGACAAGGATGAATCCTCGATGCAAAAAATTTGATGCTAAATCCCCCACTGTTTCCAGCACTGCCGCTCTCCAGTTAGTGTTTACCACTAAGGCCAGTGATTGCCTGCAGTGGTCACGTGCTTTATACGGCTACATCACCACTGCAGCCTTGTTAATGCAGTTTCGCTGTGAAGACTGGAGCAGCCAGGTGTTTAAGTGGTGAGTATACGTAGGGGTGGGCGATATAAACGATATACGATATTATCGCCATAAATTCGGGCAACGATATAGATTTCGTCTATATCGTCATATCGCGATAGATGAAAATGGAGCGGTAGTGAATTGAAGAAGCTTCTTACTCACCGCTCTGTGGCCTCCCGACTCTGCACCGCGCTGCACTGGCCATGGCCTTGCGTGCACACATCGTCAGCGCGCTGGCTGACGCTGCGTGTACATGCTGGGAAGAAGACACGGTCCATCTCCTGCAGGCTCCATCAGCCAGCCGCGCACCCCGCAGGAAAGGTAAGTATATAAGCAGGGGTCCGAATTTACCGGGGGGTGAGGGGGGGGATGGATGGCATGGGGCCGATGGCGCTGGATGGGGGGCATGGATGATGATGGCCATGTAATTTGTATACATACAGAAGAAAATAATATATCGCGATATATCGTTATATCACACATGCTTCAAATTATCGCAATATAGATTTTAGGCCATATCGACCCCAGCCCTAGGTATACGGTATTTTATCACATTTAGTAGCTTTATGATATAAGTCGTTAAACCCCTTTTAAGCTGCAGAATTTTAATGTAGATTATTATAAAGTAAAGCCTTTATGTTTATGCTACGAGAGCGACAGAGGACATGGCCCCCCCCCAAGACTGGTAAAATCTGTTTTATGGTGACAGGTTCTCTTCAAAGAGGACATTTCACCACAAAATGCAGTGCAATCTGCAGGCCACATACTATTGAACAGAAGGTGCCGAGCAGATTGATGTATAGTTTGGTGGGGAAAGATTCAGCATAACTGAATAGCAGGAGCTCCGTACAGTATTAGAATGTATTGGCTCCGATTTCCCGAGTTCGGGAAATGTTTTTTTTTTTTTTACAGTACAAATTCATTTATGAAGTCTCGCGAAGCAATAACTTTGGCTCATCTGAGCCAATACATTCGAATCCTGTACAGAGCTCCTGCTCTGTACAGTATTAGAACGAAGTTTTATGCAAATCGCTCATCCCTAGAAATCAGTATTAGAACCTCAGAAAACCCCTTTAACAATCGGATCACCACAATAAACAAATGTTTTCTTGTTTAGTGGCTAATTAATGGCATGTTTGCATAGGCCAGTTATCAGCGGCCTTAAAAGAGGATCCATCTTGGTCACTGTGCAGAAGAGACAAAGGAAGATTCAAGTGGATGTTGAATTCTTGAGTTGCTTTTAACGCATTTCAAGAACAGATAGTTCTCAGATCTGATTAAGAGAACCCCCCCCCCCAACCATCACATTTAATTGACATGTCTAATTATCTGGTATATCTACTGTGACTAATTTCTCTGCATGGGTCTAGTCCGTCTTCAGGATTACAACCAGTAACCTATATCCCATTGACGGTGTTCATCCTTACCCCGGATAATGAAGACAGTAATGTGATTAAGTAGGAGCAGTCCGGTCAGCCATTGCCTGATCCGCTCAAGGCTTGCTTATTGTACAGAGTGGAATAAAACCTGCGGGAATTTTACAGCCACACACCTTAGATAGCAAGCTTTTTTTCCCTCCATATACAATCTCACTGGTTTTAGCCAATCGTTACCTCTGTTAGTGACCTCCTTCCCCAAGGACCTGCTTCACGCCAGGACGTATTGAGAAAGAAATTTCCACTTTTCTGTGACTTGTGAACTTGATGATTCAGAGGTTATAGTCCTAACGCACAGTAATTGATGCCACCGTTCAGGTCACTGGGTATTGTCATCAGATTTCTCCTCACACCCACTTTTTTTTTTTAATTAGCTATATTTGCACTTGAGATTACAGACATGTTAAATCACCAGCACAAATCTAGTTTTCCCACAAGCCATGGAACATGCAACCCTTAGTTCCCGTGTGACATCATCAAAATATGAGTTGTGAAATGCCGACTGGTTGGTGGCTGCATTTTCATGTTACCGTATATAAAAGGTATTAGGAATGAGGTCAGTGTGACAGATCATCATCCTGCTAGTGTGTGTACTTGTAGGTATGTGATATGCGTCACCAGGGCATTTCTAGACTGTCGCAAATATATCTAGAAGAATGAAAGTAATGTGTTCATGTCAAAATGTGCAGATTTCATGTAACGTTCATTTAGCAGACTATGCCGTTATCTCGCTTCCATTCATCCAGCAAATAAACAAGATCTGGTCAATCCTCCAAAAAGTGATCGAGCACAGTAAAAGGTTTATTAGCTTGGATGATTTTCTAACCTCTTTGGTGCCACTAGGAGTTTTCCATCCATGGACACAATGTTCCACAGAAAGCAATCAATGGGGGTTTATTTACAAAGTGGGCCGATCTCCAGAAGTGGAAAGCCTTAGGGTACGTTCACATATGTGTCACGAACTCCAGGAGTCTGTTGGCTAGGGCTGAAACGATTACTCGATTGAATTGAGGATTCTCTGTGTAAAGGTCCCTTTACACGGGGACGATATTACAGCAGATTGTCAGGAAGGAAGCGTTCCTTCCCAACAATCTGCTCCTCGCTGGTGGAGGAGACTGGTGAATTTACATGCAGCGATCTCCTCCAGAGATGGGGCAGAGTGGTCGCTAATGCCGTCGCTCTTCCCCATAACTCGTTTCCCAGCAGCGGATCGTGTTTACACAGCACAATCTTTGATCCAATTACCTGATGAACCAGTGTTCTGCTCGTTCATCGGGTAACTGGCAGTACATTTACACTGCCCGATCATCGCTAAGCGTTACTGTGAACGTTTGTTAGCGATAATCTGTGCTATTCTCTGCCTGTGTAAAGGGCCCTTTATGTGTGTCAGTCACTGATATTTGTCCGCAGGGGCGGTATTAAAGAGAATCTGTCACCACATACCTTGAAATAAATGCAGCTGACATGGGACATGCACTTCTTCTTGATCCCATGATGATACACAGCCCAAATACAGAGAAATAGGCCATTTCATTTTCTGCAAATTAGCCACTTGGTGCAGCGATGGCATTGCCGTTGCACCCGAGGCTCTGCCCGTTTTCTTTGCCGGTAACTCCCACCTTCTTTTAGCTATTCATGGAGACCCTGAATGAGTTGCTGAGCAGTACTGCATCGTACACTGCTTCCTGCCTTATTACATGTTCTTTAAAGGAGATTGCCAGTCTATATATAAATTTAAGACCATAAACCCTAATCTTTGTTGAAGTTGATTGCCTCGGTGTTGGCCATGTCACACGGCAAGTTGGAATCCTCTGCAGGTTGCAAGATGGCGTCTGTCACGTGACTTCCTGTGACCGCTTCCTCCACCTTCAAGTGTTCCTTGACAACTGGACGTATGTGTCTCATGTCAGATACAGGGATTCTGCTGCCTGCACAATGGCAGATACTGGGGCAGCTGTGAGCCTTTATCTTTAGAGCGGAGGTACAGTAGTCAGTATCGGTAATGTTATGTGTATAAATATTAGTTTATGGGCCTTTTACTAATTTCTCTATACATTGGCCAACCCCTTTTAATGACAGTGTCGGCCATACTGCTTTCAGCTCTTTGATTTTAGTCTGCATATAAATGGACATGGTTGCTATAAAAGTTCCCACACTTGGGAAAAAACCTCTTACCCATAGTTCTCTGGGTACTGACCTCCACCCAGTCCCCAGTTGCAAAGAAAAAGTTTTACAAGAAAAAGTAAATAAATATAAATAGTTCTAAAATAGTCGTGTGTGTGCGTATATAATTTTTTTATATATATATATATATATATATATATATATATATATATTTTTTTTTTGGAAGTGGTTTTCATGTGGAGGTGTCAACATCTGTCATTTTCTGTGAGGCGAAGACCATGTTCAGGAGTGTTTTGTCCCTCATTTGCATTGTTTTATTTCATGATCCACCCAACCAGAAAGACCAGAACGACTAGATAACCCTACACAACCTTTAGCAATGGCTGATGTCTGCACACGGTGCTCCACAGGGACTGGAGATACTGTAGAAAGCAGTCAGTTCTTATGAATATTCACCACCTTAAGATTGTCAGTTTAGGTTCCATCTTGCTCGGGTTGGCGGTCGTGCTCCCTAGCATCATCCTGCAAAGAGCCTCTTTTTCTAAATGCTAAGCTGGCCAAGCTTATTAGAGAAATTCGGGCTGTGTGTAGGGGTCTCCTGACTAACACCCCCCACTCCATCATTTGAATATCTGCCGCTTGGTGAGGTAAGCTGTTGCCAGTTCAGTCTGGTGGTGGCTTTCTTGTCTCTCCCCATTTAGGACACATGGCCGCACTGTCAATCTGTATGACCCGGCTTGGGTCCCGGCCCAGTTTCGGGCCATGATAAGCGGTGATTGACAGTGTAGCAAGTTGGACGGCAGTCGTTGAAGTTGCCTTTACACAGCTGATGCAAACAATTGGTGGCACAGAACATCCAGACATGCTGAATTTTATGTCACCATTCACATTTTGCGGACAACTTCTCATCCATAGACTTTAACGGAAGTCACGCTTTACATGCGACTTGGCTGTGTTTTATCAGTTCTAAAATAGTCGTGCAACACGTCACCGTACCCTAAAAGATTCGATTACGGGTTACATTTACTCATTTGTTGGATGATTGGTGGGGAGTATAGACAGGCTGGTGATCAGCTGAACGGGTGTTCCTGCAAGCATGTGAGGGGTGACTGTCAGGCAGAACCTTTACCACCTCGACCTATGTGAGCGCAATGTCGGCTGCACAGGGCCATTAATGATGCTGCTGGGCGCTCTACCCGGCTGCTTTATTGGTGAGTATTTTTTAATTTCATGTGAATAGTGGGTTGAGAATACTTATGGCTTTTCCTCTGCTGTGAACATGCGCGGTTTTCATTCGGAGAAGCTCAGCCTGACAGTATTGCAGTTCCCCCGTGTTCTCGGCAAGGTCGCTGCCTAAAATCTGATATCAGGCAGCGATCCCTGGGGGCAGCTGGCACTGTCGTATTCTCTGTTTTTCTACAGCTTTCTGGTTTTATCTATACAATCACTAGCAAATTCTGTCAGCAGAACTAGTCAGACTGGTTCCTGTTTTCACCTAGGGTTTTATGATTTGCTTTCTATGCGCTTATTATATAAATAGCATCCTTTAAAGGGGTTCTCTCACTTCAGCATGTGGCATTTATCATGTAGAGAAAGTTAATACAAGCCACTTACTAATGTACTGTTATTATCCATATTGCTTATTTTGCTGGCTGGATTAATTTTTCCATCACAATATACGCTGCTCGTTTCCATGGATATTCTGCAATCCAGCATCGGTGGTCGTGCTTGCACAATATAGGAAAAAGCACTAGCCTATGTGCGCTCCCATGGTCCCGGCCACCAGAGAGCCTGACGCTTTTTCCTATATTGTTTAAGCACGACCACTGGTGATGGATTGCAGGGTGGTCTGTAACCATGGAAACGAGCAGTGTACATTATGATGGAAAATGAATCGAGCCAGCAAAGGAGGCAATATGGACGATAACAATACATTAGTAAGTGCCTTGTATTACCTTTCTCTACATGATAAATGCCACTTAATGAAGTGAGACAACCCCTTTTAAGCTTGGTTTATATCTTAAATGTCTTATTTCAAGCAATATGACCTTCCCAAGCTAAAGTGGTGGTACTTGTGTAAAGACCCCCATACACATTACACTTGTTTTAGCGTGATCGGCTTATATTCTGATTTGTATGGGGGAGTTCCCGACTCTTCCCTGATAGATTTTAGGGAAAGAGAGGATCAGGCATGTTGAAGGCTACTTTCGCACTGGCGTTTTTGTTTCCGTTTGTGAGATCCGTTTCAGGGCTCTCGCAAGCGTTCCAAAACGGATCAGTTTTGCCCTAATGCATTCTGAAGGGGAAAGGGTCCGCTCAGAATGCATCAGCTGGCCTCCGATCAGTGTCCATTCGGCTCTGGAGGCTGCTTGCAGCGTTTTGCTGTCCGCCTGACGAAGCGGAGCCAAACGGATCTGTCCTGACAAACAATGTAAGTCAATGGGGACGGATCCGTTTTAACTGATGCAATAGAAAACAGATCCGTCCTCCATTGACTTGACTTTCAATGGTGTTCAAGACGGATCCGTTTTGGCAATGGTAAAAATAATACAAACGGATCCGTTCTAAACGGATGCATGCGGTTGTATTATCTGTGTGGATCCGTCTGTGCAGATCCATGACTGATCCCCACCAAACGCGAGTGGGAAAGTAGCCAAATCTCAACACCTGATCCCTGAATCTACAGCGGAGTCGCCGACACAGATGTGAACAATCCCTAATGAGAAACAAAGTTGTGTCCATCAAAGTTACCTAATTTTATTTTTTAGTGCTGGGGGGGGGGCGCGCGCCTTTCTTCTGCTCAGACCTGTGTACATGTAGTTTACTCCCATCTGCAAACCCACATATTAACTAAGGGACCTTTTGTTATTTTTGGTGCTATTTTGGTAAAGAGCATAACAGGATTAATTGGTGTAAATTAGAAGGTAATTGAGAATAAACATGTTTCCCTACATCTGTCTATTAGCACCAATCATAATGAAGACTTTAGCATGTGTAGTAAAACATGGTGAATAGTCTTTAGTGAAAGTATGCAGCTATTGGGTAACGCTCATGCCGACAGCGAGCCACGTTCCTGTGTAAACTGCTCTCTGCACTTAAAGCCACATGTTTCCTGTGATGTTCCTAAGCTCCCCCTAGTGGTGGCTGCAGGTAGACAGAAATAATAATTTAAAACAGTATTCTGGTTATAACAAGTTATTCCCTATCCACAGGATAGGGGATAGCTATCAGATTGGTACCTGTACCCTGTGGAGCCCCCCGTCCTGGTGGAGCAGCTCTTCAGAAATGCGCACCGCCGCTCCATTCATTTCTATTGGAGCGCTGTAGATAGCCGACCGCTGTACTTGGCTATCTCCAGCGCTTCCATAGAAAGGAATGGTGCCGCGGCGCTCTTTGTTATAACCGGAATACTCCTTTATATTGTGGTCTTGTTTCTCATAATTGATTGGGGTGACATAGGTCTGACATCTCAGGAAGTGATGATGGGATTAACCCTTTATCTATGCAGAGGGTTTGTAGTTTTATATCGGAAAACTGTTCCAATCCCTCTATATCCCTGCGGATATGCTGTAAATGTCTGATCTGCACCAATTGTTGAGCCTAAGGGTCCATTAAGACGTCCATAGTGCATTGCGGATCCGCAATACACCCGGCCGGCACCGCCATAGAACTGCCTATTCTTGTCTGCAATGTGGACAAGAAGAGGACATGTTTTCCTTTTTTCCTGAGCCGCGGACCGGAGGATTGGGGCGCGCTCCGGAAATGCGGATGCGGAGAGCACATAGTGTGCTCTCCGTCCCCATAGAGAATTTGCGGAAAGGATGCGGACCCATTATACGGACGTGTGAATGGAGCTTAATAATGACCTGCTGATTAAAAGGTTTCCAAAGTTTGCAAGCTGCAAATGCTCTGGTACCAAAAGTAAATGGCTTGACCAGAATTAATTATATATGGTTATAGCTGCTCTGATGTCTCCCATACCAGCACACATGAAAAAGAAGATATCCTGCTCCTT
This sequence comes from Bufo bufo, assembly GCF_905171765.1. NCBI lineage: Eukaryota > Metazoa > Chordata > Amphibia > Anura > Bufonidae > Bufo > Bufo bufo. The sequence continues at coordinate 50,578,315 of NC_053389.1, read as the reverse complement.
CATCTCTCACTAGTTGGGAAGTCTGTGTTGCATATTCCATCATACACGGCAGGAAGAAAAGTGCAGCGCGCAGTACTATTTTTCCATGAAAACAGAAACCTAAGTGGAAACTGCTGGACCCCATTACAAGTTGTGACTAGTGCGACAGATCCAGCACTGTCGTGGTTTATTTTATGATGGAAACTACACCTTAACTACCTCAGCAATGTGCCGGAAACCTGTAAAATAGCTCTTTGCTTCAGATTTAAAGAAATTCGAGATTTAAAACTAGATGCATATCCTGACCTGTATTATATTTCTAAATTTAGTAGCAGTTTTAATTTCTTTGTCATTTATATGTTTCCTTTAATTAGCACAGCAAATCTTTCTGATCGGCTGAGGTACAGTGGGAGCAATGTAGAGGTGTTAAAATAAATGCAAGCGCTAACTACAGCATTGGTCTGTACGATCTGCTTGTATCCAGGTATGGGAAATACCAGTTTGTGTTTATACTAGGTTTTGGAGGTTTGTAATTTATATGAAGACAATTACTGTACAATAAAGGCTATGGACGCCTTTGGTAACATTTTTATATTCTAATTTTCCAATTCGACTTGATTAAAAATTCTCAACAGTTTTTCAGTGCAGACTCTGTGAAACCCTTCAGAGATCTGATACGATAACTTGATTTGTATCCCTTGGAGAGAATTTATCATGCCAGTTTTCTGGTGTAAAAAAAAAGTTCATGGACACTTGGGGGGGAACCTATGGAGTTCATGGACACTGGGGGAGGACGCTATGGAGTTCATGGACACTGGGGGAGGACGCTATGGAGTTCATGGACACTGGGGGAGGACGCTATGGAGTTCATGGACACTGGGGGAGGACGCTATGGAGTTCATGGACACTGGGGGAGGACGCTATGGAGTTCATGGACACTGGGGGAGGACGCTATGGAGTTCATGGACACTGGGGGAGGACGCTATGGAGTTCATGGACACTGGGGGAGGACGCTATGGAGTTCATGGACACTGGGGGAGGACGCTATGGAGTTCATGGACACTGGGGGAGGACGCTATGGAGTTCATGGACACTGGGGGAGGACGCTATGGAGTTCATGGACACTGGGGGAGGACGCTATGGAGTTCATGGACACTGGGGGAGGACGCTATGGAGTGGGAATACTATCCACAAGGACTGAGTTCTCAGTGTGATGTCATAAGGAGGCGTGGCCGGCCTTCACTCAAACTGCCTAGATCACCAGAATTAACCCTCTTAAACTGTCTGACATTAGCGATGTGCTAATGTCAGCAGAATCCAACTCTGCTATTTTTATGTTTATTGATGCCCCCCCCCTTACTGCACAATTCTTACTTTTGTAATATGCAAATTAGCCTTTGGGGGGAGGCTCTGTTCTCCCACCTCATTCCACGCCCCGCCGTCCTTGATTGATAGGCAAGTGTTTGACTTCTCCTGCCGGCCCTGTGTGCTGGTTAAACAGCACTGCGCAGGCGCGAGACTTACCCAGCACGCAGGGCCGCCAGGAAGATGGAGACTAAAGAAAAACGACAAATCACTGAGCCCAGGCTGCACATAGGTGGCCATGTGAGTTGCTATAGTCACCACATCACGGGACGAGCCTCATATCGGAGGCCACATACAGGCTGTCCCCTCCTCTGTCACCGTGGTGACTACATCCATTACCTGCGTGTCGAGCTTTTTCCCTGCACAGATCTCCGGGGAGATCTGAAGAGACCAGAAGAAGAAAGGAAAGACAATAGCAGGAGACCAAGGAGTAGGCATGGGGCTGTTTGCCTGCTGGTTCTGCTTCTCTCCTGGAAGTGTCTGCTGCTTATGGTACCCGCTCCTGGCACTTTAGTGGGTACCAGATGTGGGCCGTTACAGTGGGGGCATAGATACAGTCAATGCCAGGCTTCCGCGATGATCTAGAGTGCTGTATGAGTGCAGCACGTGCCAGGATTCATGGTGTGGGCTGCAGGGACTAAAAAGGAATTAAGCATGGTGCTCTGATACAGCGCTTCAGAAGAAAAACAATCAATGACAATTTTTAAAATAAATCATTGGACACTAAAGGGTGAATTAACCCCTTCTCAACCTCCGCGCAATGCTCCCATGGCCCAAGCGGCTTTCCCGTGCGGAGTTCAGGCAAGTTTTCTCTAATGCAGTCTGTATATCGCTGCTCCCATACAATATTGTGATTTAATGCAGTAGTGTATGGGAAATTCCTTATATTTCAGTGAAGCACTGCCACCTGCAGGGCTCAATAGGAACTACCACTCTATTAGGGCTCATGCACACGGCCATAAGTGTTTTGCAGTTCGCAAAGCACAGATCTCGGCCTAGTGCATGCCACCATTTATTTTTTAACTTCTGTATAAATGCCCTATCCATGTCCACAAAACGGAGGAGAATAGGGCGTGTTCTATCTCTTTTGCTGAGCTTTATGCTTTCCGCATCTGTTGCGACCCCTATAAAATGAATGGTTTCACATCCGATCCGCCAGAAATTCGGATGTGGACCAAACTTTTTAACTCTTTAGAGATCCAGACTTAAGGGCTCATGCACACCACCGTAAGTTTGGTTCGCATCCGATCCGCATTTGAACATGCCTAGAAACGTTGACCATTTCAATTGGATGGGTATGTTTACAGACGTTATGTGATTATCCGAGTGGGCCATCAGTCCATGCCGAGAAAATCCCAGCATGTTCTGTATGTGCGTCTCCTGGGAGAGCAAAGGGGTCTGGCAAAAGATTCAGTTAAAAGGAGCCCTCTACACACATTAGGTTGTCGGCCGAGCCTGCGGCTTCTTATGACAATACACTAATGTGTGTGGGGGCCTTAAAGGGGTTGTGTCACTTCAGCAAAAGGCATTTGTCATGTAGAGAAAGTTAATACAAGGCGCTTACTAATGTACTGGGATTGTCCATATTGCCTCATTTGCTGGCTAGACAAATTTTTCCATCACATTATACACTGCTCGTTTCCATGGTGGTGACCACCCTGCAATCCAGCAGCAGTGGCCGTGCACACTATAGGAAAAAGAGCCGGCCTATGTGTGCTCTTATGGTCCCGTCCACCAGAGAGGCCTGCACTTTTTCCTATAGTGTGCCAACAGGCTGGTCGTAACCATGGAAACGAGCAGTGTATAATGTGATGGGGGAAAAAAGGAGGCAATATGGACAATCACAATACATTAGTAAGTGCCTTGTATTAACATTCTCGACATGATAAATTACATTTACTGAAGTGAAACAACCCCCTTTAAAGTGGTTGTGCAGTGGCTTAATTTTGATGACCAATCCTCAGGATCTGTGGAGGTCTGACTCCTGGCACCCCCACCATCAGCTGCCACTTTGGCGACCACTGCTCCCTCTTAAATATTCCTTGCGCGTCGTCTCCTTTGCAGCAATCCAACTGCTCTGTCCCATTGAAGTGATCGGACTACAGTGCCCTGCCGCTGTAAAGGAGGTGACTTGCAGGTAATTTTGAAGAGGAAGCAGCAGTCGCAAAAGTACCGCTACCCCTTCAAACAGCTCATTGTGGGGGGTGCCAGGAGTCGGATCCCCCGATCTGATATTGATGTCCTATCCTGAGGCTGCTTTATATCATCAGATGTGGATGCGTGAACTTTCACTCAGCAGCCCTGCCAGTGCCTTGTCATTGCTTCAGCAATGTCTACACAGAGCTCCTGTTCTCCACATGGCTGCTGATGGAGAAAGACGTGAACGGACTCATCCGTCAGCCCCCTCAAACTGCACATGCGCTAATTTCCCGTGCCATTGGTTTTCAATAGAGCAGGTTGATGGATGAGTCTGGTCGAAGGTTGCTCCATTAGTGGCCATGTTTAGAATGGGATCGCTGTACAGTCAGTGCAGAAGGCGTTAGTGACAAGGGGACAGCAAATCTGAATGTAAGAGATTGGCACTGAACTGGTAGTATGGTATTTTTTTTTAGTAAATTGCATACAGTTTAGTTTAAAAAAATAAATAAAAAATTTTAAGTGGTCAACAGCTTTAACTGTTTTATGTATGTACGTTGCAAAATGTTTTCTCCCTGTATTGTTGATTTTCTCTTTTTTGTAATGTTCGCGTTCTGCAAAGTGAATATCATTAATAGGCAGTGAGTCATTTTGACTTTCCTACCCGGTCATGTGGATGTAGGGCTCCCCCTTGTGGCTCAAGAGCTCGGCTCTTTTATTTGAAGGATTCATTGGTTTGATTTTTCTCATGAAATATATTTCTTAGAATTTATTCAATTTCTGTCCTGGAAAAAAAAAAGGGGGGGGGGGGGGGGGGGGTTCTGATCTGTAACACTATTCCTGTCATTAAGTAGTTCAGATGTGGCTGGTGCTCAGATACTGGTGTAAAAGGAGGAAGAAACCAGACAACACTCAGCACATGCCTGAAATAAAAAAATTGCCCATTACTTACCTAGCGGGTCCTGCTATGCCACTGCGGTTTATCTGGCAAGGCTCTGTTGGCCCGGCTGCAGCAGTGATGTTATATCAACGACATGTCAGTGCTGCAGCCTATCACTGCCCTCAAACAGTGCATCTCATTTATTTATTTTATTTTTATTTTTTATTAATTTCAGGCATGCCTTGAGTATATGGTTTCTTCCTGAAACAAAATGGCTGATCATAAATATTACATTTTCACACATGATTTTTTATTTGTTTTAAGTAGCTGATGAATTAGCATTACCTGATAATGGCTGGACACCGGTCTGTGTTCTGAGACGTCTGACAGTACCGTATTAATTTTTTTTTACAGCAGCGATTCCAGCAGCACCTCGAGTGATGAGTCTCCAGCGAGGTCTGTGCAGTCTGCAGCAGTCCCTGCACCTCCTTCCCAGACACTCTTATCTCTGGATAAAGATGAACCTCGCAAAAGTTTTGGGATCAAAGTTCAGAATCTCCCTGTGCGCTCAACAGGTAGTGTATGCGTTGGCTGTTGTTAAAGTCCATCTGTCAGCAGTTTTGTCCCTATGACACTGGCTGACCTGTTACATGTGCGCTTGGCAGCTGAAGGCATCTGTGTTGGTCCCATGTTCAAAAGTACCTGCAAATGAGCAACTAGGAGCAATGGGGCATATTTGCATGTATTAAAACTTCATTTTTCTCAGCAGCATGGGACCAACACAGATGCCTTCAGCTGCCAAATGTACATGTAACAGGTCAGCCAGTGTCATAGGTACAGATCTGCTGACAGATGGGCTTTAAGTGCAAATAAAATATAATGTTGAAGACTTCTATGTCCACCATTGATAGCGAGAATTCTGCACGGGTGCAATGCGTGAGGTGAACGCATTGCACCCGCACTAAGTCCGGACCCATTCACTTCAATGGGGCTGTTCAGATGAGCGGTGATTTTCACGCATCTCTTGTGCATTGTGTGAAAATCACAGCATGTTCTATATTCTGTGTTTTCCATAGAAATGAATGGGCATGCGTGAAAACCGAAAGCAAGTGCGGATGCGGTGCAATTTTCACGCATGGTTTCTAGGACATGATAGAGATGAGCAAACCCATTAAAGTTTAATCACTGTATTTTTGTTTTATAACATGTTTATAAGGGGAAATAATAGCATTCTTAATACAGAATGCTTACTAAAAGTGGCTTGAGGGTTTTAAAAAAAATTATTAAAAAAAATTAACTCGCCTTATCCTCTTGTTCGTGGAGCCGGCATCGTCTTCTTTCTTCTTCTTTCAGGACCTGCCAAAGGACCTTTGACATAATTGCGCTCACTATGTGGTGACGTCAGCGCAGGTCACCACGTGATGAGCGCGATTCTGTATTAAGAATGCTATTATTTTCCCTTATAACCATGTTATAAAGGAAAATAATAAAATCTACAGAACACCTAACCCAAACTCGAGCTTAAGTGAAGTTTGGGTCTGGGTACCGCATTCCGTTTTTTGTCACGCGTGTGCAAAATGCATTGCACCTGTGTGATAAAAACTGAACAACGCAATCGCAGTCATAACTGACTGAAATTGCGTGCGCACTGGTTTCCCACAATGCACACGTGACGCATCCGGAGTAAATCCGGGTCGCCCGTGTGAAAGGGGCCTAAGGCTACTTTCACACCAGCGTTTTTGCTGGATCCGGCAGGGTTCAGCAAAAACGCTTCTGTCAGGATAATGCAACCATCTGCATCCGTTATGAACGGATCAGGTTGTATTCTCTCTCTAAAATAGCCAACACGGATCCGTCATGAACTCCATTGAAAGTCAATGGGGGACAGATCCGTTTTATATTGCGTCTGAGAAAACTGATCCGTCCCCATTGACTTACATTTTGTGTCATAATGGATCGGTCTTGCTCTGCACCACGCCGCGGACAGAAATGTTGAAAAACGTTGCTTGCAGCTTTTTTCTGTCCGCGATGGGGACGCAATCAAACGGAACGAAATGCATTTTAAAGCGTTTCGTTCAGTTTTGTCCCCATTGACAGTGAATAGGGACAAAACTGAAGTGTTTTCCCCCACTATTGAGATCCTATGAAGGATCTCAATAGCGGAAAGCACAAGTGTGAAAGTAGCCTAAGATGAATCCTAATGCAAACGTTTCCTCCTGCACAAGCGATTTATGAAACTGCATGAAAATGTATCTTTCGTCTCCAGATACAAGCCTTAAAGACGGACTTTTTCATGAGTTCAAGAAGTACGGGAAAGTCACATCAGTGCAGATACATGGTGTATCCGAGGAACGATACGGTCTGGTCTTCTTCAGGCAACAAGAAGATCAGGAGAAAGCACTTAATGCCTCAAAAGGAAAACTTTTCTTTGGAATGCAGATAGAAGTGACAGCATGGGTAGGACCAGGTACGTTGTCACATCTGTGTCCATGGAAGCCAACCAAATGTGAATATACATCCTATATTTATGAATGAGCACTGTGTACTGTGTGTAATATATGCTGTACTTAGTGACCCCCACCATATTATAGTGATATAAAAACTTCAAGCATGTCCTCTATTTCCTCCAGAAACAGAAAGTGAAAATGAATTCCGGCCTCTGGATGAGCGAATAGATGAATTTCACCCGAAGGCCACTAGGACTCTCTTCATTGGCAACTTGGAGAAAACCACCACCCCCCTGGATCTGCACACTGTTTTTCAGAGATTTGGGGAGATTGTGGTATGTTGGCTTTAGCTGCTTCAGAGACTTTTTTATTTTATTTTTGTAGCTGCTTTGTTCTGTTGTGAGCTGTAGCTGTAAGGCTGCCCATACACATTAGATGTATGTAGACAGAACACACTGCTTTCCTCCTTCTTTTCCTAGTGAGCACATATGCTTGCTTGGCCAAGCAGGTATGTGTATGATAGGATCAGGAGTGCTTATGTTATGGCCGAAGCAAGAATTTGCTTAACAATTAGACCTCTTTCAGACGGGCGTTGCGGGAAAAGGTGCGGGTGCGTTGCGGGAACCTGCACTATTTTTCCGCGCGAGTGCAAAACATTGTAATGCGTTTTGCACGCGCGCGAGAAAAATCGGCATGTTTGGTACCCGAACTTCACAGAAGTTGGGGTTTGGGATCGGTGTTCTGTAGATTGTATTTTCCCTTATAACATGGTTATAAGGGAAAATAATAGCATTCTGAATACAGAATGCATAGTACAATAGCGCTGGAGGGGTTAAAAAAAATAAAATAATAATTTAACTCACCTTAATCCACTTGATCGCGCAGCCCGGCTTCTCTTCTGTCTTCTTTGCTGTGTACAGGAAAAGGACCTGTGGTGACGTCACTCCGGTCATCACATGGTCTGTCACATGATCTTTTACCATGGTGATGGATCATGTGATGACCGGAGTGACGTCACCACAGGTCATTTTCCTGCACACAGCAAAGAAGACAGAAGAGAATCCAGGCTGCGCGATCAAGTGGATTAAGGTGAGTTAAATTATAATTTTTTTATTTTTTTAACCCCTCCAGCGCTGTTTTACTATGCATTCTGTATCCAGAATGCTATTATTTTCCCTTATAACCATGTTATAAGGGAAAATAATAATGATCGGGTCTCCATCCAGATCGTCTCCTAGCAACCGTGCGTGAAAATTGCACTGTATCCACACTTGCTTGCGGATGCTTGCGATTTTCACGCAGCCCCATTCACTTCTATGGGGCCTGCGTTGCGTGGAAAACTCACAATATAGAGCATGCTGCAATTTTCACGCAACGCACAAGTGATGTGTGAAAATCACCGCTCGTGTGCACAGCCCCATAGAAATGAATGGGTCGGTATTCAGTGCGGGTGCAATGCGTTCACATCACGCATTGCACCCGCGCGGAATACTCGCCCGTGTGAAAGGGGCCTTAGTTCTAATGTTTAACAGGTTTTGATCAGTTGTAATTCTTTAACTCCTTAGGGCAGCTTGCAGTGGTCCAGCCTACAGAGCTGCCGTATTCTTACGGCCCCTCTTCCTCACAATCGCAGAGTTCTTGCTTCATGGGGTGTCCAGTTCTGGCGATAGCTAAAAGCCTCTGGTCCAGGTGTATTGTTGGGAGCTGATTGATTTAGATCCCGATAACAGCACCCAGACTAGAAGCTGTTAATTACTGTTAGATGTTACCCAGTACATGCTGCTGGAACGCAGCAACTCTCGTTTGTTTTAGTTTTTTTTCAGTGGTCATGAAAGTTAAGACTCTTGGAATGTGATGACATAAATACAATTTTCATTCATTTTTATTGTCTAAAAGTAGTAGAGCAACAAAATAATCTATATATTTGTTATTGCTGGATTTGTAATGACCCATAGAGTAAAAGCAACATGTTAAAAAAAAAATAGAAAAAATAAAAAATAATAATCTGCAGTCCCAAAGGCCAAAATATGTCAAGTCCTTAAGGGGTTAAAGGAGTTCTGTAGTGATAGTATATTGATGATCTATCCTTAAGACATTTCATTAATATCAGATCAGTGGGGTCCGACTCCCAGTACCCCCGCCAATCAGAGCTGCTGCTACTTCAAAATTTCCCTCACATTGTCGTCTTTGCAGCACAGTGTAATTACAACTAATCGTCCCATTCAAGTAAATGGGACAAGCAGTTATAATTACGTTGCACTGCTGAGACGATGAGCAGGTAATTGGAAGCAGCACTTGCAGGAGCACCGCCGGGGTGCTGGGAGTCAGACCCCTGCTCATCTGATGTTGATGATCTATACTGAGGAGCACTGCACAACCTCTTTAAAGCAACATTGATTAATTTTAATTTGTATTATAATTGTGCCATGCACTGAACAATATGAGCAAAGTATGGTAATACTCTATAAAGCACATGTTCTGTTAAATATGATTTTAGAAGTAAAATTTTTTTGATCCTCGAGCTTGGCATGTGTTTGTAATTGCTCTGTCTCTAGTTCTTTTTATGTGTCATTCTCTTGTTTGGCCTACCTCGCTAGGTTTGCGTTCACACCACTTCTGCCCTATTGATCTTTCTGTATTCATCTCCTCTTCTGTCCAGGATATTGACGTTAAGAAGGTGAATGGCGTCCCTCAATATGCGTTTTTGCAGTACTGTGATATTACAAGCGTCTGTAAAGCCATTAAGAAGATGGACGGAGAGTATCTGGGAAACAACCGGTTGAAGGTATATAGTTATAGAGTGAATCAGCTTTTATTCCTCACGCTAAACACCAGTGCAGGCCCCACCACAAGTGTACTCAAACTAACTGCAGTATGGGATGAAATTTCTTGCATTGTTGGGTTAGTGCCACAATATTTGCTGCTTATGAAAAACGAATCCAGGAAACATTTTTTTTATCTTCTTCTTAGTTTGTAAATCAGGTTAAAGGTAGTGCAGGAAATTCTCTTGCCGGGTGCTTTATTATTAGCTCTGTTTCTGTCCTCTGTTATATAATCTGACCCACGCTCTGACTGTTTGAATCCTGAAGAATTTGCTGTGTGGACCAGACGTCCGTTTCTGCATGCATGCCTTTTGAGATTCACATTGAGACTCTTAAAGGGGTATTCCCATCTCCGACAATGGGGGCATATCTCTCTCCCTCTGGGACCCGTACCTATATCATAAACGCAGCCAAAAACAAAGCCGGCAATGTGGTGGCTTTGTTCCTAATGGCAGTGAACTCTGCTAATTTTTGGAACCCCTATAGAAATTAATGAGCACACCGCACTTGCGCAGCCACCATTTTTATTCACTTCTGTGGGGCCGACCGAAATAGCTGAGCCAGCGATATGTTCTCATTGTCTGAAATGGGAAAACCCCTTTAATTCTGCAATAAAGAGTCCAATTAGAGGATTTATCTGTCCTAGTTTTTACCTGGTGTACTTTACAAATGTAGATAAAGATGAAAAATTTTCCCACAGTGCTTCTTTAAAAGGGGTTCTTCAGGCTTTTAATATTGATGACCTATCCTCAGATCGGCGGGGTCCGGCATCTGGCACCCCCGCGGATCAGCTGTATGAACAGACGGCGCTCACAGTGTGCACATGCCGTCTCTTTTCCTGTTTACTGCTGCTTTGCCATAGACATGGCAGCAAATCCGGAAGGGAGACTGCACGTGCACACTGTTTTGCTCCATCACTATTCTGAATAATAATGAAAACCTATCAATCTGATAACCCCCCCCCCCCACCCCAAATATACAAAAGAAAAGTGTATATGCATCTAAAGTGGTTTTCCAGTATTTTGATATTAAGGGGGTTGTCTGAGTTATGAAAAAATAAAAATATATATATATATATATCTCACTGTAAATCTGATGGTCAGCAATCTATAACTGAGCTAAGCAAGTTTTCGGCAAAAAAATATCTATTTTCTCATTTCCCTGGTTCTTTTCCGGCCCTTTGTTTACCTGCAATAACAACAATTTCTGCCCCTCCCACTGCTCTGCAAAGGGAGTGAATACAAGTGCTGCCCTGAGTGACATGTCTGCCTGCTGGGAGACTCAGCAGTATGTTGTATGTGTAGGACTACAAGTCCCAGCTGTATAATGACACTGCTGATACACACAGAATCTTCCCCCTACTTGTTCTTTAGCAATGCTCTACAGAACTCCTGTCAGCTCCTGTGCCCAGCATTTGTCTCCTCACTGCCTGCAGCTACTCAGTAAAGCCTTCAGCCCTGAGTCTGTGCAGCTGAAGGGGTTAAGAATCCAGGGGTGTGTGGCCAGCACAGGGAGTCTGTGTACAGACTCCTATCTGATCTCTCAGGCTTGTGCACCAAACATCATCAGAGCAGGGAGAGAAGCTGACATCACAGGTCATGTGACCCTCAGTGAAATCTGAGAAAGCAGCAACTGGAGATAAAGTAAGTGAATTGTAAAGTCCTTACATTTGCCTAGTTAGAAACATACAAAGAACAAAAAAATAACTCAGACAACCCCTTTAATGGCCTATTCTCAGGATGGGTCAATATCAGATCAGTAGAGGTCCAAACTGTACAGCTCGAGTACATTGTGTAATGGACACAGCTGGTTTCTTTTTAGCACTGTTCCCGTTCAAATGAGGACATGCCATCCATATCAAAATTCTGGAAAATGTCTAAATGTAAGTCTGTTAGTGATCTCACATTTTGGCAATTTTCTTCGTTCACAGCTTGGCTTTGGGAAAAGTATGCCAACTAACTGCGTGTGGATAGATGGTCTGTCCTCTAGTGTCACAGAACAGTATTTAACTCGCCATTTTAGCCGTTATGGGCCAGTGGTTAAGGTATGTTAACCAACACATATTATGATTTACTTGTTAATCTTTCATCTTCTTAAATTCTTTCCTGTCCTTTCATCCTTTATATTACAATTACATATATTGTCAGACGCAATGACCTTTTAATCGGAGATGATAAATTCTAAGTTGTGAGCTGGTCTGACTATATTTGTAATAGTCATGTTATAGTACACGTATATGATCAAACCCTGCACCATCTGTATTGCCAATAATGTGTGAGCTTCCGCTTTTTCCCCTGACAGCAGTTTGTGGAGAGGACGCAGTATACATTGTACATCCATATATTCATTGCTAAGTGAGGCCGCGCTCATTCATACCTCTCTACAAGCCCACAGCTGTCTTACCAGTAACAAAAAATGCTAAAGATTTTATATGGAATACGTTGCATTTCTTAGAGTGAATGCTAAGCCTTTAGAACTGAAGATAAAAGCAAATTAGAATTCATCATCAAGGCAATAATGGAATCCATTTTGGTACATGGGATACAAGACTGTCATTAAGTCAGAATCCTCACTGAAACAAGACAAGATGAACGCTGCTCTTTTACCAAGTCCCCAGTGGACGTGGCTCTTATGTTTCCTTGTTTTTTTTTTTTCTTTCCCGACAGGTGGTGTATGATCGCTTTAAAGGCATGGCCCTGATTCTCTACAATGAGATTGAATTTGCCCAAACAGCTGTAAAAGAGACCAAGGGGAGGAAGATTGGTGGGAATATCCTTAAGGTGTGCAGAGACCACCTTAATAAGTTCATCAAAATTTAAATCCTGAAATGAGTAGGATTTTCTAGCAAGTTCTACTTATGTTAAATCCTTTGCAAGGGATCCATAATACACTGGAAAGCTACTAAATAAGTCCAGCTTTCCCAGAGCCTGTAGGCTGACGTGAAGCATTTAGTAGCGGAGCGCCTGCCTTGTGTCTCTGAGCATCCTGTTGTTTTTATTTCTTTAAACCTCTCTTGTTACTGGTAAGCAGTTAGATCTCTACACTAAGGTAACCCTGATCATTTTGGGGGAGATGATTCAGTGTCTGAATTGCATCTCGTTTTTCTTTTACATTTGTATGTATGGTCAGTGAAATTTTCTGAATCTTTTTACTGATTCTGTAGCAGTCCCCATACAATGTATAGGCTTACACACACTGCCTTTATACATTCTCCCAGTGTCTAGAACCCCTGCCTATACCATCCCATTTCCACTTTCCCTGTAGTTCTATCCTTCCTCTTGTTATGTCTTCTTGTGGCGATCTCTTGTTACGGTAGTATCTTCCTCATCACCCGAGCAAGAGCATTTTTCACGTTGACCTCAGGTGTTTTTGAGAGTCAAAGAACAGATTGTAATTTGAGGTTTAGGTTTATTTGAAGGATGCCTCTAGGCCCAATGTTTTTTAAACTGAAAGGGGCTGACCCATATCAGACATCGATGGCATATCTCTAGGATATGGGTCCCGCAACTATCAGACATTGATGGTGTATCCTAGAGATAGTCAATCAGTGTCTGAGATGAGACAACCCCTTTAACTGAAGACTTTTGTAATAGCCAATACTAAACAGGGACCTAATCATTTTGCATGATCCAGAGCCTACATTTTATTGCTGCATGAGGCATACTTATAGCACTGTGTAGGCCCTTCAAGCCATTTTTGTAGTACAGAAGTAGGACACACCATACAAAAAAACAAAAAAATGTTCTCGTAAATTGATGGAAATATGTATTTCTTTTAGGTGGATTTTGCAAACCAAGAAAGCCAGTTGGCCTTCTATGGTTCCATGGAGTCTTCAGGACAGGACATTCGGGATATCTATGAAATAATATCAGAAAGAAGGTGAGTTTATGCATTGTGCTTCTGTAATTCACAGATTCCGGTTAATAAATACATTTTGTTGGGGCAGCATAAGAACAAAACAGCCAAAATATAAGCAATGAAGCAAGCTTATTTTTGTTATAAACGTAACTGTCGTAAAGCAATACTGGAAAATTAATGTATTTTATCACATTTGCTGTGCATAGGTTTTTGTGGTATGAGCATGAATTAATTAGTAGAAGTATGATGCATATCTAGAAAAAGCTATGATTGTAGCAGTTGTAGTAGGGACATTTGTACACTGCTCAAAAAAATAAAGGGAACACAAAATTAACACATCCTAGATCTGAGTTAATTAAATATTCTTCTGAAATACTTTTTTCTTTACATAGTTGAATGTGCTGACAACAAAATCACACAAAAATAAAAAAATGGAAATCAAATTTTTTAACCCATGGAGGTCTGGATTTGGAGTCACACTCAAAATTAAAGTGGAAAAACACACTACAGGCTGATCCATCTTTGATGTAATGTCCTTAAAACAAGTCAAAATGAGGCTCAGTAGTGTGTGTGGCCTCCACGTGCCTGTATGACCTCCCTACAACGCCTGTGCATGCTCCTGATGAGGTGGCGGACGGTCTCCTGAGGGATCTCCTCCCAGACCTGGACTAAAGCATCTGCCAACTCCTGGACAGTCTGTGGTGCAACGTGACGTTGGTGGATAGAGCGAGACATGATGTCCCAGATGTGCTCAATTGGATTCAGGTCTGGGGAATGGGCAGGCCAGTCCATAGCATCAATGCCTTCATCTTGCAGGAACTGCTGACACACTCCAGCCACATGAGGTCTAGCATTGTCTTGCATTAGGAGGAACCCAGGGCCAACCGCACCAGCATATGGTCTCACAAGGGGTCTGAGGATCTCATCTCGGTACCTAATGGCAGTCAGGCTACCTCTGGTGAGCACATAGAGGGCTGTGCGGCCCTCCAAAGAAATGCCACCCCACACCATTACTGACCCAATGCCAAAACGGTCATGCTGGCATTGCTGGAGGATATAGCAGGCAGCAGAACGTTCTCCACGGCATCTCCAGACTCTGTCACGTCTGTCACATCTGTCACATGTGCTCAGTGTGAACCTGCTTTCATCTGTGAAGAGCACAGGGCGCCAGTGGCGAATTTGCCAATCTTGGTGTTCTCTGGCAAATGCCAAACGTCCTGCACGGTGTTGGGCTGTAAGCACAACCCCCACCTGTGGACGTCGGGCCCTCATATCACCCTTATGGAGTCTGTTTCTGACCGTTTGAGCAGACACATGCACATTTGTGGCCTGCTGGAGGTCATTTTGCAGGGCTCTGGCAGTGCTCCTCCTGTTCCTCCTTGCACAAAGGTGGAAGTAGCGGTCCTGCTGCTGGGTTGTTGCCAATCCTACGGCCTCCTCCACGTCTGCTGATGTACTGGCCTGTCTCCTGGTAGCGCCTCCATGCTCTGGACACTACACTGACAGACACAGCAAACCTTCTTGCCACAGCTCGCATTGATATGCCATCCTGGATAAGCTGCACTACCTGAGCCACTTGTGTGGGTTGTAGACTCCGTCTCATGCTACCACTAGAGTGAAAGCACCGCCAGCATTCAAAAGTGACCAAAACATCTGCCAGGAAGCATAGGAACTGAGAAGTGGTCTGTGGTTATCACCTGCAGAACCACTCCTTTATTGGGGGGTGTCTTGCTAATTGCCTATAATTTCCACCTGTTGTCTATCCCATTTGCACAACAGCATGTGAAATTGATTGTCACTCAGTGTTGCTTCCTAAGTGGACAGTTTGATTTCACAGAAGTGTGATTGACTTGGAGTTACATTGTGTTGTTTAAGTGTTCCCTTTATTTTTTTGAGCAGTGTATTATACACACAGATATTTCACGCACGATATGTACATCGCTGCTAACTTGCTTTTTGCTTTTCTTCTTTCCAGAAGTGATGAGCCCCGAAGGGGTTCTTTCAGTGAATTTACTTCCACCACCGAACGGACTTATTATGATAGTGTCCGGACTGTTGGGGCTTACCAGGAGGAAACAAGAAGAGAATACCCTGCTCGAAGCAGAGAATTGTACGCAGACTTTGATTCGTATCAAGGGGATTATTACGAGCAACGATATTATGATGAGTCAAGAGAATATAGAGACTATAGGGATCCATATGAACAGGACATCCGGGAATATAGTTACAGAAGGGAAAGAGAGCGGGAACGAGAACGCTTCGAGACTGATCGAGATGCGAGTGAGCGGAGGCAGGTAGAACGTAGCCAAAGTCCAACCCATTCAAGAAGACCTCAGAGTCCTGCTGCATCCCCTTCACAATCTGAAAGAATTGCTAGCGACCCAGAACGTAGAATTTACAGTCGCTCATCTGACCGCAGTGGAAGTTGTAGTTCTGTGTCCCCTTCACGGTTTGACAAACTCGACAAAGCTAGGACTGATCGTTACATAAAAGGTGAAAAAATAGAAAAAGAGCGCACTTTTGATTCAGATCGTTCTGATAAAGAGAAGCGGCTACTGCGTAAGGAAAAGTCTGAAAAGGGTGAAAAGGACAAATCAGATAGATCTAAACGAAAGTCCAAAAATCATTCAACAAGTTCCCTATCCTCTGAAACAGATCAAGATAATGAGAAGGAGCCGAGCTTAGAGAAACAGAAAAGCAGCACCAAACAGCTGGCCAAAGAGAAAAATGACAAGGACTGTGCATCTAAAAACCGCTTGGACCTTATGCCTTGTGTTGTTCTTACAAGAGTGAATGAAAAGGAAGGGAAAGTCTTTGATACTCCTGGAGTAGATAAGGCTTCAAAAAACAAGGTTGATGGTGAGTCTGTAAAGTCCCCTTCATCAGATCAGAAAATTCAGATGGTCAGACTTGAGCAACCCAAGTTTGAGCAACTTAAAGCTGAATCTGCAAGAACTAAGGTGCCAAAAGACAAGTTACTATCCAGCCACATTGAAGTCGTGGACAAAGAGGGAAAACAGAAACTAAAAAAGCACTTAAAGTCAGAGCAGCCTGCAGAGGGTGCCACGACTGCTGACCTAGACAAGCTAGAAGCTCGTAAACGGCGCTTTGCTGATGCAAATTTAAAATGTGAACGGCAAAAACTTGATGTACGAAGGAATAACCAAGATGAGGAGGATAGCCGTTTAGGTTTAAGGAAACCACCAGAGCCTGTATCTTCAAGAGACTTCACCGTAGGCAGAGAGGGTGATTTTGAAAGGAAAGCTTCTAGGAAAGAACTTTTAAAAAGTCGAAAAAACAAATCTGAAAGACTTTTTGCCATCAACAGCCCCAAAGATGGCCAAGATTTGTTGCCTGTCAGGATCTCTGGACGTCCTAATTCAGATCTACAGTTTCACTTAGGGGAATCGGTAGATGAACAATTTGAATCTCCAGATCAAGCTTCTAAAAAGATGACCTTCCTGAAGAACATTCAGAGGCATGCACTCTTGTCAGACGATATGGATAAAGACTCCTCCAAGGATGACCGAAAAAATTACAGCCTTCTTTCAAGAGAAACAGTGGGCATGGAGAGATCAGAAACGGATGAAAAACTTGCAATCGACATTGACCACACTCAGAGCTACAGGAAACAGATGGAGCAAAACCGCAAGTTGAAGCAGCAGATGGAACTGGAGATCTTGAAGTCTGAAAAATTCAGGAGTCCTAGCAAAGAAGCAGAGGAGTATGAAAGACGTAGCCTTGTCCATGAAGTTGGTAAGCCTCCACAAGATGTTACTGATGACTCCCCTCCAACTAAAAAAAAAAAGAACGATCATTTGGATTATGAAATCACCAAGCCAGAAAGACACTATAGAAGTTCTCGCCAGATAAGTGATGAATCTGAGAGACTGGCTGGTTCTCCAGGTATGCGACCTTTCGGATTTAATGAGGAGGAATTTACCGTTGGCTCACCTAGGTTACTACCAATTAAAGAATACAAAGAGTCGCCCCATGTAGATGAAAAGAGCACGTTTCCTAATGTGGCCTTTAAAGATGAACATTTTAAATTACTAACTGAATCTGTCAAGAAGGAAAACATAACTGATCCTTCCAAAGGTAAATTAATTGCTATGAGCCCAGAAGAAGAATATGGCAAATGGGATAACCAGATCAAACAAGAAGGCAACAGGGTGGATATTAGCTTTCCTTGCAACATTATAAAAAGAGAAGCCATTAGAAAGCGTCCCAGAGACCTAGAACCTGGGGAAGTTCCATCAGACTCTGATGAAGATAGTGATCCAAAACCAGTTTCCCCCAAAGTTTCTTCTCTGTTAGACGGTTCAAGGTTTTCTTTTTTGTTACGAGATGGAGAAGATAAGTTAAGAGACAAGGAAGATCGGTTGTCTGGCTCATTGGAAAGAAATAAGTTTTATTCCTTTGCATTAGATAAAACCATCACCCCTGATACAAAAGCCTTGTTAGAGAGGGCAAAATCGCTCTCTTCTTCTCGTGAAGAAAATTGGTCTTTTTTAGACTGGGATTCCAGATTTGCTAATTTTCGCAGTAATAAAGACAAAGAAAAAGTTGACTCTGCTCCAAGACCTATTCCATCCTGGTATATGAAAAAGAAGAAAATCAAAACTGACTCTGATGGTAAATCCGATGATAAGAAAGAGGACCACAAAGAAGAGGAGCAAGAAAAGCAAGAACTGTTTGCCTCTCGTTTCCTTCACAGTTCAATCTTTGAACAAGACTCAAAAAGACTCCAACATCTGGAAAGGAAAGAGGAAGATACAGATATAGGTGTTTTTCGTCCCTACGGCCGACAGCTTTCTTCTGACGGGATCAGTTATGCTTCAGACCTTGTGCAAGAACCAGTTGTCCTCTTTCATAGTCGATTCGTTGAGCTCACAAAAATGCAACAGAAAGAGAAAGAAAAAGAGCAAAAGCCAAAAGAGGTAGAAAAAGTTGAAGAGAGAGAGATTCGGCCTAAAACTCCTGAGTCAATGCCAGAGTGCAAAGAGCGAGAGATTAAATCACCAGTGTCGGTCGTGCCAACACCAGCAACACTTCCTCCACCAGAGCCTGTAGTACCAGTCCAAGAAAAAGTCTCTGCTGACAAAACACCACCGCATTCTGTTGAGACAGTAGAAGATAAGCCAGCTGAACCTAGTGAACCAGCTGTTGAGGAACCTAAACCTCCCAGTGTGGTTGCCCCTATTCCTGCATTGGCCCCTCCCCCACTCCCTCCACCACTCCCAGTAGAAGCTACTCAAGTTGTTGTAGAAACTGAGACGCAGCCTACTACCCCGCATATAACTGAAGAGATAGCAACAACAAGTACAGAACAGCCTCCCTATTTGGATACAAAACCACCGACACCAGGAGCATCGTTTTCTGAGGTCAACGCAGACCCTGTCACTGAACTGAAAAGTGATTCACCTACTGTTTCTCCTTCCAAGCCTGAAATAAAGGTAGAAGAACCCGTTGAGACCTTTGAAGAAGAAACTCCTGTTTTTGCAAGTGGTGACACAGATGTATGCCAAAAATCAGAAACTGTGCCAGAGGAAGTTGAACCTGTTATAGCTGAAAATGACATGGAAGTAGAACCTCTTAATGCAGTGAAAAGCAAAAAGGCACCTAAAGGCAAAAGGTCAAATGTTTCAGACAAACCAGCTACTAGAAAGAGCGTGAGGATTGACCGCGAGAAGCGCAACAGGTCATCCTCCCCACGTGGAGAACCCCAGAAACATCTTGAAATAAAAAATGAACATGAAAGAGGTTCCAGGAGCTCTGCAAAATCTCCAAGTGCTGTTCCAGAACCTGACATCTCAGAGCCAGCTTTGCCCCGAACACGAAGAAATGTTAGATCTGTTTATGCCACCACAGGCGATAATGATGGAGTGTCTTCAGTTAAAGAAACTACAGAGACATCACGATCTACAAGAAAGAGACCTGAAAAAGATGTTGCTGAAACCCCGGTTACTGCTCCTCCCACTCCGAGAAGAGGGCGGCCACCAAAGGTTCGCAAGAAAGATGTATCTCCTATCAAAGCAGAGGCATTAAAACCAGAGAACGAGGATACAGAAATGAAAGAACCAATTGAAAATGCAAAACCAGTAGAGGGATGGCGGTCTCCACGATCTCAAAAACTGTCTCAAAGCCATTCCCCTCTGTCCAGTAGCCAAATGGGTAAAAAGAATAAAAGTGACCCAGCACCACAGGCTCAGGAGAGTTTGGCAGAAACCAATAAAGACTGTAATGAAATGGCTGAGCCGCAGGCTGAAGAGGCATGCAAGACAAAATTGGACAAGGAAGAAACTGGTGATGTTAATCTCCAGTTAAAAGATGTGGAGCCAGAGAAATGTCCTGCAGAGAAATCTGTTACTGAACCCCTGGACAAGAAATTATCTCCGGAGAAAGCTACAAAACCTAAAGTTGGAAGACCCAAAAATCCCAAAAATATTCCTCATTTAAAAAAGGTTGAAATTCGTCTTAATGCTGTTGATGTGAAGGATGCTTTGCGGCCACATGAGGATACAGAGTCACTGATTGTTTCTCCTGTCAAAATAAAAAGTCCTCAAAAAGAAGATACTGTTTCTCCATCTATAACAAATCTACCTGCAACAGAGTTCCCTGAAGCTTCTGACAAAGACACAGGGAAAGAATGTAATATTTCATCTGAAGCTGTGCGGCTGGCACGTCAGATGGAACTGGAGCAAGCAGTGGAAAACATTGAGAAGATCACTGAAACTACTGCCGTTCCACCTTATAAAGACCCCCAAAGTGGGGAAGTATCTGAGACTCGAACAGAAGAGGATGGGGATAAACCTGCGCACCAGGCCAGTGAAACAGAATTAGCAGCAGCTATTGGGTCCATTATATGTGACATTTCTACTGACACTGAAAGTTTCCCTCCTGCTCCAACATATCCAGCAGAAAGGGAATCTGAAATTTCTTCTGAATCAGCGACTGCTGCTGCTGGTGCTGCTGCTGGTGCTGCTGCTGCTGCTTCTGCTTCTCAGCCAGATGATTTACAGCCTGAGACAGACCAAGCAGTAAATCTCATCATACAGACTGATACTACCACTAGCTCTGGCAGTGCAGCTCCTGCACCTGCTGTACCTGAGCAAACAGAATCGATTGACCGCAAAGAACCCGACGTTGGCTTCAACGAGTCTACAAAATCTGCCAAAGAAAGCGAATCTTTACGGGAGTTACCTGCAAAACAAAAGGGTCGTAATAAGGGACACAAGAAAAGGCGAAGAGCCGGCAAGAGCCGTGATACCATACAGAGCAACGTGTTTGTGCGCGAGAATATTCAAGGCAAATCTCCTGCAAAAGATGAAAAGATCTCTTCGGATGAAGGTCTAAAGGAACAGCCTGGTGAAGAGTCTACATCAAATCCTGACAATCCAGCTATGGATACAAGCCTGAATTCCTCTTCTGACACAATTTCCAAAGAAGGAGATGAAGGATTTAAAGATGAAGAAATGTCTGCCGCTACAAATTTAAGTGATTCGCCCCAACCTCTGTACATTGATGATGTTAGTCAGGGAAGCTTCAAACTACGTTCAAGTACTGAAAGTGCCCCAGTTACCCCTCCCAGTGTAACTACTACTTCGGTTCTGTCCGCTACCCCAGGGAAAACTGGAGCTCCTGTCACTGCATCCCCTCTTGCTCATTCAGCTCCAGCAATTATGTCTGACTGGATTGTTAGGCATGAAGAGAATGCTTCCATTTCTACTACACCTCCTGCGATGCCCCCAGATACAAAGGCCTCTGATGTGGATACAAGCTCAAGCACCTTAAGGAAGATATTAATGGAACCAAAATATGTATCCTCGGCCAGCAACACCCCTAGTATTGTTACAGCATCCATCTCTGAGCCTGTCCCTGCGTCACATGTAGAAGAACCCACTCATCCGCAAGTAGAAGCTATTAAACCAGTGTCTGAGGAGAAATCAGCTGTTCCTCTTACCAACACAGTTGTCCCACCAGCGGCCGAAGCCCCATCTTTTCAAGAGAAAGGGACTCCAGTGGCCCATAAGGCCACCTCTGTTATCAGTAGAATGCCCCCCAGCTTTGATCCTGATGATTTGCCAAGGATAACATTGGCAAAACATGCACAGCATCAGCCCACTCCACCTTGCATCCCATCTCAGAAGATCAAGGTGAGACAAAACGCTAATGACAGTCGTGCCTGCATAAAACCAACAATGACTGTAATAGAGGAGCGACCCACTGAAACTGGCTCAAGCCCTGGACTGAGAGTGAACACATCACAGGGAGTAATGCTATTAAGTTACTCTGGCCAGAAAACAGAGGGGCCTCAGCGAATAAGTGCAAAAATCAGCCAGATCCCTCCTGCGAGTGCTGTTGATATAGAGATTCAACAGTCTGTGTCCAAATCCCAAATCAAACAGGAACCGCTTGCTCCATCTCAGATGTTGCCGAAAGGACCTCAGACTCCCTCGGGTTACCAACAGTACAATGCATCACCTGTCATTTCAAGCATAAAACAAGAGCGAACGTCATTGGAGAAATCTGAATCGAGCCACATTAGTGCCCCAAATTCGTCCTCGCAATCCGGAGCAGTGAAAGTGCTTACCCAGAATGCTGCTCCAGTTTTAATGCACAGCCAGATGCTACCCGGTCAGATGGTCCCATCTAGTAAAAAGATGACAGAGGTCATAGAGTCTAAAGTGCTTCAGACTACAAATATGAGCCCCCACCATTCTTCGTTATCAAGCAAGATTCCAGCAGAGTCAAACCACGTGACTTCTAGATCCAGCACGCCCACAGACAGGGCTCTCCCACATCTAAATATTAAACAGGAGCCTCATTCACCTTGTACAGCTGGCCATTCACCATCTCCATTTGCCAGGTCTTGTCACCCCAGTGTTACAGCTTCTCCTGCCTTAACTAACAATGCCTCAGTTATGCTGGGTGCAGGAATGCCAGTGCCTCCATACATCCCGAGCATGCACCCAGAACAGACAGTCATCATGCCACCTCACAGCGTAACGCAGCCTGTGTCTCTAGGACACTTGTCTCAAGGTGATGTCAGAATCAATACACCGCCTCTGCCATCGATGCAGTATGGTATGCGGCCAGAAGCCCTTCATTCTCCTAGAGCAGCTATGCAGCCTCAGATGGACGTCAGACCTCAAAGATCGAGTACTCCACAGCCAGCGACTATTCGAGAAGTGGTACTCCCTACATTGTCTTCCCAGCACGCTCCAGATGAGGACTTGCATTACCACCATCCTGTGGGCCGAGGTTCAGGTCATGTTCAGTCTGAAGTCCTGGTGATGCAGCATGAATACCGCATGCCTACACCAGGGATGCGCTTGGATCCTTATAGCGTTCCACAGGATGTCATTTTGCCTCGTGATGTCCGCATGATGATGCACTCTCACATCTCTGCTGTTGGCGATCATCATCAAGAGACCAGACGATCCCGAACCCCTGAGAGTTCTGTGAAGACTCCACCTGCTAGTAAAACACCACAGCCTGTGAAGGAATTGGCCAAACAACCTGATGTCAAACTATCTCATTCCCAACATAATGATGCCAGAATGATGAGTGGCCTGAGCTTATCACAGCCGGTCGTAGTGTCACACGGTGTGCCTCTCATCCATCCTTCTGGGAGCTCATTTCATGACTATCGACCAGTGTACACGGACATCCGCAACTATCATCCTGCTGCTCAGCTCTCCCATCCTCAGTACTCTGGTGCATCGGCCATGGGCTTACAGTCCCGGAGCATGACCCCATCTCAGGTAAGAAATAATATAGGAAATGGCACATTGTCATAAACTGTTCCCATACCTGTACATAGTTGAAAGCAAACATTTAGTAAAATGATGCTGGGGATTTATTCCAGACCTCTGGGATAGGCTCCATTCACATGTCCGCAATTCTGTTCTGCATTTTGCGGAACGTAATTGCAAACCCATTTATTTCTGTGGGGCCACACTATGTGCTGCCCGTATCCGGAAATACTGATCCGCACTTCCGGGTCCGCAATTCCGTTCCCGAAAAAAATAGAACATGTCCTATTCTTGTCCGCAATTGTGGACAAGATTAGGCATTTTCTATTATACTGCCGGCGATCTGCAAAACACATACGGATGTGTGAATGGACCCATAGTGTTGTATTTTTTTGTATATTGCCTACAGCTTTCTTCTGCTCGTTCTAACGTTTGCATGTTTTTCTTCTAGGGAGGTCCTGACAATGAACATTCACATTCAAATGCTCCTGTTCGCAGTAAAACGCCACAAATTGGCCAAGACCCTAAGGTAGCACAGTCATCAGTAAGTGATGCTCATCATGCTGCCCTCAGCAGGCATACTGGTCAGATGGAGTCTCACATTCAGCACCTTCAAAGAGCACCTGTGGATACATCTCAGACCTCCTATCCCTCTCCTGTTACGATCAGTTTAAAACCAGAATTGCCCTCCCCTCACCAGTCCCAGAAACAGGCCGCGTTCATGTCCTCCACAGCCAGCACTCTCCAAAGGTCGGATGTCCAGTCTCTTCCTAAACAAGAACCCCAGCAAAGATCGGTGGATATGGTGCAACTTCTAACGGTGAGTATGTTTACTGCTGGCCAACTTGGGAGATACAGTAAAGGCCCCTTTAAACTGGCCAATTTTGCAGGCGATTATCTGGAAGGAAGCGTTACATTCCAACAATTGCCTGCTCGCCAGTGTAGGAGACTGCTGCATTTACATGCAGCGATCTGCTCCACAGTATGGGGAGAAGCAGTCGCTAATGCCATCGCTCATCCCCATACTGACACATTCTTTGCTGGCAGTAGAGGATTTTTACACCGCACAATCTGCTGCCGACAAAACAATTTTTGTGACCCCATGAATGATGCAATTACCCGATTAACGAGCTTTTAGCTTGTTCATTGGGTAATCGGCGGCACTTTTACACTGCCAGATAATTGCTAACAGGTGTCCCTGTGAACGCTTGTTAGTGATCATCTGGCCGAGAATTGGCCCATGTAAAGGGCCCTTAAGAGTATTCATGCTTAGGGACTGTCGTGTTTGATTTTGTAACCACATTAGACCATAAGAGGTTTTTATGTAAAGTGCAATTGTAATTTCTTTTTTTTTTTCTTCTTTTTTTTAAGGTATAGGGGAGGTAATTTTATAAAATTTTACAATATACTTTATTAGGCAAATCAACTTTTTTCTTAAAACCGTTCAAGTACAGCCCCTCTGCTAATGGCAGCTGGTTGTTCTTACTGAAAATCTGTATTCAGTGCTAGATGTTGAATAAGGCCGCACGCACACGACCGTATTTTGCATTCGTGTCCCATCTGCATTATTCTGCGGATAACACAAAGACCCTTTCATTTCTGTGGGTCGACAAAAAATGGATGTCATGAGTAGGGATGAGCGAATCGACTTCGGATGAAACATCCAAAAAGTCGATTGGCCTAAAACTTCGTTCTAATACTGTACGGAGCAGGAGCTCCGTACAGTATTAGAATGTATTGGCTCCGATGAGCCGACGTTATTGCTTCGCGAAGTCTCGCGAGACTTCGGGTAATAACTTCATAAATTAATTTGTACTGTAAAAAACATTTTCTGAACTCTGGTTCGGTTCCAAGGTACCACTCTAGATAGGTCATCAATATTAAAATCCCAGAAAACCAACTTGCCTTACACTTTTATTAAAAATTAAAAATGACTGTTACCTTTTCAGTCATGCACTCAGCTCAGTGTGAAAGAACCATGCAAGAGTCTGTAGCATGCAATATATCAAAATATTATATTGAGAGATACAATCTGATAATGTCATGCATTACTAAAAGATAACCTATACCTCATGTTCTGGCTGCTTAACTAGTGTTTGTTTCCTTTTTAGAAATACCCAATCGTATGGCAGGGTCTCCTTGCGCTGAAGAATGACACGGCCGCGGTACAGCTGCACTTTGTTTCTGGGAATAATGTGTTGGCGCACAGGTCTCTACCAGCCCCAGAAGGAGGACCCCCACTAAGGATTGCTCAGCGCATGCGACTCGAGGCCACTCAGCTGGAAGGGGTAGCTCGACGAATGATGGTGAGGGTTCTTATGAGTGTATTTAATATGCCTGGTGCTAGACTTGGCACACTGGTTCTACTGTGTTTAAAGGGACACTGACAGGGCCAATAAGCATATTGAGGTATATATATGGCAGTACAGGTCTTATAATGGGTATTACAATCATCTAAGTATCCCCCCTGTCCACATTATACATACAGTAAACTTAAGTTTTATAACCTGCTCCAACGGTCTTCAATCTGCCCAAGGGGCGGCGTTTCACCTCTCTTGCGCCCAGCCAGCCTCCCCCAACTGCCGCTTTGAAGCGCCGCCCAGCTCATGAATATTCAGTTTGCTGGGCGGCTTCTGCGGTCCCCGCTCTGAAGCGCTGCGCTTAACAGTGCCCTGCGCATGCGCCGGATCTTGTGAAGTCCGGTACAGTAAGCGCCGCCCAGCTCATCAATATTCACTTCGCTGGGCGGCGCTTACTGTCCCCGACTTCACAAGATCCGGCGCATGCGCAGGGCACTGTTAAGCGCAGCGCTTCAGAGCGGGGACCGCAGAAGCCGCCCAGCAAACTGAATATTCATGAGCTGGGCGGCGCTTCAAAGCGGCAGTTGGGGGAGGCTGGCTGGGCGCAAGAGAGGTGAAACGCCGCCCCTTGGGCAGATTGAAGACCGTTGGAGCAGGTTATAAAACTTAAGTTTACTGTATGTATAAGGTGGACAGGGGGGATACTTAGATGATTGTAATACCCATTATAAGACCTGTACTGCCATATATATACCTCAATATGCTTATTGGCCCTGTCAGTGTCCCTTTAAGGTACTTTTGACATGTTTATGGAGAATCTGCTCATGTGATGCCATGTGGAAATGCTGTGTAAAAGTTGTTTTAGTCAGTACTTTTACTTATATTTCATACTGCTGGAAAAAAAAATGGTGGTCTGTGGCAGAATCCTCTAAAGATCACAATGTAAGGGTCCATTCACACATCAGTATTTTTACCTTTCCAGATAAACGTTCTTTTTTTGTGGATCCATTTTTCAGTACAACCTTCCGTTTTTTTTACTAAATTGCTTCCGAATCCGTTCCGTGTTTCCGTTATTTAGTTTTTTATTTTTTTTTCCATCCATTTTCCTGTCAACAGATCCGCAAAATCGGATGACATTCGCATGGTTTTGTGCATGTCATCCGCATTTATGCGGATCCATTGACTTGAATGGACAACGGACCCGAAAAACGGACAGAAAGTAGGACAAGCTTAATTTTTTTTTTCAGGATCCGCATACTCGAAAATAAAAGAACTGATTCCGTGATTCGAACAGCACTATGATTGGTGTCCGCATTTTTGCAGAGGCAATTGAAATTAATGGATCCGAAAAAACGTTCCGATTTAAATCGAAAACGGAGTGTTATAACGGACGTGTGAATGGACTCTTAAGAGTATGTCTACATGTGACTGAAACGCTAAGGATTTGCTCTTGTTTATTTTATGCGTCAAATCCACAGCGTTCTACAGTAACAGCAAAGTGGATGATAGGTTAAGAAATCTAAGGGGGGACATGATTAACCTGTACAAATACATAAACGGACCAAACAAAAAATATTGTGAGACGCTATTGTGTGTTAAACCCCGTCAAAAAACAAGGGGCCACTCCCTACGCCTGGAGAAGAAAAGATTGTCATAAGAGGTGACAAGCATTCTTTACAGTAAGGGCTGTGAATCTCTGGAATAGCTGCAGGAGCTGGTCAATATAGCAGGATTACGGAACTTGATGGACTTTTGTATTTTTCCAATGTTTAATGTTGCATATATTAACTCAGCACCAGTATTCTAGCAGTGTAATTTGTTACACTGTAACTCTGTTGCACCCATATATTCTGAACCTTGTCATTATAGGAACCTGGTTTTGTGACCTCAAGCTTGCTCTAATGGAACTCAGTCCCTCCACTGTGAACTACAGAATGACATCACTACCAATTAAATCCCTCCTGGCAGCCCTCAGACCCCTCCCCTTTCCTACATGTTCCTCTGTATGTCCCTGTATTTTGTTAAATATATAATATCTCCCCTATCTAAAAGACCAGAAGTGCAGACACTTAGTAGATAAGTGTATACAGTGATGAGCTCAAGTTATATAAACCTCCTGACTCATACTGCCTGTACTATCTGGGTGTGCTGACTCTCCAGTGTAGTTCTATGGGATGTAGCTTCACACTGGTCTCCCTCTCTCCTGCATGTAATGGCTGACAGGGCAGATGGGCTCAATCTGCATCACACAGGAAAACACAAAGGGCCAGATTTATCATTAGCTCAAGTCAGAATAATGGAGTGAAAAAGTCGCAAAAAATGCGCAAACGCTAAAACTGCGCACAAATTTGCGACTTTTTTCTGCTCTGCACTATGCTCACCAGTTTTCTGAAAGTGGGCGTCTTTTCTTATGTAAATGAATCTCTAGACAGATTTACTATTGGGACTATTTAAAAAGTCGCAAAAAAATGTGCAATTTCACTCCAGTGAGGACCATGCTTATCTTAAGACTTTTTAATAGAACATGCGACTTTTTCTTAAAGATGTGCAACTTTTTCGTAAAGCTGCTTACAGACAGATAAACTGCTACCGTCAAACCACATTTATTTCAGTCTTAAAGGGCCGATCATAAATCTGACTTGGCTAAAACTGACTTTAGCCATATGTGAAAGTGGAGTCAGCTGTCAGAGTCATGATAAATCTGACCCAAAGTCCCTGCAGTGTGAGGAGACAGTAGGTCTGTGTCACTGGTCTGTTACTTGCTGTCTTCATGTAGGGCAGTGTAGTGTAGTGAGACTTTGCTCTCTGTGTCTTTGCAAATCCAGGCATGATGGGAAATGTAGGATTCATTAGGAAAACCATATCTGAGGGGAAGAAGGAATCAAGATGGCTGACAACAAATTTCACATCAAACAAAACCGGTGTACACAGGGTATACACAAGAGCCTCTATCTTATTCGTTAAAAATGGCCTATCCTGCACTATAGGATTGTTTCTACTTTACCTATAGAGTGCTTCTTTAACACCTTAACGACCCAGGACGAGAATGCTCGTCCTAAAGGGCCGGTACTTTGCGCCCCAGGACGAGCATTCTCGTCCTGCGGTCCTACTTTTCCCCTTGTGCGGTGCTGCGATCAGCAGCACGGATCCCTGCTGCATCCACCAGCATCGGTGAGAACGTCGATGCCAGTGGATTAACCCGTCATACGCCGCGGTCAGCGCGGACTGCAGCATATGATAGGTTTGCGCGCCCTCCCCTTAGCCATCGGGTCCCCACGCTGCGGTGGCGGGGACCCAATGGTTGCCATGGCAGCCCCAAGCCATTCAAAGGCACGCGCATGTACAGCGTCCTAAAAAATAAATAGTTTCAATAAAAAAAAAGCCCCTTTCCCATAAAAAGAGACATATAAAATTGTAAAAAAAAAAAAAAAAGACCTATTAGGTATCACTGCATGCGTAACAACCTGCTCTATAAAAATAGCACATGATCCACCCCTTCTGGTCAACACCGTAATTTTTTTAAAAATAAAAACTGTGCTATTTTTTGTAATCTTACATCACAAAAAGTGTAATACCGAGCGATCAAAAAGTCATACGCACCCCTAAATTGTACCATTCAAACCGTCATCTCATCCCGCAGTCCCTACCTAGGACAATCGCCAAAAAAAAAAAAAAACGGTGTCAAAAACATCACAAAAATGGTAATACCAAGCGAACAAAGTCATATGCACCATAACATAGTACCAATCAAACCATCATCTCACCCTACAAAAAATGAGCCTCTACCTAATAAGACAGTCGCCCAAAAAATAAACTATGGCTTTCAGAATATGGAGACACAAATTTTTTTTTTTCTAAAATGCTTTATTATGTAAAACTGAAACAAACAACCAAAAATATTTGGTATTGACTTGTCCGTAACAACCTGCTCTATAAAAATAGCTCATGATCTAACCTGTCAGATGAACATTGTAAATAACAAAAAATAACTGTGCCAAAACAGCTATTTTTTGTTACCTATACTCACAAAAAGTGTAATATAGAGCAACCAAAAATCATATGTACCCTAAAATAGTACCAACAAAACTGCCACCTTATCCCGTAGTTTCCAAAATGGGGTAATTTATTTGGAGTTTCTACTCTAGGGTTGCATCAGGGGGTCTTCAAATGTGACATGGCAACTGAATTATCCCAGTGAAATCTGCCTTCCAAAAACCATATGGTGTTCCTTTCCTTCTGCGCCCTGCTGTGTGCCAGTACAGCAGTTTACGACTACATATGGGGTGTTTTTGTAAACTACAGAATCAGGGTAATAAATATTGAGTTTTCTTTGGCTGTTAACCCTTGCTTGGTTACTGGAAAAAAATGGATTAAAATGGAAAATCTGCCAAAAAAGTAAAATTCTGAACTTTCATCTGCATTTTCCATTAATTCTTGTGGAAGACCTAAAGGGTTAACCAAGTTTGTAAAATCAGTTTTGAATACCTTGAGGGGTGTAGTTTCTAAAATGGGGTCATTTATGGGTGGTTTCTAATATGTAAGCCTCACAAAGTGACTTCAGACCTGAACTGGTCCTTAAAAATTGGGTTTTGGAAATTTTCTGAAAAACGTCCCAAAAAAAGAAAACGTCATTTACAAAATAATCCAAACACGAAGTAGACCTATGGGAAATGTAAAGTAATAACTATTTTAGGAGGTATCACTATCTGTTTTAAAAGCAGAGAAATTATTATAAAATTTTTTTTGTAAATTTGGTAGTTTTTTTTATAAATAAAAATGAAATATTTTGACTCAAATTTAGCACTGTTATGAAGTACAATACATGACAAGAAAACAATCTCTCAGAATGGCTTGGATAAGTAAGGGTACTTTCACACTAGCGTTAGTGTGATCCGGCAGAAAGTTTCGTTGTCGGAGCTGCCTGCCGGATCCGCCGATCAGTGTGACAACTGACAGCATTTGTAGACTGATCCGGGTGCGGATCCGTCTACAAATGCATTGCAAGAACGGATCCGTCTCTCCCCTTGTCATGCGGATAGACGGATCCGTCTTGCAGTCTTTTTCACAGTTTTCCCGTTCTGCGCATGCGCAGACCGGAAGGATGGATCCGTCCTTCAGTTGTTTTGCAATGCCGGATCCGGCACTAATGCAAGTCAATGGGAATTAATGCCAGATACGGCATTCCGGCGACTGATCAGGCATTTTGGACGGACATAATACAGCAGCATGCTGCTATATTATGTCCGGCCAAAACGCCTGACAGTGACCGAACGGAAGTCATACTGATGCAAACTGAACTGATTTCTATCCATTCAGAATGCATTGGGTTATGCAGGATATGTGTTTGGACAGAGGTGTGAAAGACCACAGCCAACCCAGTGCCCATCAACAAGGTTAATTCTGCATGTATGGCACAGAACGCCATGCACAAGGTGCTGTAGCAGCATTTGTTTGGGATTAATTTCTTCCATTAATATTTGTTTCCACTTCTGTCTATGCAGGTGGAGAGTGACTACTGCTTGTTACTTGCTCTTCCGTGTGGTCGTGACCAGGAGGATGTGGTAAACCAGACTGAATCACTGAAAGCCGCTTTCATCACTTACCTACAGGCAAAGCAGGCTGCTGGCATCATCAATGTGCCCAATCCAGGGTCCAACCAGGTACAGTGGCATCAGCTGTTACTTGATCTAATCAGAGCATTGATTAAGTTCATTATTCATACAAGACAGAACGTCCACTTATTGCTTAGTAATTAATGGACATAGGCAGCACTTAGCGATGATGAGGGCCACCTGGGAATTCAATGTCACTTATTGTGTCTCACAGAAATATTTCTTGTGTTGCAGCCGGCCTATGTCCTGCAGATCTTCCCGCCCTGTGAATTTTCAGAAAGTCACTTGTCCCGCCTCGCACCGGACTTACTAGCCAGCATCTCTAACATCTCTCCTCATCTAATGATTGTCATTGCATCGGCATGAGACCACTTGCCGCCATCACATACAACGCACTAAACCGTTAGGAAACAAGTTGCTGAGTGAGTGCTCTGGCCTGCTCTGCCGTGGAGAGATCATGTCCCACCGGACGGAGCTGGAGCTGCTGCTTCCCAGGATGTTTACATATTGCTTACGGACAAGCTGATGCACACAGGTGGCTTAATGCAACATTATGGAAAGTGGCGTCTGATTCCACGCCCAAAAAACGTGCAGTATTCCAAGATGGTTACTGTTTGTGTGCTTCTTTCTTCTTCTTTTTTTTTCTTTTTTTTTTTTTTTTTTAAGAAAAAAAAAAAAAGCTGAACCTGCCTTTGCACTAAATTAGTGACATGGACCTTTGTACAGCATTCCCTGCCCTTCCCACCCTTTTTTGCGTGTGTCATATTTTGAGCGACATGCTGTGATATAGAGAAGCCTGGATACGGTGGACTGATGAGCAGAAACCTGTAATTATTGGACTCATGGCCGAGGAAGAAAACAGAAAGGACGTTTGCTGATAAGGAGACTGGAACAGCGGCGGCAGGTCGCCACCGTCATCTTCTGCAGCCGGTCTGATCTGCTCTGAGGACTTCTCACTTCTTTTCATTCGGGATGTACAGTTTACATGGGGAAACATTCAAAAGGGAGATCTATTTTCCTTTCCTCGGATATTCTAAGACTCTCCATGGGTGTGTGTATATAAGTATATATAATATATATTATATATATAAATATATATAATACTGACTTTAGAGAAATCAGACCCCACGACATAACATTTTTTTTAATCTGTGCCAAAAATGTGTTTTCAGAAAGAATCTTATTTTCATACTCAGACGTATTGTCCCTCATTTGTAAGTGCTTTTCATTAAGACATTTCTCCGCTCATCGCAATCTGTGAGGAAGTGTTATACACTTGGACAAAAAACTTTTTAACCATCCCTCCCCCAACGTTTCCCTTCTATTTCTCCATATATTTTTTTTCCCCAGATACCTCTTAATTTATGGATTTTCTTCCCTTTCCCATCCTGGATTTTTTTTTGTGTGTCCATTGGATTACAAACTTTATTAAAAAAAAAACAAAAAAAAAGATACTGCCCCATTTTCTCAGCTGTCAAGAGTATAATGTGGGTGCTGACGCACGTGTGGTTTTAGTTTAGGTTCTTACACTGCGTATTTGTTGTGGATGTTAAACAATGCAAGTTTTAAAAATTTGCTTGGAGCGGAAAAAGTGTGTCCAATCTAGCAGTGCAGTGGATGATAACTACAGCAAAATGTGTGGAATCTAGAACAATGAGAATGTCTTCACGCAGCTGCCACTGAGTAGTTTGCAGTGCAGCAAAACTGCAAAAAATGTATATAAATTGCTGTGGTTTTCGCCACAAGTGCAGGTGAAGCACATAAAAATCATAGACATTTATTATGAATTATATGGCACTTTTTGACATATTATTGTAGCAAATTTGTCGCATTGGTTTTATGCATCAAAATCTGTGATTCTTTGCTGTTCACACCACTTTTCCCGAGTGCCGAGAAAAGGTGGCGTGGGCTGGCTGGCCTATCTCATTTATCGTTTTCCACGCCAATTTTTTGGCATGGAACATGGCTTAAATCTACGCCAGCATGAGAGCTGACGTAGATTTTAGTATGGCGCACGGCCTGCTGGAGGCAGTGCCATAGTTATGTAGAGGCCTGCGCCTCCACATAACTTTGGCGCGTTCACCAGCAGCGCAGAGGGATGAACTTGCCGGTCTTTAAATGACCACGTTCTTCACCTGTAAATTGCCAAAAAAACTGTGTCAATTCGCACCAAACTGTTAGTTTGTCCTTGTGGTATTTGACTGCTGTGTAAGGGCTCAGCCTAAAAGGAAGCCACTTACAGGGGGATTCTCTTCTGAAACATTGGCATATTGCTAGGATATGATATCAATGTCACATAGGTGTTGATCCCACCTCTGGGACCTGCTCTTATCTCTAGAACGGTGTGGCCGCTCTCTGTTCACCTCTATGGGAGATCTGAGAATAGCCCTTATCTCTGAATTCCTGACAGCTCATAAACACTCATTTAAGCCATATTCTTAGCAGCTTGATAAGAATTTAGCTATTATGAACATTTGAGCTGTCAAGAATTCAGAAATAAGGGCTATACAACCAGCCATCAGAGTAGAAACCTGACTGGTTCTGTGTAGCCGTGCCCCTTTTTGTTGCAAAATACATGTTACCGTGTAGCCCTAGCCTTAAAGCTACATGAACATGACTGATAAAAACACAAATATGGTAAAAACAAAGCACAAACAACCTGCTCAAATGGGTCTGGGACCCCCCCGCCCCCCATACTTATAGCAGAGCCTGCAAAATGTCGCAGGGTGCTTCTGCCGCCTTCAATTTATTCCTATGGGGCTGCCGAAAATAGGCTATTTCTGTAAGCCCTATGGAAGTGAATGGAGTGGTGGCTGCGCTTGCGCAGTGCACTTCCCATTCATTTCAGTAAGACTTCTGAAAATAGCCGTGCGCACTGCTCAGCTATTTTCAGCACTCCCATAAGACTGAATGGAGGGCGTTAGTGCACCCTCCAGGACTTGCGGTCTCCGTTCTAAGTATAGTCGCGGGTCCCAGAGGTGGGACCTGCACCTATCAGACATTAGGGGGCATATCATAGCGATATGCCCCCAATGTCCATGATGGTACAACCCCTTTAAGAACATTATAAGGGTGCATTCACACAGTTCAGTTCCATAGCAGACCCTAACTGCATTAAAAGGGGAAAAACAACTAAATTGAAAATGCACCCTGTGAACCCTACCTAAAATTGTGAGATCCAACAACCAATTCCATTATTTTACCTACTTCGGAAAATGGTCTTCATTTGGTTTAAAATACAGATATAAATTAGTAATCAAGCCCCTATTAATATATCTAATATATTAGATCAATCATAATGGTATATACATGGATCAGAAGCAGACTGAAAATACGGTTGTGTGAATGAAGCCTTATAAATACTGAGAGAGCTTATCTCCTCTTTACTGTTACTATTCA
The DNA here is from genome assembly GCF_905171765.1 of Bufo bufo. Taxonomy (NCBI): domain Eukaryota; kingdom Metazoa; phylum Chordata; class Amphibia; order Anura; family Bufonidae; genus Bufo; species Bufo bufo. The sequence continues at coordinate 50,543,759 of NC_053389.1, read as the reverse complement.
TTTCTAGGATTTTGTTTCCCTATAAAAACATGGCAGCTTTTTTTCAGGATTTGTGTGTGTCCTAAGATCACCCGGGACTCTTACAGCTGACTCCTTAAATGTGTTCAGGGCCTGATACCGGACGTGGCTCCATTCAACAGAGGTAAACCACGGTCAGATCTGCAGCATTCAGACCGGCTTTAGAAATCTGAGGAGCAGTCTCAGGTTTTTGCCGGGGATTCAGTTACAAATATACGTGCAGATTTATGTGGGTTTCTGTAGCGCACCGCACCCAAATCTGCAATTTCTAACAGCGAATTTGATACGGTTTTGCCGCAGATGTGCAGGTGGCCTATGTGCGGAAAGTAGAATGGAAACACTTATTTTTTAAAACATTAACGTACCATGCACTGTTCCAAATTATTACGCATAGGAAGTTTCAAAACACTTTATGGATTGTAAAGAACTGAAAATTGTCATTTGTTGTGTTTGCAGCTTATTTACTGAAATCAAAAGCTATTTCAATCAAACTTTTAACAACATTAGAACTTTTTAACATTTTAACAGGTCACGTTACATTTTACCATAGGACCCCTTATTTGATAGCAGCTTCACAAGTCTTGCATCCATTGAACTTGTGAGTTTTTGGACATCTTCTGCTTGAATTTGTTTGCAAGATGTCAGAATAGCCTCCCAGAGCTGCTGTTTGGATGTAAACTGCCTCCCACCCTCAAAGATCTTTTGCTTGAGGATGCTCCGAAGGTTCTCAATAGGATTGAGGTCAGGGGGGGATGGAGGCCACACCACGACGTTCTCTACTTTTATCTCCATAGCAGCCATTGATGCAGAGGTATTCTTTGCAGCATGAGATGGTGCATTGTCATGCATGAAGATGAGTTTATTATGGAAAGCATAGTTCTGTACCAGGGAAGAAAGTGGTCAGTCAGAAACTCCACATACTTTGCAGAGGTAATCTTTACACCTTTGGGGACCCTAAAGGGGCCGACCAGCTCTCTTCCCATGATTCCGGCCCAAAACATGACTCCACCACCGCCTTGCTGACGTCGCAGCCTTGTTGGAACAGGGTGGCCGTTCACCGACCATCCACTACTCCATCCATTTGGACCATCCAGGGTTGCACGGCACTCATCAGTGAACAGGACTGTTTGAAAATTAGTCTTCATGTATTTTTCTGCCCAATGCAGCCGTTTCTGCTTGTGAGCATTGGTTAGTGGTGGCCGAATAGAAGGTTTATGCACAGTTGCAAGACTCTGGAGGACTCGACACCTTGATGTTCATGGGACTCCAGAGGCACCAACAGCTTCAAATATCTGTTTGCTGCTATGTAATGGTATTTTAGCAGCTGCTCTCTTCATCGGATGCATGGATCTGGCAGAAATCTTCCTCAATGGGCCTTTATCTGCACGAACCCGTCTGTGCTCTGGATCAACCACAAATCTCTTAATAGTGCGATGATCACGCTTAAAGGGAACCTGTCACCAGTTTTATGGTGTCCTAACTAAGGGCAACATAAATAAGTGACTGATTCTCTTAGCAAAATGCTGGGTCACTTTCTTTAATTGACCCAGTCAATCTGCCAACATCTTGTATTGAAAATCTCCAGCTCATAATGATGAGTCCTGAATATTCATGAGCTCCTGACTCTTCCCGCCTACCTGCTGCTGATTGACAGTTATTTTCCATATGAATCAGCAGCAGGTGGGCAGGGGAGTGGCTATAGCTCTGAATTTTAAAAAAACGCTGGACTCAAATCAGCTCATTAGCATGTGGCATCTTTGTGTGTATATTATGAGGTAACCATCTGTCACACCAGTAAGTGAATACATCTAAGGCACTCTTTAGTAGTTAATGATTGTATATAATTAGTTAGATTATAATCAAATAGCCACATGACAGGTTCCCTTTAAGTTTTCGTGAAATATCTAATGTTTTCATACCTCGTCCAAGGCATTGAACTATTTCACTCTTTTCGGCAGCAGAGAGATCCTTTTTCTTCCCTATATTGCTTGAAAATGGTGCTCTGCTTTATAATGGGGAACATCCTCCTTTAGTAGTTTTTCCTTAAATTGGGCTCACCTGCCAATCAAATTATTACAGGTGTCCGAAATTGTTTTCAGTGATCAAAAGAGTTTTGAGACACAGTGCCATCCATGGGTTAAACTGAAAAACAAAATATTTAATCTGTGACACTTAAATAGAATTTGCATAATAATTTGGAACAGGTGTATACCCCTCCTGTACAAATGGCCCACATTTAGGTAGTTATCCTATAGATGGTGTAAGCTCAGACCGGCGCTCTAGACCTGCACCAGATCTATCACAGGGGCTCAGGCTGGATGATAAATCTGGCACAGGGACAGACCCTTTTCTCTGACTCTATACTAGGGTTGCACCGGGTATCGAATTATCGATACCCAATCGATACTTTTGTACCTGTATCTATTCGATACCGGGATTTGCAATTTACTCTACTGTGCAGCCTAGTATCAGAGAACCTGGATCACGCTGCTCTCAGCGTGCTCCATGTTCCCTCAGCAGAACAGGGGAGAAGGAGTCACTCTCTCCCTCCCCCCTGTGCCGCTGCCACCAATGAGGAGAGAGAGAGGGGCGGAGGAGCTGTGACCACTGCGCCACCAATGATAACTAAACCATTAATACAAATACAGGAGGCGGGTGCTGGCGGCAAAAACATAACCAGCACCCGACCTCTGACAGGGAGCTGCGATCAGCGGCAGTTAACCCCTCAGGTGCGGCACCTGCTATGTGATTCTGCCGCCGGCACCGCCTCCTGTATTTGTAATAATGGTTTAAAAACATTGGTGGTGCAGTGCGCCCCAACACCCCAGTAAGAAGTCATTGGTGGCAGTGGTCACAGGGTCCCCTACTCCTCATTAATGGTGCAGTGGCCATTGTGATGGGAGCCCCTGAAGTATAATACTGGGGCTCCAATCGGTTACCATGGCAGCCAGGAAGGTACTGAAGCCCTCCATGGTAATCTCCCTGCTGCTGTGTGCATAAAGCCCAGGGCAGAAGGGAGAGTGTGAAGTCCTATTCACCCTAATAGAGCTCTATCAGGGTGAATAGGACAAGGGATCAAAAGATCCCAGGTTCTAGCCCCTAAGGGGGAAATAGTTTTTAAATAAAAAGTAAAAAAAAAAAAAAACACACACACCAAAATATTTAAGTATATTTCACCCCCTTTTCCAATTTTACATATAAAATATATAAACAATAAATATAAACAAACATTACATATTGCCACGTCCAAACTATTAAAATATTTTTAAAAATTCTCCTATGCGGTGAACGCTGAAAGAGAAAAAAAATAAACTGCGCGTTTCACCATTTTCTAGTTACCTTGTCCCCCCAAAAAATAGGATAGGACTGCTAAATTATGGGTCAGACGTTCCATAAAATGCGGAAATGCACTCAGCTTTTTTGGTGTTTTATTTTTTTTCCGTATGGTATCGAAATCGAATCACAATTTTTTTTTTTGCAGGCAAGGATAGGCATTGCATTACAATGAATCCACAAAAAAAAAAAGAATGCAATACAGATACCAAATGGGCGTCATCCGTATTTTTTGCGGGCCGCAAAACACATACGGTTGTGTGAATGTAGCCTCACTTTGAGACATTTACACCCTAAGGCAAGGGCTACACGGCAACAACTGGTCATGGCCAGGATCGCTGAGCAGCGGTGATCCTATAGAAATGAATGGGATCGCCGCAGTCGCAAGAAATCCAGCCGTGTGAAACTGAGCAGGTCAAAGAAATAAGAAAAAAAAACATAGATTTCACTGAATAACCTAGTGGCTATGCAAAATTTTGAATTACATGCAATTACAAATGTATTCTGAACCAGGTGCTGGTTTGTAAACTAGAATATTTTTGTGGGACAACCCCTTTAAATCATCTCCACAATGCAGAACACCAGGCTTTAACGAGGCTGCTAAACTGGCTAAATTGAAAACTGCATCCTGAATGCATGTCAGAACTGCACTGGGTGCCAGGACCCTATGCTGCGGAGACAGTCCAATAAGTGGCCTCGCACACCTGAGAAGCAGAGACCCAAGAGGACTCCACAGCTGTAGTGCAATGTGCAGTGATTCAGAAAGGGAATCCCTCGTCATAGCGCAACATGCCCGCTCTGCTGAACGACTGAAGCATGGCATGCCGTCCAGCTGATGAAAATTTGCAGAATGGAAGACACCATCTTCACCAAGATCCGTTAGGAAACGTATCATTGCTCTATGCCAGTTTTTTGGCGCAAAAAAAAGTCACAGATTTTGTCAAGTCTCATTTATGCCAAAATTTAACAAATTTTTTCCTTTTCCGACACGCCGGTTTTGCAAAAATTGGGTTTTGAGGGGACAGGGGCATCAAACTTTCTGCTGACATTCATTTTTTTGGCGCATGGACCTGCTGAGGATGTGTCAGGGTGAAGGGACTTCTCTCCTACGGCCAGACTTTTTCTGCTGATGCATCCACGATTCTGATGTCCCCATCTGTAAAACCCAGGAAATGCCAGAATGCGACACTCCACTCAAAATTGGACCATGTTTGAGTTTGACCACTGCTGAGCTCCCACTTTGATGGCTCAAACTGCAATTGAATTATCCATTTGGATCTAAATTTGAATTGGCTGAGATGCCCCTCTTGCAGTGGAACTCAGTGTGGGAAAGACCGGGAACTCGCCAGTAGCTCTAGTATGTTGTTGGAAGAATGGTCTCCTACTGTGACCAGATGCCCTGTATAGACACAGTCTGCAGTTCTCCTCTTTAAAGCCTCATGCAGACGTCCGTGAGATACCGGACTGGCATTGCAGGAGCACACGGCGTCATAGCAACCAATGGCGCTGTGCGCTCCTGCAATGCCAGTCCGGTATCTCACGGCCCGTGTTTCATGGACGTTTGCATGAGGCTTAACTCTGGCCTCCATTAGGATGACTATCCAATGGAGTAAGGGGGGGGGGGGGGAGTGAAGGAATGGTTGGTAAGGAGAACCTCCACTGATCTGGGCTGGAAATCAATCCCAGCAGGCCAGAGTTGCTCACAAAAAGGGGTCTGTGTACTATTGACAGGGCCTACTCCAGGTTCATGTGGGCCCTTGGGTGATAAATCTCATTGGGCCCCCTTTGTGGCGTTTGTCAAATGACACCACGGCATCTGAGAGTGTTAAAAAACGGAAGCGTGGGCTTCCTGCTCAGACGCTCCTTCCCCCAGCGGAGATCAGGGAAAGCACCCTGTTCTAAAAATGAGCTGCAGTCTGTACTAGGCTTCCAGGCTCATTGCTAGTATATCCCAGTTCAGGCCACTAGGTGGCAGCACTAAACTGTGATATAGTGATTTCTATAGAGAATAATATATATTAGTAATTGCACATTTATTTTTGTGCCATTCATGTTTTTACAATTACTAAAAAAATATATAAAATTATACTTCTGCTGTATAGGAATAACTAATGCATGAGAAACTACTATGAGGTTTTTCTAGCATAGTTTAGCATTGAGCTCCATAGCTCAGTGGTTAAGGTTCTTGTCTCTAATGTAGAATGTTGTGAGTTCAAATCCCAGCAGAAACATTTCAGAAATAGAGGCTAAATTAGACTTAAATACACTGGGTGTCCCCAAGAATATTTACTAATGGAGAATAGGAGGAATCTTGGGTGGAATAGCCGGTTTGGGCCTACTAAGATGTGTCATCCTAGATATAAAGAAAGTCGCCTGGCTAGCACCTAGGAAGTCCCTAGAGACCATGCGGCAGCAGGCCTCTAATATAGGCCAGGCACATGCTTCTGGGATTCGATCAGTGGGTTCACTCCCTCCCTTCCTACTCTTTACCGTCATTCCAGCACCTCCTACTCTTTACAGTCATTCCAGCACCTCCTAAAGTGCAGGTCCCCTGGTTTAGTGCAGGTCACTGTTACCCCACTCTTTGCCTATGACTCTGCCGCTTCCTGCGCCCGATGGCTTGACTCAATCTATTACCTATGGCGCCGCTGGTTTGTAGTCAGTTCATCATATTACAACAAATACACTCTTTGGGGCATTCTTAAATATTGGAAGATATGACAAAAAAGGCGGCTCTCCACTGGTTTTCTGGAAATAGGTGCTCTTGCCCAAAATGACTCACCCTTGTCAGTTGCGTATGGTTAATAATAAAATAATAGCGGGCAGGCACTCCAATTATGGGTTCATGAGAATAAGTGGGAATATTTTATTCAATTAACAATACAGTTCATATAACATTAATAACAATAGCAATAAAATATAGCAGCAATTGATGGCAGTATAAAATACAATATATAAATGGCAGTACGTTATAGCAGAAGATAGTCGAGTAATAGCAGCATAAACACCCCAATAGTTGGCCAGTTTTTAACTTGGCAATAGTTCATCATAGAAGACAATGCCAATGTCTCAATAGATTATGTCAATATTCAACAGCGGCAGAATTAAAGTGCAATGTGCTAATAACAATGTTGCAACAACGTTGATATTGTTGGTTAAGATAACAGCAACAACGATGTTGATGGCAATGGCTGTAAATGATGATAGCTTGATGTTTCCAAATACAATGTAAATCGGACTTTACTTCTTATATAGTGCCGATGATCGCACCTTTTGATAGTCACACCTTTTCAGTGCAAGCGATTCCTCCGTTACATGTAGTAAGAGGTAGATGTCTGTACTCACGGTTCGGCTGTCTCTTAGTGCGGCGTCCCACACAGTTTCTGAGAGCAGGCTGACCATTATCCTGTTCTTTTTGGAAACTCTGATCGCAGCTGTCCTCCAGATTCGGCATCCCTCGTGTTATGGAGGCGTCTGTGTAGTTCAGATTCGCCCCTCAGATATTTGGTTCGCCTTTTTATTTTGCTGCCGGTGTTCCACTTATATGGGAATAGGTCAGTTTACCATGAGTCTTTACTTTTCTTCCTTTTGGAGCGCTCCAGCAATGTTGTTTTCTGTGTTAGTATGCTTGTTCACCCAAACATGTTTCGGAGCGTAAACTCGCTCCTTCCTCAGTGGTCAAGCATACTTCACATCACGAGATCTTTTTATTGTGTCCAGGTCAATCAGAAAAAACGGAATAAAATCCGGAATAGTGTCTCTACATTTTTATGGAATATTTTTCTTTTTTGTGTTATTTATTTATTCTCTTCATCTGTCAAAGCCACAAAAGTTATTTGTCGCCTCCAAGTTCTCTGTATAGGGATTTCAAAACATCCCAAGGATTTAAATTATTTCATCCTTATGCTGCTTCCAAGAAATAATGTATACAATTGCATTTCACTATAAGAGGTCATATAAAAATATCATATAAAAATTCATATAGGATGTTTAAAAGTATATAAAAAAATAATGCATATATCAATATTCTCCAGAGGAATATAAAAAATATAGAAATGTAGAAACCTCCTATATAACCACATATTCCCTAGAGGTTTCTATATTTTTATATTCCTCTGGAGAATATTGATATATGTATTATTTTTTTATATACTTTTAAACATCCTATATGTATTTTTATATGATATCTTATAGTGAAATGCAATTGTATACATTATTTCTTGGAAGCAGCATAAGGATGAAATAATTTAAATCCTTGGGATGTTTTGAAATCCCTATACAGAGAACTTGGAGGCGAGAAATAACTTTTGTGGCTTTGACAGATGAAGAGAATAAATAAATAACACAAAAAAGAAAAAAATTCCATCAAAATGTAGAGACACTATTCCGGATTTTATTCCGGTTTTTCTGATTGACCTGGACACAATAAAAAGATCTCGTTATGTGAAGTATGCTTGACCACTGAGGAAGGAGCGAGTTTACGCTCCGAAACCTGTTTGGGGGAACAAGCATACTAACACAGAAAACAACATTGCTGGAGCGCTCCAAAAAGAAGAAAAGTAAAGACTGACCTATTCCCATATAAGTGGAACACCGGCAGCAAAATAAAAAGGCGAATCTGAACTACACAGAGACGCCTCCATAACAGGAGGGGCGCCGAATCTGGAGGACAGCTGCGATCGGAGTTTCCAAAAAGAACAGGATAATGGTCAGCCTGCTCTCAGAAACTGTGTTGGACGCCGCACTAAGAGACAGCCGAACTGTGAGTAAAGACATCTACCTCTTACTACATGTAACGGAGGAATCGCTTGCACTGAAAAGGTGTGACTATATCAAAAGGTGCGCTATCATCTGCACTATATAAGAAGTGAAGTCCGATTTACATTGTATTTGGAAACATCAAGCTATCATCATTTACAGCCATTGCTATCAACATCGTTGTTGCTGTTATCTTAACCAACAGTATCAACATTGTTGCAACATTGTTATTAGCACATTGCACTTTAATTCTGCCGCTGTTGAATATTGACATAATCTATTGAGACATTGGCATTGTCTTCTATGATGAACTATTGCTAAGTTAAAAACTGGCCGACTATTGGGGTGTTTATGCTGCTATTACTGGACTATCTTCTGCTATAACGTACTGCCATTTATATATTGCTGCTATATTTTATTTATTTATTGTTATTAATGTTATATGAACTGTATTTTTAATTGAATAAAATATTCCCACTTATTCTCATGAACCCATAATTGGAGTGCCTGCCCGCTATTATTTTATTTTATTCTTAAAGGGCTTCTGTCACCCCACTAAAGTCATTTATTTTTTTTGGGCTAGTTAAATTACTTATATTGCGATATATGAAAATATAATGGTCTTACTTTGATTCAGCAGTTTCTTCTAAAAACGAAGTTTTATAATATGTAAATTAGGTCTCTACCAGCAAGTAGGGCAGCTACTTGCTGGTAGCAGCTGCAGAAAACCGCCCCCTCGTCGTGTTGATTGACAGGGCCAGCCGGGATCTCCTCCTCCGGCCAGCCCTGTCGGCATTTCAAAAATCGCGCGCCTGTGTTCATTCGGCGCAGGCGCTCTGAGATGAGGAGGCTCGCCTCCTCAGCACTCCCTCAGTGTGCCTGCGCCGATGACGTCTTCTATTTTGGTGATGTCATCGGCGCAGGCGCACTGAGGGAGTTCTGAGGAGGCGAGCCTCCTCATCTCAGAGCGCCTGCGCCGAATGAACACAGGCGCGCGATTTTTGAAATGCCGACAGGGCTGGCCGGAGGAGGAGATCCCGGCTGGCCCTGTCAATCAACACGACGAGGGGGCGGTTTTCTGCAGCTGCTACCAGCAAGTAGCCGCCCTACTTGCTGGTAGAGACCTAATTTACATATTATAAAACTTCGTTTTTAGAAGAAACTGCTGAATCAAAGTAAGACCATTATATTTTCATATATCGCAATATAAGTAATTTAACTAGCCCAAAAAAAAAAAGCCCTTTAAATATTGAACAGATGTTCTGCGTTGCGCAATTATTCTGTTTATAGCAGGATTATACATTACATGCTGTGGGTGATATGATATACCATTGCTGGCATGCATTGAGAGTATTTTATATGCTGAATAAGACTTTCATCTAACAGTCTTAGTGGGGAAAGTTTTGCAAGCAGAAAGGGGTCTACAACTTGTAGCACTATTTCTTAATGCTCGGTGCAGTATTAATATATGATGTTACAATATATTATCATAGGATTGTTGCTCCGTCCTCAGTAGTACATTTAAACTAGTCTTTTAGAAGACTGTCAATCTTATCCTCATCTGCCCATCTTTCCTGCGCAGTATCTGATAGACAGGCCTTCATTCCTGGATGTCCTACGGCAGCACAGTCACGAATGGGTTAAAGCACCCCCTAGGTACAACTAGACTAGACAGACACAGGTTAATAAGCAGTAATGATCAATTAACCAATCACGGTGAACCCTATAAAGCTGAGCAGGAGGAAGGAGCCAGTGTATTTTTATTTCTCTAGGTCATGATGGATACAAGGTCTTACTGCATTGCGCTTTTTACAGACACCCTCAAAACCTTTCTGGGCTCCCTGTCTGTTTACCGCCTCCCTTCTCTGAGAGTTAGGTGAGGTACTGCAAGTGTGATACGGTGTGGAGTTACTCGCCAGTGTCCAGGCTGCATAGTGGGCTTTGTCTCAGTCCCTCTGCCTAAAAGCAATTCAAGATGGTGTCTTCCCTCTTGAGTGGCCCAGCCACTGCACCTCTTGATTGCAAGGAGAACGTTTACCTTAGGTGTCATCTCCTGTCGTGGTTGACTGCGCCTCATTTAGGGTTGTTTATGCAGCACCTCGCTCTTGTGCATCCACCGAACGGGTGGGGGGGGGGGCTAGATGGGTGGTGCATCCGCAGAGAGTGTCTTCACGTCACTGTAGTGCCCTCTACTTATTGAGGTAAGGCAAATGATGTCACTGCATTTATCAATATGCTGCTGGTGTTTGTTACTATTTCTTCCATTTTACTGTGATGATGCATTTCACTAGGCAAATACACGTAGCCCCTGGCCGGCCTTCCCTCTATGGGGACGATGCGGGAAACCTTCTCAGAGATATGTGGTGACCCTGAACCAGCTGATCCGGGTACCGCTTGCCCTCAGGCAGTAGGTTGGGAAGCCTTGCAATCTCCTAACCTGCCCATGGATCCTCTGCCTCTAGACCGGGGGAGAGGATTGAACACCCAGACTCCAGGTCAGTGCGCTCCTCAAAACTGTCTTTACTCTGAACGAGCCATTAGAGCATCTGACTGTTTTGAGGATCTGGGGTTCAGATTCCGCTTTGGTTCACTCATGCTCTATGTGCTACCTAGTTTTGTGATGGTGATTTGATTAGTTCAGTATGCTGCATACACCCAGCAACAGCACCCTCTGCTTACCCTAAATGTCTGGTTATCATGAAGCCTCCGGGAAGAAGTCTAGGAATTCCAGACACTGCAGGGAATGTGAGCAGTCTTTACCAGAGAACTTTGCTTCTGGTGTCTGCACTACCTGTTCATCACATAGACGTCATTCTCTGCTAAATGAATCCAGGGAATGTTTTGTCTTGGTTTTAAGGTTTACTTCTGTCTTTGCAGCCTCTCACCAGCTCTGCCTTATGTTGGAAGCTAAGCTGGGTTCTGGTCTGGATGGGTTGACTACCTATTCTTCTATTCAACAGGTGCTTTCCTAATGAAGGGAAATTTCCTTGTAGTTCTAATATGTTGCTGTGTGTGTAGTCTGCAGGATTTTTTTAAAGATGCCGTAAAAAAAAGACAATGTGCAGAATGAGTTGAAAGGCTGTGTACACCTTCGGAGGCAATTTTTGTTTGATTGTGTTTTACTCATTTTTGCTAAAAATCATATTTTCAATTGGCCTTTATTTAAAAATATTGAACCGTTCTGACACAAATGGTTAACTGTTTTTCTAACTGTGTGACTGGTACTTTTCACTTTGTGCCTAAGCCTTATCTCTAAACGACTGAGAGGTCATAAACGCTTATTTAAGCCACATTTTTATCAGTAAGATAAGAACTGAGCTACAATGAGTGTTTATAAGGTCAGAGAGCAGAGATAAGGAGCCCTTCAGCTCCCCAACTGACGGAAAAGACAGAAAATCCATAAGCTGCCACTAGAGTATCTCTGCTCTGTACACAAAAAAGAATTACATATTTTATTAAAGACTAATTGAAAAAATTATTTTTAGCTCAAAAGAAGTACAATGCAATAATAAATTGCTCCCAAAGGTTTACATAGCCTTTAAACGTGAGATACTTTCTACTTCCTATGAACCAAGGGAAGAGTTTTCCTGGTCATCCAGCCCTGTATAAATGATTAAAACAAAAGATTAGATAGTGAATCTGTAAGTATAGGAGGCTGTCCCAAAAACTGATTTAGCAGTGGCTGTGTTTCCCTCAGAGAAGTCATCACAAAGGGATCTATGGATAGAAAAGTGGATTTGCTATATTAAAGTCTTCAATGGCCCGTAAAATGTCCCTGAGTGTATTTCTAGGACAATGCAAATCTGGCTGAGGTAATTGTGTTAAGTTGTGTAGGGTTGTCTAGGGGAGAGATCCTACAGAACCTACCCTTGCTGAAGTCTGCACTCTGTGATGCTCCTATAGTCATTAAGAAATTCCTCTGCATTCTTGGCAGAAAAGCTATTAGGATGTATCCACTGTGATGTCATCGAATAATTATTAGACATTTTAACAAAATATGTATTTTTTAGGAGAGCATACGATGAGGTATTTAACTCAGCTACATGATTTATGGCATTACATTTGTCAAAGGGGGGGCATGTCTCTTGAAACATCACGGATAGCGAGGGCAGCATTCTGCTCTGAATGCTTGTCAACTATAGGCCAAGCTGGGTGGATGTTAAATGCATGGCGAAGCGAGCGGTTTGACAATCCATATGGCCTTCAATCATTCTACCAATGTAAGGTCTTTTTTACTATTGTTTATGGTGAATGTATTTTGCCGCATGGTCAACATTATCACTCTTGATGGGAAATTATAGGCTAGACATTGTCATTCCATAGGTCTCTATTTACCATAGAATATTGCTTGTAGTCTTTTGTCCCACCCACTTGAACACTGCTTTGTAAGTCCCATTCATGACTGCGCTGCTGTAGGATGTCCAGGAAAATAAAAATATATTTACCTGAAATTTTTATTTCCTGTAGTCCATAGTCAGCACAATATATGTAATATTGCTTTATAAACATACACTGGCTACTTCCTCCTGCTTAGCTTTAAAGGGCTCACGCTGATTGATTGAACATTACTGCTTATTAACCTGTCTCTTTCTAGTTGTACCTAGGGGGCTTTAACCCATTAGTGACTGCTGCCTACGGACTACAGGAAATGAAAATTTCAGGTAAATACATTTTTGTTCTCGTGAACATTAATATCTTAAAAACACTTCAAATGTAGATCTGTAATTTCAAGAGTTGTCCCTGGATATCCAAATAGGATATTTTTTATTAAGTAGTTTTTTATACCAGGCTATCAGGATCTGAAATTAGTCGTGTTGATCCTCAATATGAATCCTTAAAAAATGGATTTTTTGTACTCATCGTAAAATCCTTTTCTCGTAGTAGGCATTGGGGGACACACACCATGGGTATATGCCCAGCTGCCACTAGGAGGCTGACACTATAAAACAAAAAAAGGTGTTGGCTCCTCCCAGGTGGGCTATACCCCTCTGCCAGAGCCGAGAGAGATCAGTCGGTACAAAAGCAGTAGGAACGTCACACCTGAACCAAAAAGAAAACTGAAAGCCAACAAGTCTTCAACTGGGGAAACCCGACGACCACCAAAGGCCGGGACCACAAACAAGAAGAAACTCAAAAAGGGTGGGATCTGTGTCCCCCAATGCCTACTACGAGAAAAGGATTTTACGGTGAGTACAAAAAATCCATTTTTCTCGTGCATGGCATTGGGGGACACAGCACCATGGGATGTCCAAAAGCAGTCCCTGAGGGAGGGAAGAAGAACACCATGCCGCAATCTAAAGCACAGCTGCTTGTAGAACCTTGCGCCCCAGGCTGGTGTCAGCAGAAGCCAGGGAATGAATATGGTAAAACTTAGAGAAAGTGTGAACTGACGCCCAGTTGGCAGCCCGGCAGACCTGGGAAGCAGATGCCTGATGACGCACCGCCCAGGAAACCCCAACTGCCCTAGTCGAATGAGCGGTCAAGCTGGAAGGGGAAGCACGACCCTTCGCGACATAGGCCTCCTTGACGGCCGACCGAACCCGGCAAGAGATGGTGGCCTTGGAGGCAGGCAAACCCTTACGGGGCCCGCCGGGACCACGAAAAGAGTCCGAACGACGGAAGGGTTCCGTGAGGCGAAGATACAGGCGGAGAGCCCAAACAACATCAAGGCAATGGAGGGATTTCTCTCTAGAGAGGAGGATTAGGGCAGAAGGAAGGAAGGACAATCTCATTAATATGAAACGAGGAGACCACCTTCGGTAGAAAAGAGGGAACGGGACGCAACACCACTTTGTCCTGATGGAACACCAGGAAAGGCGAACGGCAAGAAAGCGCCGCCAGTTCGGAGACCCGGCGGATGGAGGTGACGGCCACGAGGAAGGCCACCTTAAACTAGACAAACGACAGAGAGATCTCTGCCAAGGGCTCAAAGGGTGAAGACTGAAGGGCGTCAAGGACGAGATTCAGGTCCCACGGCTCCACCGGAAAATGAAAGGGAGAGGCTCGGCGAGCAAAACCCTGCAGAAAAGTCCTAACCTGAGCCCGCGAGGCCACAGGACGCTGGGAGAGGGCCGAAATCTGCCCCCTGAGAGAAGCAAGGCGAAGACACTTCTCAAAACCGGCCTGAAGGAAGGCCAGAATGTTAGGGACGGAGAAACGGAGAGGGCGAAAACGCCCAGACTCGCACCAGGCAAAATACGCTCTCCAGGTCCGGTACTAAATACGGGCTGACTGGGGTTTGCGAGCGTGAAGCATTGTCTGAATGACCAATTCCGAGAGGCCACGGGAATTCAGGACCACGGTCTCAACAGCCACGCCGTCAAACGAAGCTGAGGTAAATTCGGGTGGAACAGAGGGCCCTGAGAAAGGAGATGGTGGCGCAGAGGAAGTCGCCAAGGAACGTCGGCGAGCAGAAACACCATATCTGCGTACCACGCTCTGCGGGGCCAATCCGGAGCCACCAGGATCGCCGGAACACGGGCTGCCTTGAGACGCTTGAGCACTCGGGCAGGAGAGGAATGGGGGGAAACAGGTACAGAAGGTCGAACTGAGACCAAAGCAGAACTAGGGCGTCGACCGCGAGAGCCTGAGGGTCCCTGGACCGCGCGACATAGCGCGGGAGCCTGTGGTTGAGGTGTGACGCGAAGAGAACGGACTAGACTGAATAATAAAGAAGCCGTTCGGGTATAGGTACCTAGTAATTACGTAGAACAATTTAATTGGAATAATGGTCACCTTTAATATTTAACTTTTAATAATATTTATAATAAAATAGTTGCCCTTAAATGAGGTGCAGAAAAATAAAGGAGGGGTGGACATCCACCCTGCTCCTAGTGATTGTACATACACTTCTAGGGAGGGAATAGGGAAGGGGAATGCTGGGTCTCAGCCCCTAGTGTTACCCTGGTATAAGGACCCTAATCCTAGACACCGCAACCTCCTATGCAGCCCCTAGTAAGTCCCTAAGCAGTGCTCTGACTGCCCAGCTTTGTCCTGAAGGGGAGGGAAAGGAGGGGGGAGGAATCCCTAGAAACAGATAAGGTACACCACTCACAGAACCGCTCCCAGGTCCCTGGAGACGGCTGTGAATATGACACTAGACCCATAAATCGAACTTGTGAGTAGTCCCCGCCATGGAATGTTGTCACATGGTGTGCCAGGGGGGTGTCCCTTTGGTGACTTAGGTCCCCCAGATGTTCTCCTATCCTCCTGCGCAGCTCCCGCTTAGTTTTACCAATATATTCCAGGCCACATACACATTGTGCTCGATAGATCGCCCCACTAGTGCGACAATTAATGAATTGTTTAATAGTGTGTGTTTTTTGTCACGTGACTGGTGAAGCTATGCCCCTGTTGAATGTAGGGACAAGCAACACAGCCACTGCAATGGTAAGAGCCATGTGGTGCTCGTAGCCAGGCGGTTGATGTGGTACCAGCACCCGAATAGTGGCTATGCACCACATGATCTCTGATGTTACGCCCCCTTCGGTAGGTGACTTGGGCATGCGGGGTCATGCGAAGAGATCCACGTCCGGAGTTCCCCATCGGTGACCAAGTTGGAGGAACACTTCTGGGTGGAGAGACCATTCGCCCGGGTCGACGAGCTGACGACTGAGGAAGTCTGCCTCCCAATTGTTGACCCCGGGAATGTGTACGGCGGAGAGGACGGGAACGTGCTTCTCCGCCCACCGCAGGATATGGGAGGCTTCCTGCAGGGCCATCACACTCCTGGTGCCCCCTTGGTGGTTCAGATAAGCCACGGCGGTGAAATTGTCCATCTGAACCCGGATCGGGAGACCGCGGAGATGTGGGGTCCAGTGAGACAGTGCCAGGAAAATTGCCCTGAGTTCGAGAACATTGATCTGCAGGGAGGACTCCTGAGCAGACCAAAGACCCTGGACAGTGAGAGACTCGAAGACCACCCCCCAACCCGAGAGGCTGGCGTCTGTCGTGATCACCCGCCAACTGGGGGGAAGGAAGGACCGGCCCAGGGACACCGTCCGAGGAAGCAGCCACCAGGAGAGGTCCTGGCGAAGCTGGAGAGGGAGACGAGTCCGGCGATCGAGGCCTGCCGGGGACTTGTCCCACCTGGATAGGATGAACAACTGACGGTCCCGGGAGGGGAATAGGGAATGGCTTCGAATGAGGCCACCGTCCTCCCCAGGACGCGCATACACGTCCTGATGGTCAGAGAGGACGGGCCGCGGAGATAAGTCACCCCCGCCTGAAGAGAGGCAATTTTCTCTGGGGGAAGGAACACCCGCCCGAGGCGAGTGTCGAAGATCATGCCCAGAAAGAGCATCCTCCGGCATGGGACGAGGGAGTACTTGGAGTGGTTGATGAGCCACCCGAACTGGGCAAGAGCTGAGAGGGTGATGCGCAGGCTGGACAGGTTGTCCTCCAAAGACGGGGCCCGAATCAGAAGGTCGTCCAGGTAAGGCACCAAGGCCACCCCCCTGGCACGGAGAAGGGCCACGAGAGGTGCTAACACCTTGGTGAAGACCCTCGGAGCGGACGCCAGGCCGAAGGGCAGGGCTACAAATTGAAAATGAAGAGAACCTACCGCGAAGCGAAGGAACTTTTGATGGGAGAGGGAAATGGGGATGTGCAGATAGGCGTCATGAATGTCGATGGACGACAGGAACTCGTCCGCCTCCAAGGAGGCGATCACCGACCGGAGGGATTCCATGCGAAAATGACGTACCCGGACGAAGTGATTGAGCGCCTTCAGGTCCAGGATTAGACGTAGCGAACAGTCCTTTTTGGGAACCGTGAACAGATTCGAATAGAAACCCCGAAAGCGTTCTAACTCCGGAACCGGAACGATGACCCCTAGAGAGCGAAGGGAACGAATGGCCTGAAAAAAATCTTCTGCCCTGGGGGGCGACGTCAGGAAGAACTGTCCCGGCGGAAGACCGGAAAATTCGATCTTATATCCGGAGGAAACCACCTCCAGAACCCAAGCGTCTTCCACACTTGCTTGCCAGACATTCTGAAAGGCGAGCAGGCGCCCTCCCACCTTGACCGAGGCTGAGTAATGCGGAAGGAGGCTTAGTGGACTGGTTTGGGCTTGGCATGCCAGGAGGGCTTGGCCTTAAAGGAAGGCCTGGAGGACTTCTTGTCAGATCAAGCAGGGAGGGCCCGAAAGGACTGAGTGCGAGAGGACGACCCAGGGAAACGACGGCGGCGAGGCTGATTCTGGGGAAGAAGAGAGCTCTTACCACCAGTGGCCTCAGAGATGAGCTCCTCCAAATGCTTCCAATAAAGCTTCCCACTGAGGAAGGGGAGGGAAATCAGAGCCTTCTTGGAGGCGGAATCCACTGCCCAAGAGCGAAGCCAGATGGTGCGGCGAATGGCCACAGAATTAGCGGCCGGAGCGGCGGGCCGATTCCATAGAGGCATCGCAAAGAAACTTGGATGCCTGATAAATTTGAGAAGCAAGAACTGCCAGATCCCCTTGGACCGAGTCTGGAGGTAAGGCTCGGACAAGCTGTTTTGCCCAGATAGTGCAGGACTTAGCCACCCAGGTGGCGGCAAACGCAGGACGGATGGCGGCACCCACTGCCGCGAACACGGACTTGGCCAAGGAATCGACCCGTTTGTCAGCGGGATCCGACAAGGAAGCCGCGTCAGCCAGGGGAAGGGTAGTAGCTTTCGCCAGGCGAGCGACCTGAGGGTCTACCTGAGGAAGCGTCCAGAGGTTGACAGAGTCCTCAGAAAAAGGATAAGGGACATCCGAGGCCTTAGTAAGGTGAAGGCGCCTATCAGGGTGACGCCATTCCTTAGCCAGAAGTGCGTCAAGATCCTCGTGATTCGGGAAAACTACAGTGGACCGACTAGAACGGCGGAAGGACACCGACTCCTGGGAGGAGGAAGAAGGATCGTCCTGTATATGGAGCGCGTCCCGGACGGCCTTAATGAGATCCTGGATGGCCGCAGACATCGCCGAGCACCGCTCTGATTCAGAATCCGAAGCGGAGGAGTCCCCAGGAGCGGCGGAAGCGGCAGAAGAAGAAATCTCGCCCGACTCAGACCTATCCGGGGAATGATCCGGGGTAGCTGAGGATGGAGTGGGACCCGGCCGAGACCGTATGAGGTCGCTTGCGGGATCGCGTGCCAGAGCGAGAACGGACGTCCCCAGCGGGGGGTCCCTGCTAGAGGCGGCCGCAATCTGGGCAGGCAGACGGTCCAGAGACTGCACCAGGGATTGGGAAGGCAAGGGTACCTATGGCTTGGGACAGGGTAGCAGCCCATTCCGGAAGGACCGACACAGAGGGGACCGCAGGAGCGGCCTGGGCGGGCCTGGGGTTGAGGCACTGCACGCAGAGGGAATTAGACTGGCCGCATGGAAACTTCCTATTACACAGGGAACATGCATAATGTGTAGAAATCGCCGCAGGGGGAGTGGGGTCCCTACCAGAGGAAGACATGAGGGCTTAGGATGGAGCCTGCAAGGAGAGAAAAAAACAGCCAGCAAGGCTGCCTACCAGAACCTGTGGTGCTGTGTCCCAGACAGAGAACCGAAGCAGTGTGAGCAGCAAGATGGCGACTGAAGGCACTGCAGGAAGAAGCCGGCAGAAAGAGAGCGCCCCCTTCAAAAGCCCGCGCTGTACCGGGTTGGAGGAAAGCCAAGCTCCTCCCACAGAGGGGAGGGGGAAAGGAGAGAAGCCCAGGAAGCTAGGAGAGGGCGGAGAGAAGCTCCGCCCCACGTGACCTGCGGCCTAGTTGGCCGAAAAAGCCGGGGGCTAAATTAAAGAGTGCGGCCGGAAACGGACATCCGCGATCGCGGTAGCGTCCGGAAGCAGACGGTAGCGTCCCGGGTCCCAGCATGGATCCGGATCCTACTTACCAGATCCGACGTCTTCAGGCGCGGCGATGACCACCCCCTCGGCGGACTCAACACGGAAATCGTGGGTCCGTCGGAATTCCACTGCGGAAGCAGTTTCAGGTGGGGACTGGGTGGCTGCCAGGTACCAGAGTACGCGCCCGCAGGGGGGCAACTAAAGTGGAACACGATGGAGCCACCCCTGCAGAAGGCCGGAACCTGCAAAGAAAAGAGAAAAAATTAAAATAAAATTAGCAGGATGACCTGCGAAAAAAAGATAGCAGGTCATGTCTGCCTCCTATAGACACTAGAACAAGACTGATCTCTCGGCTCTGGCAGAGGGGTATAGCCCAACTGGGAGGAGCCAACACCTTTTTTTGTTTCTAGTGGCAGCTGGGCATATACCCATGGTGCTGTGTCCCCCAATGCCATGCACGAGAAATACAGTTTTTTTTCAAAATCAGATCCTTCATCTTTCCTAATGGTTATTCCTTATGTTGAAGAACAGTTCTCAGATAGCTCAGATCTTGCTTCAAAAAGACTAGCATGTGGCGCCTTTATGATAAAACGTAACTTTTAATTCAACAGAGTAAAACCTCCATGGCATCCACAATGCGTTCCATGCACAATGCGCTTGATAAACCACATTGTGTGTGAAATGCGTTGCCAGAGGATGCCATGGAAGTTTTAGTTTCAATAGTTTTTTATTTTATCAGCACTATAAAACAAAGGATGTAAAAGCAATAGGTGTGGACGCAGCCACATGACTTATGTGAAGTATATAGACATGTTAGCAGTTAGTGGACGCAGCCACAATTCTTGGTAATAACATGCGCTAGTGGTATAGTAAACGAGTTGGATATAGTAATAATACATCCTAATTATAAGGCAGATGTAGCACTGAAGTATCTTCATAATGTCTGTTTATTCAGCGCCATCATGAAGTGCTTTGAACAATAAAACAGGGTATCACCGTCACTAATTTGGTGACCGCCAACAAAACAAATCATAACTTGAAGGTGTGGAAGGCCACAGAGCAAATAGGTACAATGAGACCTGAGAGGAGAGGGGTGAGAGCAGATGAAAGGAAAAGGGGGAGGGGAAAAAACAAGAGGGAAAGACTTGGGGGCTTCTGGTCGCAATCTTGTCCTCTCAACAGACAATCAGGGCAACCTATATTAGGAAGAATAGAGAGCACTACAGGTCCATCCACTCCAGGCCGCTTGCCTAAATTTGATAGGAATAATTGATGAGGGTAAGGAGTGTTCGTATCTACAGGTCTGATTTATCTCCTGTATAACTTCAGAAACAGAAGGAGGAGTTGGATTTTTCCAATGTCTGGTAATAACCAGTTTAGCGCTGAGTAGAATATGACCTGTAATCTGTCTGTGGGGAGAGGGAATCTCATTAATCCCCAAGAACAGCAATGCCAACTCTGGACAAGGGTCCACCCTGTGGTTTATTAGGTTAGAAACAAGTCGAAAGATGTTTTTCCAGTATTCAGTGAGGATAGGGCAGGACCAAAGAATATGGAGCAATGAACCAGCTCCGCCACAATTCCTCCAGCAGTAAGGGGAAGTGGAGGGGTAAATTATATGAAGTCTCTGGGGTGTAAAGTACCAATGAAGAATGGTTTTTAAACCTGCTTCATAGTGGGTTACACATTTAAAGTTTGACACAATGAATCCTATGGCAGCTGTCCAGGATTCATCAGGAAAGGACTTCTTTAGTTCTTTTTCCCATCTATGGATGGGAGAGGATTTAGTGAAGGTAGCTTTATCTCCCAGTAAATCATATAGGTGTCTCGTGGAATGTCGCTTAAATAAAGAAGGAAATTGGAATAGTCGCCAGATGGACAGGTCAATTTGCGGGGGGGATTGTAGAATCTTTGATAAGAAATGTCGGATTCTCAAATATGTATATAATTCAGAATGGGGTAGGGCGAAGGCGCTTTGAAGAGTAGCGAAGGGAAGAAGGGATTGATCTTCTATCATTTGGGAGACAGTGTCAATTCCTCTATCCCGCCATGATGCTAGACTAATGTCTTGTATAGACAATTCAATCGCGTGAGTAGAGGCAATTTTAAAGAATTGTGTCGATGTATCCTTTGATGTATTATGAACTTTAGTCCAAAGAGCACCAGCATGTGATATCGTAAGAAAAGGATGTGCAGGGGAGGCGGGGCTCCACAACTGATGAATGAGATAATCTCTAATATGAACATGTTTCAGTGCATGAAGTTCAATCTGCTGCCACGCTTTTTCGTTATTAGACGCCCACCATTCCCTAGTAAATGAAAGGCCTATTGCCACAAAATAATCTTTAATGTCGGGAAGACCTGCCCCACCCGCACGCTTCCTCCTAGTTAAAAGTTCTCGAGCCACCCTGGGTTTAGAGTTTCCCCAAATATATTTACCCAGCAAAGCTTGAGCTTTTTGAAAAAATGTAGCAGGGATCGGAATTGGGAGGGCTCGAAAGATGTAAATAATTTTTGGTAGGGTCATCATCTGGAAAGATGCTATCCTACCCACCCAGGAAACCATTTGCATAGAGAAGCTCGCGAAGTCCGTGGACATGGTAGCTAGAATAGGAACATAATTACGGGTGTAGAGTAGAGAGCAGGGCGAAGTGATCTTAACTCCCAAATAAGATATCTCCGAGGATTGCCAGTCGAGGTCAAAAGTGGCTTTTAAAGTGGCTTGATCAGTGGGCGAAATGTTTATAGGAAGGGCCTGTGATTTTGAACCATTGATCTTATAATATGAAAGGGATCCATAGTGGGAAATTACATTGAATGCAGCTGGTAAGGATTGTGAGGGATTTGTCAAAGTAAGTATGATATCGTCTGCGTATAGGGAAATAGTATGGGATCTGTTACCAATCTCAACTCCAGAAACGGTAGGTAAAGTTCTAATATGTTGTGCCAATGGTTCTAACGCAAGGATAAATAGGAGCGGGGACAGGGGACATCCCTGCCTTGATCCATTTGTTATAGTGAAGGGGTCTGAGAGGATTCCGTTGATCCATACTTTCGCCGATGGATGGGAATATAAGCTGTTAATAGCATTAGTTATCTGTCCTGAAAAGCCCATCCATTTAAGAGTTGAGAAAGCGTATTCCCAGTGCAATCGGTCAAACGCCTTTTCAGCGTCCAAGGTCACTACAAGCATAGGGAGGGTATGTACTTCTGCAAAATTGACCAAGTCTATTATGCGTCTGGTGTTGTCAGAAGCTTGTCTACCTGCCACAAAGCCGGTCTGGTCCGAGTGGATCAGGGAGGGAAGCAAAGGGGAGAGTCTGCTTGCAATGAGCTTAGCGAAAAGTTTGATATCGGAGTTTAACAATGAGATTGGCCTAAAATTTTGGGGTATATCAGGTGTTTTACCAGGCTTGGGTATAGTAACTACTAATGCTTCAAGCATATCTGGAGGGAAGGAATCACCCTCCATGACACGGTTGAAAAGTTCCAATAAATGAGGGAGGAGATCTGGTAGGAAGTGACGAAAATATTCATTGGACAAGCCGTCAGGGCCTGGAGACTTACCCAGCGGCAGGGACGAGACTATTTTAGTCAGTTCCTGAGCGGAGATAGGGGCATTAAGGGACTGAAGCTGTGAATCAGTAAGGACAGGCAGGGAAGCTTTGGAAAGAAATTCATCTATTAAAGCTAAATAGTTTTGTGGAAGTGAGGTATGATCTTTTAAGTTATATAGGGATTGGTAATATAATTTAAATTGATTTGCTATGTCTCTTGGGTCTAGTAGTTTTGCTTTAGTAACCGGGTGAAGCAAGTACGGAATTTTTGATTTGGATTGTTGCTTTTTTAGCTGCTGAGCTAGGAGACGACCCGCTTTATTTCCTTGGGAGTAGAATTTGGATTTCATTCTAAGAAGAGATTTGTTATAATTTTGAAGGAGCAGAGCACTTAGTTTATTCCGCGCTGTTCGAAGGGAATTGGAGCCCTGTGGTGTAGGGGAGATTTTGTTAATACTCTCTAGATCAGCAATCTCTTTCAAAGTTAGTTTTATTTCCCTCTCTCTCTGCTTCTTTAAATTAATGTTTAATTTTATCAGGGAACCTCTCATAAAAGCTTTATGGGCTTGCCACAATATAAAATTATTTGAGACGGAGCCAACATTAAACTGAAAGAATTCACGAAGATGTGCAGATAATTCTGCAGTATGTTTAGGATTATTAAAGAGAAAAGTATTATTTCTCCACACTGGAGCCCTATTAGACTGAAATTGTTCATCCAGAGTGATCGTGATGGGGGCATGGTCCGACCATTTTATTAGACCTATATCTGAGGAGAGTGTGTGAAGTAGTGAGGTGTGGTCAACTAGGAATAAATCTATCCGGGAGTATGAGAGGTGCGAGGCGGAGAAGAAAGTATAGTCTCTCTCCATGCTATGTTGGGCTCTCCATATGTCAGTCAATCCCTCTGACTGTAAAAAGGAGGTTATTCCAGTGTCCACTCTACGGGAAGGGGAGGTAGAGTCAAGGGCAGTTTGGAGGACGGAATTAAAGTCTCCACAAATAATCAATTTACCTTGCTTAAGTGAATTAACCTGGCGCATTACTTTATGTAAAAATGTTAGCTGATGTGAATTAGGGGCGTATACATTGACTAGAGTATACACTACATTATTTATGGAGCAGACTAGTATGACATAGCGGCCAGAAGGGGCCATTTTGGAGGTAATTGGGGTAAATGCAACTGTATTTTTAACTGCTATGAAAGTACCTCGTTTTTTCCCGGAGAAGTGTGAATGAAATATATTCGAAAAGAGGCGGTGGTGGATACGAAAAGCATCGGCCTGGAGTAGATGGGATTCCTGCACACACAACACATCCGCATGAGAGGCTAGTGCTTCGGACCAAAGATATGCTCGCTTTTGGGGACAGTTGAGGCCTTTGACATTAAGGCTCATAATCTTGAGACCCATCGCTGTACACAGGAAACAACCTACAGGTCAGGAGAACAATGGAGATACCACGTTATATCAATATGTCACAAATATATAATATCGAGCAGGCTATACCCAGAGTTTCTGGACAGATATCACAAACACAGGGACAATGGGGGAGGTAAGGTTGAGGTTATGAGGAAAAGATAAAGATAAAGGGGACAGTTGTAATAGAGAGATAAAGATAAAGGGGACAATTGCAAAAGAGAGGGTTTTTTAAGGCAACAAATCACGTCACCCAAATGGATTAAGGGCGAAAGTCCAACGCCAGTGCCAACGAGGTAGACGAACAAGTAGAAGAAGGCAGGAGATTGCACCGGACCTATGAGGGGTGCAGAAAAATGGCCCAGTAGTGAGAGTCTTAACTTTAGTAGTTCTGCCATCAGGTGGAGGACATTGATCTAGAAAGTCCGTTCTGTGTAGAAATGTTAAAGACAGGAAAATATTCATCTTTAGGTTTCTGAGGAGGGTGGGTGAGATGCGTGCAAGGCCGGGGGATCATTCCCAGTAGATTTTGAGGAAAGAGGGATACCCCAGAGTTGGAGGAGTTGCTTTCCTTCATCAATATTTTTGATTGCATGAACTTGTCCATTTCTACGGATGAGCAATTTCAGGGGGTAGCCCCACTTATAAGGGACATCTCTATCTTGGAGGGCTGCAGTTATAGGTACTAGCTCTCTGCGCCGACGAAGCGTGTATCTTGATAAATCAGTGAAGAGCTTGATCTTCTGATATGGTGCAGGAAGCGGTTGCTTCTTACGGGCGGCTGACATCATGGCTTCCTTGGTATGAAAGAAATGGATCCGCGCCAGGGTGTCGCGCGGGATGTGCGGCCCTAAGTGAGGAGGTTTTGGTATTCTGTGGGCCCGGTCAATAATCATGTCAGGTACTGGGATCTGCGGCAGCAGTACTTTCATGAGGCCTTTCAAGTATGGTTGCAGTTCCTCAGGGATCACCTCCTCAGGGATGCCTCTAAACTTTATATTATTTCGCCTGGAGCGATCTTCCATGTCGGCCAACTTCAGTTTAATGGTCTCAAGCTGGTCAGCCATGTCATTGTGTGCGTCTATGATCTCATTTTGAGATGACGCGAATTCACCCATCTTTGTTTCAATATGGCTAATTTTGCCTTCTGCTGCCTGGATCCTCACAGTGATAGGGTTAATCAGTTTCTCCATATCTGCATTAAGGGAGAATTTCAGTGCCAGCAGCATTGCTTTTAGAGAGTCTTCAGTGACTATTTTATCAGAGGTAGGTAGCTTGTGGAACGGGTCCTCAGGCTGACCAGCAGTGGATGTTTTGCTGAGTGAGTCACTGACCTGCTTTCCGGTAGAGCCAGAGGGACCCTGGGTTGATCGGTGAGAGTCACTGAGATGCGGCCATGCAAGGAGGTCAGCGCTGCCTGTGGGAGATCGGGCGCCATCTTGGACCGCATGTGCAGGCTCTGCTACGTCGGTAGGAGTCGGAGGGAGGGACGGCTGAGGTCCCTGGAGAAGGTAAGCGAGTCCCAGTTGATCCGGTGGGGACGGAGAGCGGGCTCCAGGCGTAGGCGATGGAGTGCTGATAGGAGAGGGCGGCGGGGATTCAGTTGTGGGGCCGGCGCCATCTTTCCCTCTGCCTCTGGTAAAGAAGGAGTCCGCAGGCCCGTATTGCAGCCTGGGCAGAGACCTTTTGGACTTCCCCATAGTAGCTGGGGACATTAGAGAAGGCAGGAGGCAGTTAAATCCTCCACCAGGAAGTTTTGGAGCTGGGCCTGCTGTGTAAATGTCGCTGCGGTGCAGGAGCTCCTCTTTCATGCAGCCATCTCGGTCAGCAGCCAGGCCACGCCCCCCGCCATGGAAGTTTTAATCTGTTGAATTAAAAGTTATGTTTTTTTCATTAAGACACTGGATCACACAAGTCTTTTTGAAGCTATTCTCAACCCTGCAGCTGGCCAGAAAATCCTTCACCATTTTTTCTTTTTTGCATTTAGCTCAGACCTTGAACAGTGAAGTTAAGACATCCTCCCCTGATAATAGAGAAAGCATGTTCTGTCTAGTCAGAACTTGCCTAGGACATATTGTCCTTAGGCTTTGTAATTTTGGTATTACTCCAGTGGTGCTATCATAAAGGATGGACTTGAAAATTGGAATTAGACTTACTAGTAATTCGATTTCCAGGAGTCCCTCATGACAGCACCCTTAAGGCCTTATTACACCAGAAGATAATCGTGAAGATAATTGCTAAGAAACGTTTCTTATGAACACTCGTTAGCGATGATCTGGCAGTGTAATACTGCTGCCGATTGCCCGATGAACAATCAAATGGAATCTTTTACCAGGTTTAAAAATCCTCGTTTGTCAGTGAATTAGACTGACCAAGATGACCACCACAGATTGGGAGATCAAGAAAATTATAATTACTCTTACCGGTAATTTGATTTTCCAGAGTCCATGACAGCACCAGGAGAGAGGATCCTCTACCCAGGACAGGAAACCCACAGATATTTAAGAAGGAGGGGCCTCTTCATTCCTCAGTAGTCTTCAGAGACGAAGAGAGCATCCCCAATAACTATCCTTCTAAATCCATTGCGTTTAATTTATCAAATTTTTCTCTTTTTTTTTTTTGCTGCACACCCTGTGCACCATAACCAAGACCCATCACCAACACCAAAACCAAGGGAGGGAATATAAGGGTGCTGTCATGGACTCTGGAAAATCAAATTACCGGTAAGAGTAATTTTTCATTTTTCCCTTCGTCCTATGGCAGCACCAGGAGAGATCTCAGATATAGAGAGCTCGGGTGGGATAACAGCCTGTAAGACTTTACGCCCAAAGGAATGGTCACAGACAGAAGAAAGGTCCAGTCTATAGTGCTTATAGAAGGTTAGAGCAGAAGACCAGGTAGCCGCTTTGCAAATGTCGTGAATAGACACATCTGCTCTCTCTCTCTGCCCACGAAGTAGATACCGCTCTTGTGGAGTGCGCCGTCCAACCCATAGGTACTGGTTTCTTTAAAGAAAAATAAGCTAGACAGATAGCTTGCCTAATCCACCTGGCTATCAAACTTTTGCTAGCAACCTTTACTTTATTAGGACCTGAATACTGGACAAACAAGGCCCCTGACTTCATCCATTCTCGAGTAGCATCCAGGTAAGCTAGAACATATCTCCTAACGTCCAAGTAACTAAACTCCAATTCCTTCTGACACCTGGCATTGGTACCAAAGGACGGAAGAACTACCTCCTGAGATTTATGGAAGTTTGACACTACCTTGGGAAGAAAAGCTGGGTCTGGTCTAAGAACAATTCTATCCTCCTGGATGGAAGTATATGGGGAATTGAAAGATAAGGCCTGGATCTCCCCTATCCGTCTAGCTCACATGATTGCTACTAAAAAGGCACATTTAAGAGTCAACATTATGATAGAGATCTCAGAAATTGGTTCAAATGGTCCTTTCATTAAACTCTGTAACACTAAATTTAGGTCCCAGGGAGGAACTTGGAAAATCCTAGACGGAACGTCCCTTGCAATTGCTTTACAAAACCTCATGATAAGAGGATGAACAGCTAATCTAACGTCAAACAAAATGCTTAAAGCCGAAATCTGCACCTTTATAGTACTAAGGGAAAGACCCTTCTCTAGACCCTTCTGAAGAAATTGCAA
The DNA here is from genome assembly GCF_905171765.1 of Bufo bufo. Taxonomy (NCBI): domain Eukaryota; kingdom Metazoa; phylum Chordata; class Amphibia; order Anura; family Bufonidae; genus Bufo; species Bufo bufo. Next base: position 50,516,214 of record NC_053389.1, on the reverse strand, counting down.
AATCCTGAGAATACAGAGACTACACTGTGGGACAGGATCAATTCCCAGGAAAGTGAAAAAGCCGCCCAGGTTCTAGCATAAATTCTAGTGGTTACGGGTTTCCTACTTTTAAGCAAGGTGGAAATAACGGATTCAGACAATCCCCTATGCATTAGCAGTGACCTTTCAAAAACCAGGCCGTCAAGTGAAGGCCCTTTACCGGAGGGTGGATGACTGGCCCCTGGCTTAATAAGTCCGGGATCTCTGGTAGCAGCTGAAGAGGTGGGAATGCATAGAGAAGACTCCGATCCCACGGCTGTAGAAAGGCATCCACCACCGAAGGAAGGTCTCTCGGGAAGAGGGGAAAAAACTTTTTCATCTTTCTGTTGGATCCTGAAGTGAAGAGATCCACCGATGGTTCCCCCTAAAGCTGTACTAGTTGGGAGAAAACCCCCCAATTTAGGGACCACTCTCTCTGGTCTAGTTTGTGACAACTCAAAAAATCTGCCTGTTGGTTGTCCACTCCCCTGATATGAAGGGCTGACAATGACAGGACTCTCCCTTCTTTTTTGAATCGGATAAAAAAAAAATTTCATTCCAATAAATTGACCTTACCAAGTACAAATCAGAAGTCTACAATCAAGCAGGGTCAGAGGTCATAGAACAAAGTCATGACATAACATAGTTACAATAGTATAATAGTTAAATACACATAAACACGAGAGAGAAAAAATGCCCCCCCTTGAGACAGATTTATAGTCTTACAAAGGATTGTCAAATCGTATTAAGGCATCAAAAGCCGAGAAATATCATACATGTCCAAATATCTAAAGCAAATTCTATGAGGATTACAAAAACTCACTCATATTTAATGATACAGACATTATACATCACCTTATGTGACTCCTATTCCTCTAGAGAGAGCTAGCCAAGGACTACACACCCCTGATTTATCTATCCATAGGCCCCAGATATTTTCAAATTTGGAGAGACAATTACATTTAATGTATACTCCTCTCTCCGTTCTTATTACAATGTTCAATCTTGCAATAAATTCAATGATAGTAGGAGGAAGAGGCTGTATCCATCTGGCTGCCAGTGTTTTGCATGCTTGATATAATATTCTATTAATTCCAGTGACAATATATTACTGTAAGTTGTCAGTTTCAAAGATGCCAAGTAGACACATTCTAGGGTCTGGTATATATTTTGCACTATAAATTTTGTTAGCTAGATTTATTACATCACTCCAGTACCGTTTCAGGGCACTGCAGCTCCATAACATATGGAATAACCCAGCCTCTTCCTTCTGACATTTCGGACATGTAGAATCTCCTCTATAACTAATTTTAAATAGAAAAGCTGGGGATTTCTACGTCCTATGAACCATATATAGTTGTAATAACCTAACTGCTTCACTGAGGGACAACTTTGGGGTCAAGGCCAGTATTTCCTCCCACTGGGTGTCTGTTAACATACCCACATCTTTTTCCCATTGCATTTTTACCTTCAAGGGAAACTTTTTCAGATACTCTTCTAGGAGCTCAAGGTATATAGTTGAAATAGCTCCTTTCACCGAACCCACTTCAATTATCTTACCAAGTGTTCGATTAGAGGTAAACTGCAGTGACATTTTCTTGGCCTGTGCATCCAGGGCATGTCTTAATTGCAAATATTTGTAGAAATGCGCGGTAGGTAGATTAAATTCTGAGCATAATTGTTGGAACAGTTTTAAAGTACCCTGAGTGTATAACTGGCTAATATTCCATATGCCATTTCTTTCCCATTGGGAGAACCCTTCTAAACAAGATATTTCTGACAGGGCCTTATTACGTCATATAGGTGAAATGCCCATTAATCCTGTAATTTTCAACACTTCTTTAATCTTATCCCATATTTTCCTCATAAGTCCAATAATCGGGGCCGTTTTCAATTTTACAGCTACCTCTCTCTGCAAGAGTGTAACAAGAGGAGAACACCCAGATGCCCACTCTACAAGTTTACCACTCCTTCCACCTCCTCCCACTACCCTCCAGCTATTAAAATGTTGCGCTTGGGTGGCTATAAAGTACAGAAAAGGATTAAGTAAAGCTAGGCCACCCATTTCCTTACCTCTCTGCAGAGTTTCATATTTGATCCTACTTCTATCTTTTTTCCATAACACAAACCGGAATATTTTTTGAATCTTGTAAAAGTAGTGCATGGGAATCCAAACAGGTGCATTATGGAGTAAATACAAAAGTTGTGGCATCAAAACCATTTTCAGCAGATTACCCCTACCAATTAGAGATAAGGGAAGTTTATGCCATGATGTCGCTTTAAGTTTAAATTTGGCAAGTGTTGGTACTATATTGTCAGAAATATATCTATGGGGGTTGGTTGAAACTTCAACTCCTAAATATCTAAAAGATGACACTACTTTAAGGTTAGTATGGGCAAGAGAAATAGATTGTGGAAGAGGGGATAATGGGAGAATCACAGATTTATCCCAGTTGATAAGTAGACCAGATTGATTACCAAAATCCAAAATAAACGATATTATGGGGTCAATGGAGGAGGTCAGGTTTCCCACATATAACAACATATTATCCGCCTATAGCGTTACTCGTTCTTCCAGTTTCTCTCTACCAATCCCTTGTATCAGTGGAGTAGATCGAATCGGACACGCTACCGGTTCAATTGCCAGTGCAAAGAGTAGAGGGGATAGAGGACAGCCTTGCCTCGTACCTCTCTCCATTTTTAGCACCTGGGACACTCCACCATTTATTCTGAGCCTAGCTCTCGGCTGATCATACAGTAGTTTAACCCATTTAATGAAACTAGGGCCAAACCCCAACTTGGACAATACAGCCCACAGGTAGTCCCATTCGATGCGATCAAAAGCTTTGGCAGCATCAAGAGAGACCACAGCACTACAATCTCCCCCCGCCGTTCCCAACTGGAGATTAAGGAAAAGCCGCCTAAGATTAAGGGAGGTGGATCTGTCTGGCATAAAACCACATTGATCCTCATGCACTATAGCGGAGATTACCCCTAGCAATCTGTTTGCTAAGACTTTGGCCAATATTTTAATATCTGCGGTCAGTAGTGAAATGGGCCGATAAGAGTCAACTAAGGTAGGATCTTTACCCGGTTTTAGGATTACAATAACCACTGCTTCTCTCATTGATTTCGGTAAAGTACCTGCACTATAGGAATCCTTATATACATTCAAGAATGTAAAATTCCCCAGGAAGGCCATCTCCACCCGGCGCCTTTTCATTTGGGAAAGAGCTCAGTGCCAGCTCTAGTTCTTCTAATTGAATATCTCTATCCAGAAGTTCCCTTTGTTCCACAGAGAGGGTGGGCATTACAATTTCACTCAGATAACAATCCCTATCCTTTGAGGTAACTGTCAGCCTAGACCAGGGGTATGCAACCTTTAAGACATAAAGAGCCACTTGGACCCGGGAGCCACAAAACTATTGCGACATTTAAAACAAATATAACACTGCATATATTGTTTCTTACCTTAATAATGAATACAGGATCGTGCAGTCAGCTGTCAATCTGAAGAAAAAAAGGACTTTTTCACTTAACAATGGAAAATATATTTTTGCAAATTAATAGCTAATTAAAATATTTTATTTACCTTTACCAGACTCCCCCCCCCCCCCAATCATGTGCCAGTAATACCAGACCCCCCAAATCATGTGCCAGTAATACCAGACCCCCCCAATCATGTGCCAGTAATACCAGACCCCCCTCCAATCATGTGCCAGTAATACCAGACCCCCTCCAATCATGTGCCAGTAATACCAGACCCCCCTCCAATCATGTGCCAGTAATACCAGACCCCCCTCCAATCATGTGCCAGTAATACCAGACCCCCCTCCAATCATGTGCCAGTAATACCAGACCCCCCTCCAATCATGTGCCAGTAATACCAGACCCCCCCAATCATGTGCCAGTAGTAATACCAGACCCCCCCAATCATGTGCCAGTAGTAATACCAGACCCCCCCCAATCATGTGCCAGTAGTAATACCAGACCCCCCCCAATCATGTGCCAGTAGTAATACCAGACCCCCCCTCCAATCATGTGCCAGTAATACCAGACCCCCCCCCAATCATGTGCCAGTAATACCAGACCCCCCCAATCATGTGCCAGTAGTAATACCAGACCCCCCCACCCAATCATGTGCCAGTAGTAATACCAGACCCCCCCCAATCATGTGCCAGTAGTAATACCAGACCCACCCCCGAACATGTGCCAGTAATTCCAGGGCCCCCCCCCAAATACCCCAATCATGTGCCAGTATAATACCAGGGGCCCCCATTTATGTGCCAGACTGCCAGTTAAAAAAATAAATAAATTAACACTTATACTTACCTCCTTTGGAGTGATGCGATGCAGGCCTCTTCCGGCCTGTGTCCCGACTCCAGCGCTGTACGGCTCAGGCGGCGCGATGACGTCATGGCGCCGCCTACGCCGGCCTCTGATAGGCAGCCTATCAGAGGAACAGGAAAGGGACACACCTCTCTGCCCTGCCCTGCTCCTCCGCACAGCCTTCTGTTTGTATCGCTGTCCTGAGGACGGCGATACAAACAGATCACTATTGAGATGAGCGCTTCGCTTCCACAATGGAAGCGCTCATCTCAGTGCCTGCCCAGTCACCGCCGCACAGTGCCTGCCCCGCCGCCGAACACACACTGCTCATGCCCATGCCGGAGCCGCGGCAAAGGTTCAAAAGAGCCGCGGGTTGCCGACACCTGGCCTAGACCTATAGTCTTCCTTAAAGTGGGCATGAAATGTCCCCACTTTGTCCTCATCCCTTGTAACCAGGAGCCATTTTTGTCTTCAACAGCTGTCACACAGGAGGGACCTAATTGTGCTTTTACAATGGTAGCCAGGAGATGGCCGGCACTCTCACCCTCCATAAAATATTTCTGTGCCCTAAAAAAACATTTAGCTCCTGCCTTATCAATCAGATATTCTTTCAGCAGATCTTGGGCTTCAACCCAATTATCGGATTGGCAATGTATTTAACTGGTGTCGGATTGGCAATGTATTTAACTTCAGTTTCCAGAACCCTATTAAACCTTTCAATTGAAAGGGCCTTGTTTTTAGATTTGTGTATACTAATTTCTTTAATATATACCCCTCTTACATATGCCTTTAAGGCTTCCCATACCATTGATAAATTGGCTGAGCCAACATTAATGTCAAGGAAGCCAGAATGGGTTCAAGCGCCACATAGGCCTCGGGCCTTGTTTTACATTTCCCAACTCCAATATTACTAAAGTTGGTGAATGGTCTGAGATACTGAGGAAGGAGTAAGACCAGAAACTGCACTCCGAAACGCGTTTGGTTTATTCAAATAAATTGGTCTCCAGTGCCATCTGAAGAATAAACAACTTTAAGAAATACTGCCGGCAGCAAACATCTTTGAAAATATCAGTCTGATATGAAAGTCAAGCAAACCTCTGCTAAAAAACATCAAGCAACCAGGAAGTGAGACACAAAGGTGATCCCGCGATAACACCCCGGATATCGGGTAACGAATGTAATACATGCCAACAGCATGCGGTAATTCGGAAGCCTTGGAATATATGTAAGGAGAAAAAAAACGTGAGTACTTCATGAACGCTGTTCTACTGTGCCTATATTAAACGGAAAATCGTGAGGCCGAAAAAATCGTGAGTACTTCATGAACTTTGTTCCATTGTTCCTATATTGAATCTTTTGGATCAGAAAGACCGCATGAATACCATATACGAACTTTTTTGTATTGTAAGGCCGAAAAAATCATGAGCACCTTATGAATATTGCTTCATTGTGTCTATACCGAATTTTTTTCGATCAGAAGGTTCGCAGAAATACAATATGCAAATGTTTGATCGATAAATATCTATGAATATTCAACACTGGCCGCTCAAATAAGTGTGCATACTGAACTTTCGATTTATCAAGTTCCTATCGAATGTTTGCTATATTAAGCTCTTATAACAGAACTGTGTAGCCTTTTGAAAGTCACCTGGCCACTTCTGTCTGCCTTAAAGAGACACAGCTATTTATTTTATAAAGTGTGATGTTTGCACAATTCTAATACTTGAAGAACCATCAGTCCTATAATTAAGACGTACATTAATCAAAGTCATTGTATACGAACCTTGGATTTGATATCTAATCATTCCAAGAACCGTCCAGGTTGACTAACGTCTGTATAACGCTTTTAATTTTTAATAATTGGGTATTGGCCAATACATATTGTGTTATTTTTATGTATAGGGAATTTTAAGGAAATACTTTTTTTTTTTTTTTTCCGCATCTGCGTGACCCTCGTATCTGTGAGTGCTGATCTAATTCTCAATCCTGAGCCAACATTAATGTCAAGGAAGCCAGAATGGGTTCAAACGCCACATAGGCCTCGGGCCTTGTTTTACATTTCCCAACTCCAATACTACTAAAGTTGGTGAATGGTCTGAGATCCTCCTAGTAAGATAGGAAGCCTCTCTAACCCTATCCAATAATGCAGGGGATCCCAATATTAAATCAATTCTGGACAAAGAGTTATGTGAGGAGGAGTAGCATGAGTACTGTTGTACTCCTGGGTGTTTTATTCTCCAAATATCACAGAGGTCAATTTCCATCAGTAATCTGCTCAGTGAGGTAGGAGATGATTCCAAAGTCCCCCCTCCTGGATGAAATTTGTCAAGGGCTTTATCAAGATACATGTTAAAATCCCCTACCATTAGAATAGTATATTATAGAATAGTATAGATATTTAGCAGTAAAGTTTAACACTTTTTTCAATATTTCACTTGAGTATGGAAGGGGAATATATACAGTGACCAATATCATTCGGAACTGAAATATAGTACAATCAAGACATATGAATCATCCCTCAGCATCAATGAATACTTTATTAGAAGTGAATGGAAGACTCCTATGTACAAGGACACAAACACCCCTTGATTGGGTGGAATATGTTGAATGAAATTCATGTGCCAGCCATGCTCTGTGTACAAGATGTGTTTTATCTGAAGTAAGATGGGTTTCAGATAAACAGAGAATAGCTGGCTGATGGACTTGCAAGGCATGAAGTATAACATTACGCTTTGCAGTTTGGCCCATCCCCCGTATATTCCAAGCTATAAACTTAAGAGTCCCCATCTTCAAGCCTATTCCAAAATTGTAGTCGGCTATCACTTCGATCTCTTATATCGATAATACAAGGCTTTATATACCATTCGTCATCTGTCTCAAGTACTCCAATTAACTCACCCATTTCCCAACATAAAACAGTAGAACAAACAGACATTTCTCCTATTAAGAGGAGAACTGGGGTATTAAAAATACCTGAACCCGAAAAAGAACAGCAGTCCTGGGGGGCGTGGCTAGCCGGACATGTGAGCGGACGTGAGCTTCAAGGCTCCTGCACTGCCTCAGCCATTTATCCGACACAAACAGCCTGAATCTGGGTATATTGTGGACTAAGTTGCACCTAAAGGTCCAGGGACCTTTCTGCTACCTGTAGGCACCTGTATTCCGCCGCCATGTCCAGGAGGAGGGACGGGAGAGGAGCCGGAAAAAATTTGCAAGATGGCGCTGGGGCTGCCACGCCAAAGCGCTGGGACCGCGTGTGTGACTTACAGCAAGATGCGGACGAGAGGCTGAGTCAGTACACGCACACCCTGGTGCTCCCCAGTGTGAGATATGCCTCGGACGCCAACTGTGAGTCCTCCCTGACTGATGGGGGAAGGGATTCAGACGGGGATGAGACCGGAGAGGTGATGGGTCTGAAACGGCACCCTAACAGATTTGCCGCCATACAGGATCAAGATGGGCTGAGGACCCAGATATGGAGGAGCCGACTATCAAGGACGTTCTCCAGGCCATTTCTAAGTGGGGCAAGTCACTTAATGGTATGTCCATGCAGATGGGAGCCATTAAGGAAGATATATCTATTGTCAGGCATGATCTGCGAAAAAATGGCAGACCGTACTACGTCTCTAGAGGATCGTATGGGAGACATAGAAGATGCAGTGCACCCTCTTAAAAGAGACTCTGCAGATCACTCCCGCAGAATTGATGTAATCTCTACTAAACAAGATGATCTGGAAAATTGGCTGAGACTAAATAATGTGCGGCTAGTTGGAGTGCCTGAGAAAGTGGAAGGCTCTAACCCCACAGAATTTTTTGAAAACTGGCTCAAAGAACAGTTTACAGGAGGTGTCCTGACCCCTTTATTTGCCATTGAACGTGCGCACAGAGTCCCCACCAGGCCTCTACCACCAGGAGCGCCACCACGACCGGTTCTCATGAAAGTGCTCCATTATAGGGATCGTGACTCTATTCTGCGCAAGGCCAGAGACCTGCCTGATATTTCTATCGACGGCCACAGGGTGTCCTTTTTCCCCGACTTCTCTATGGAAGTTCAGAAGAGGAGGTCTAGATTCCTGGATGTAAAGCGACGTCTGAGGGAGCTGGGAGCAACGTACTCTATGCTGTATCCGGCCAGGCTTAGGATAGCGGCTCTTGGATCCACAAGCTTCTTTAAAGACCCGAAGGAGGCATCTAAATGGCTGGACCGTCTTGAAAGACAACTTCGGGCGGAAAAGAACCAGGGCGACAGAGGTCTACAGTACATGCTGACATTGTATATTCTGGGTGTTGAACACCGGCTGTGTAGAAGTACACAGGCGGCTGCAAGCGTCTATACTTAGCCCCTGCCAGCTTTAAGTTACTGGTGGGAGCTAAGATACTGGAGTAATGCAAAATGCATAGAGTTTCTTACATTGCTAATATTGTCCATATCAATAATAACTGAGGTCAAGTACAGGATGTTGTTCATGCTGTTCGTATCACTATTTTTCACTGTTTCACAGTTTGTATTTGAAGTTGTGAATCACGGAAGCGTTCATTTCCGCCATGCCAGGGATTGCGGGGGTTATGGAATTTGCTCTACCAATACATAGTTTAACTGCCCACAGACCTTAGTACTAAGGTTGTTGTGCATTTTCATACGTATACAATATTATCTAATGACATTATAACCAAAATGAATGCTCATCTCATTGCCTTTAAGAATAAAATCAGCCTGAACCAAAGTTCTATTATGTGGCTGAGGAAGCCAAGATGAGTTCATGGCAAGTTCAGTTTATATAAAAAAATAACTGAACATAAACGGACATTGTATTTAAAAGTGATTACTAAAGATATGGGATTATCTATAAGGAGTAAACTAACTTCCTCAGACATGTCTGTCTGAAGGGAACAAGGTTGTTTCAGGGATAAGCCATGACGTGATAAGGGTTCATATCCTTGAGGCACACCTGCTGTATGAGGTTCAATTTATATATTTATAATTATATTATATATATCTCTGGTATATTTAGTTTACAACATATTTTAGCCAATAATCCGTATAATGTGTTGTCTATGTGTAACAATGTATCGATTTATATATATGTTATACCATGTGTTTTTCATTTAGAATGTATTGTGGAAGGTACAGAAACATTGAAGTAAGTTTATGTTAATTGGATTTCTGAGAAGAGTAAATGTTATTTCAAAACAATAGTTATTCATGGATGTAGATAAATGAAATGTACAAATTTCGATGCCAAGCATCAAAGCCGTTTTATATAAAATTTTCATCAAGTCAACCTATATTTCAAAAAGATAGGAGAAGACAGCCAACTCCAACAAGTCCAGGATATAGGTAATTAAAAGTGTCAGGAAAAGACCTTCCTCAATGATGTATATTAAGAAGGTCAACGAAGTCATGTGAACGTATTATTAGATATTTAATTTTAATACTTAAAAGTTGTGATGTTCATCTGCAGTACCATCTGGAGGCAGATGGACAATATTATATTATTTGTTCTATGCCATATTAGGAGTTAATATGACATCATGGTGTTATTAGCATGTGAATACACCCACCTTACCTGATTGGAATTCCCTAATCTAAAGGGGATGATTCTTAGATAAGGGGGGAATAATTACTCGTGTGCGGAGCAGCAAGGGAGATCCATATAGATCCATGAATCCATATTAAGCCATAGATCCATCCATCTATTCAATCAAAAAGAAAACTTTACCAGAAGAAACTTGGATTCTTTTTTTGGATTACTAGGAAAGTTCTTCAGAACTGGTCCCACCTGAACTCTGTCTACCTTTGACCCGGTAACGTATATTTTGTTTACTACTCGTGATATTAATAAGATATTTCTCTCGGTATATAGCCAAGAGTTCCCATACTGTGGGAATATATAGTGTTAGGCGCCTCCATAATGCTGATTATTCTCTTAGCAAAGATGCATATTGTTAATGGAAGATCTGACATTATTTGAAAAGAGGACTAAAACCCTTGGGAAGTTATTTTCCATAGTCTGATTGCCGAGCTGAATATTTTATCATATTAATAGCATATATTTTTGATTAGTCATAGGAAAACAGAGTCAAGGGATAACAGTTATTTTCCTGTATAATCCGTGTTTTATTGTTATAGCCTGTTTGATAAACAGAAGATCCTAAGTTTCTCTTGGTATATGAGTTTGTTTGTTAAAAGTATGACACTGGTCGTCATAAATCACTAAGGCCTCTTTCACACTTGCGTTGTCCGGATCCGGCGTGTACTCCACTTGCCGGAATTACACGCCGGATCCGGAAAAACGCAAGTGTACTGAAAGCATTTGAAGACGGAACCGTCTTCCAAATGCGTTCAGTGTTACTATGGCACCCAGGACGCTATTAAAGTCCTGGTTGCCATAGTAGGAGCGGGGGAGCAGTATACTTACAGTCCGTGCGGCTCCCGGGGCGCTCCAGAGTGACGTCAGAGCGCCCCATGCGCATGGATGACGTGATCCATGTGATCACATGATCCATGCGCTTGGGGCGCCCTGACGTCACTCTGGAGCGCCCGGGGAGCCGCACGAACGGTAAGTACACTGCTCCCCCGCTCCCCGCTACACTTTACCATGGCTGCCAGGACTTTAGCGTCTTGGCAGCCATGGTAACCACTCTGAAAAAGCTAAATGTCGGCTCCGGCAATGCGCCGAAACGACGTTTAGCTTAAGGCCGGATCCGGATCAATGCCTTTCAATGGGCATTAATTCCGGATCCGGCCTTGCGGCAAGTGTTCCGGATTTTTGGCCGGAGCAAAAAGCGCTGCATGCTGCGGTATTTTCTCCGGCCAAAAAACGTTCCGTTCCGGAACTGAAGACATCCTGATGCATCCTGAACGGATTTCTCTCCATTCAGAATGCATTAGGATAATCCTTATCAGGATTCTTCCGGCATAGAGCCCCGACGACGGAACTCTATGCCGGAAGACAAGAACGCAAGTGTGAAAGAGCCCTTAGTCACACTGTGATGATCAGATAGGGGTGTGTTAGCACCACCATGGTACATTTTGGGTATTATTTTGTAACTTCATAATTTGTTTTGCAATTGTATTGATTTTATATTCTTTGTTTTATAATAAACGATTATATATTTTTGCATATATAATTGTCCCTTTGTCTCACTGCTTGCACAAATCAAATTAAGATACTTGATAAAATTAACTTAGAGGCGATTATGTCCGCCTGAAGGATAATATAATTTTATGAGGTTTTTTTATCCTCTCTTTTATATAAAGATTCTTTTTATATAGAAGATATATGACATAAATGGAGGTCCGCACCGAGATCGAGTAATATCTTAATTGTGCAAATAATGAAAGGTTCCACATTTCTTCTTGGCTAACCAGTGTGGTGTTACATCTGTGTATTAATTATTGATCAGAAAGATAAGTGCTACAGGCAGTGACCCGGGTAGTGGCTATGCTACAGCAGGTAGTCCACCTAGCCCAACGCAGCTGATCCATAATGTTGTTGAATATATACACTCACGGAACAAAATTGATAAAGATAAAAATGAATGGATTAATGAGCTGCAGGAAAAAGCCAAGGAAGAACGTGGGGAGATATGGCAGTTAGGTGGCATGGTTGAAAGATACCTGACATATATTGATGTGTTACAAGATAATAACAAAAAGGACCAACACCTTTTATGCACATTACCACCTGTTTTGTATGCATTACTGGCGGTCAGTACTCTTTCACAAAAGAGACGTGAATCTGTGCAGGGAATGGAGCTCTATATAGCCCAGCTAGAAGCAGATCTCAGAGTCGCACAGGCCGAGATTAAGGACTTAAAATACAACCTAGATCACAGCCATGATGCATATCAAAGGGCAAAAAGTGACTTAGAGGAGTTACATCTCCGGCATTCCAAAATTCAGCAGACAGGCAAATCAAGCCATACTATAATTGATATTGATCAAGATCCGTCTGATACTGAGGGATTTCCAAACCCTTTCCAAATCTTACGTCCCAACATCTAGACATGTCATCACAGGCTCTTAAAGCAAACTCCATTCCAGACCACAAGCCACCCAGAAGTGATGGCATGATTACACAGGAGGCATTAACCCAATTAAGTCGGGCATTCCAAACTGTAACCACCTTACTAGGTGCCAGCAACACAGAAGCCCCTAGAAGTGTCTCTCTACACATTCCCCTAGAGAGAGATGCAAAAGTTAAATCCCCTGCGCCATATGTGTCTTATGGAAGTGATCAAAGTGCATGTGATTCTGACAGTGATACGGGGAAACGTGTGTCTTATTCCCTACCACGCAGGCATAAGTTTGCCCATAAGAAAGATCAGGGTCGCAGACGACCAACATATGCTGAAGTGGTCTCTAGGAAAAAATCCTCAGTATTCAGAAAAGGATCAGAGTTCCTCAAGCATCATTAAGTTTCTGAATGCCACTGTGCCCAAGTTCTCTAAGAAAGGTTCTCCTCAAATAGAAAACCACTTAGAACTGTATGAGTCCACTATGGATTCTTTAAAGTTGTACTCTGATGTTGACAGGATCAGATTCCTACCATGGGCATTTGATGATAGGTACCGTCATTATTTTATTTCCTTTAGGGATAGAGGAATTCAAAATTGGCAAGATGTTTTGCATGAAATTAAACTAGAATTCGGACCTCACCGAACTATTACTGCTGCAAATCGTGAGATATATAAGCTTACAGAGTCCCAGTGAATTCCATTCTGTCCTTAAAAATGCCTATGGGTTAGCATATAAGTCCCCAAATTGGGAATCTGAAGAGTTTAAGCAGCTGTTCTATGATGCAGAGAGATCTTGATATTGAAGCTCCCTTGGATAGGTTGGTGAGAGCTGCCACCACATTGTATAATATCAGTGAGTGCCATGCTACAGGTGAGAGGAGGTTCAAATCCCCAGAGCAAAATGTAGCTGAAGCTAAGGTAAACCCTAGCTTGGGATTTGAAACGCAGCCACGTAAATACCCTCAATCTACAGGACCTGTCCAACAAACCCAGCGACAACAGTTAGGACCCAAACAGATAAAACCCCAAAACCTCAATGGGTCAGAGGGAGATAATTCTGGTTCTGAAAGGTCTAACTACCGTCCCTATTACAATAGGGGTCCCCAGGGATATAGGCCCTTTAACAATAGGGGTTCACAGGGATACAGGAACTGAAACAACAGGCCCAGACAACAGAGGGAAGATAGGCAGGAACCCTCAAATTCACCTAGGAGTAGGTCACCCACCAATAACCAGGCCGCCCCACAAAATCAAAATGTACGCAAACCAAACAGGTTTGATCAACTGGCTGAACAAATGACCTAGCTTTATGACATTGTAAGCCCCATAAAGCAAATAGGGCAGGGTCAGAGCCCAGGCCAACGCAAGGTTATCAAGGTGGTTGAGAGAGAATCTAAATTGATTTCTAAAAATATTTTGCCTTGCAGTGCTCCTGACCCTAAAGTTGGGGCCAGGGAGGAGGTGTCTAATATGTTATCTATTTTGCAGACTAATCTTGTCGATCCATACAATCCTGTGTATTCTCCAACGAGTGATCCTATCGTATCAGCGTCAAGCTGTGAACCGTCTATAAACTGTGACTTAGTCCAGTTTTCCCCAAAGGTGGGGGCTTCCACTCCTGTTCCCTGCAGCAGGAATGTGAAGGATTCAACAGAGGTCGCGACGCTGCAGAGAGGTCACGCTTTCAGAAAACAGGAAAAGAACACTCACCCTAACTTCCTATGTGATTTGTTTCACGTCAAAGGCCGATATTTCGTGGACTCTTATCTTCAAGATGAGCATATCGGGCCGATCAGGGGTTTAATTGATACAGGATCACAGGCAACTATCTTATCACATAGTTATTTCCAACAGGTTCTGGATTTAACAGCAAAGAGACTGAAATTGAAATCGTTCGATGGTTCACGATGTCACGATCCTGAAAAATGGTAAGCCAGAGGAAGCTGTCAACGGTGCCGCTCATATCATTACCATCCAGAAGGACAGAATCGAGAAGATAACCCTGGATGAGGATGTATTGACTATTTCCCTTGAAGGGGAAAGTTACGAAGTCGCGGACCTGGCCAAGTATACTCAATCCATGGTACAGATTGAAAAGGTCAATGACAATTTATTGATTCCCATACAGGTGAACAATATAGCCCGGGTGAAATATGCAAAGTTGGATCTGAAATCCGAAGCCAGCTACATAAGCTTAGGACTCTTAAAACAGGTCACCAATCCTAAAATGATAAAAAATTTCCTCTCCACAGGAACAATGGGTTCATGATCTGGATGGAGATTCCCAGAGTCATAATGTGGTTGCAAAATGTCTTTTGTCTATCTCCATAGGAAGTAAGACTACAGAACATGTTTTCATCGTGTTGAATGAACCACGGCATCAGATGTATATGGGTAATGACCTTCTGCACAGATTTGCCGTGCAGATTGATCTAGTAAATAATACCCTCTGGTCCAGATTACCGGGAAACCCAGAGGGATTCCAGGATGTGAAGCAAGCCTTGAGATGGGGACAACAGATGCTCTATGCCGTGAGTATCATGGTTGCTGAGGAGGTTAAAATCCCTGAAGGATGTAAACCATTTATTCTTCCCATTCAAGTGAAGAAGGGACAAACTCTGAAGAACGCAGACGCTTTGATCTGTTTGTCCAACCAGATGCAGCAACTCGGCCTACAGGTAAAACCCACTCCTATAATTAACATCCATCAGGATCCATTGCACATGATAATCCATAACATGGCTCCCCATAGCATATCCCTGCAGAAGAACACAGTAATTGGTCTAGCTATGGATTCTGAATACTATACTTTTGGATTCCAGAATGATGTAATTGGACTTATTCCTGATGAATACCTAACAGAAGAGCAAGTAGTGGAACAATGTTTTTCCTCAACACCTGAGGGATTATTCAATATCCACTCTGTTTATCCTTTCAGTTCTGAAGAAGGTACATGCCACATCGAAGAGTCATCATTGGTTTTCAACCAGGAGATCGATGAAAAGGAGTACGAGTCATGCCAACAAGGAAAGGATAAGGTACGCTACACCCAAAATGATTTAACCAGTGAGCTTAAAGAAACTTACGAGTTAAGTCAGCCTGAAATCTTTCCAGAATTTCAGGAACGGGTAGAAGAGCAAATATCTATAGCTAACGCGTGCTCCAATGAGTCAGAGCGTCAACAGCTAAAGGAGCTCTTCACAGAATTCCAGGACATGTTTGCCAAGGATTCTTACGATTGTGGGGAAACAGACCTGCATGTCGCGAGAATCCAGACAGATCCTGATGCACCCCCTGTATTTGTCAAACAATATCGACTTCCGCTGGCGGCTTACGAGTCCCTATCGGAAATCGTCAAAAACCTGGAGAGGAGGGGCATCATCCGTCCGATACATAGCTCGTTCAAGCATCCTATACTTGGAGTCCTCAAACCCAACGGTCATTTTCCTCTCTGCTCGGACCTAAGACAATTAAACAAACGTGTTTACATGTCCGGATGGCCCGTGCCATACATTGACCAGTGTTTGGCGCAAATTCAAGGATCCAAAATTTTCACCACCCTTGACTGTGCACAAGGATATTGGACGATTAAAGTGGATGAAAGGGATCAGTACAAACTGGCCTTTACATTTGGAAAGACAATATGCATGAACCCGACTGCCCTTCGGGTACATAAATGCGGGCCATGAATTTGCTGTGTTCATGCATAAGGCAATGCCTGATGCCACTGAACAAGGTACCTTATCCTATGTGGATGACATTTTAATCAAAAGCACGAGTTTTGAGGGACACATTGTAGAACTGAGGCATGTACTAACCCAACTGAGAAAAGCTGGTGTGAAACTTTCTTTGCAGAAGGCTCAATGGTGTCGTGCCAAGGTTAATTTCTTAGGTCATGAAATCACTGCTGATGGAATCAACCCACAGAAGAAGAAGGTGGAAGCAGTGACCAAGACAAAATCTCCTACAAATCTCAAGGAGTTGAGATCCTTCTTGGGCATGATGAACTATTCCCGTAAGTTTATAGATAATTATGCCGAAATTACAAAACCTCTCTTGCAGTTGCTGAAGAAAGGAGTGAAATGGGAATGGAGTGAGCGTCATGAGCAAGCTGTGAATGAACTCAAGGCCAAGCTTATCCAGGCCCCATGCCTTGCATATCCAGAGGGTGGAAAACCTTTCTTCGTGGAAACAGGTTTCACTGACAAAAGCATGAGTGCAGTCCTTTTCCAGAAAAAGGAAAACCTGAACAAGATCATCGCCTATGCCAGCAAATCCTTTTCACTGGTTGAGGTAAAATTCAACAGTTGTGAGAAAGCATTACTGTCAACAGTGTGGGCTTTACAATATTTCAGGAGTTTTATCCAAGGTGAAAAGATCATTGTGGAAACTGCACATCAACCACTGCAATATTTGCAAAGTGACAGGATCAAGGATGGAAATCTGTTAAAACAGCAGGATAACCGCCTGGACGATGTCCTTAATGGGATGGCCATTGGATATCAGGTATAAACAAAATAATAGGAACCCAGTTGCTCAAGGATTAGCTAAACTGCATGATTGTTCCAATGCGGAACAGGGAGGTAAGTCACCAGAAAATGATTTCTTGGAGGAACAATCATCATCCCATATAAATCTTATGAAGAGGAGTACTGCAAATCACTGGTTGCAAGTGTCGGAATTGCATGGAATAATATATTCCGGGACATATCGGTCGGATAAAAAATTGGCCCCAAAAGTAGCCAAGTCGCAGAACTCACCGCTGTGTACAAAGCCGTACAAATGGCTATCGAATATGATATTAAAGAGTTTTCCATAATCACAGATTCTGATTATATCCGTAATAGCTTTGTGGAGTATTTCCCCGGATGGAAAAGATCCAACATGATGAGAAGCAATAACAAGCCAGTCAAGCATGGTAAGATGTTTTGTAAAATCGATGAAATGGTTATTACCCACAGTCTTACAATTTACTGGAAAAAGGTAAAGGGTCATTCAAAGTATCCAGGTATGGATAAGGAAGGAAATGACCTAGCAGACTCCCTCGCTAAACAAGCAGCCATCAATGGAGAAGTGTTGGATGTGGATGATCTCATGGGAACTATCCAAGTGGATGCAACAACAAGAAGTCAGGCCCAAAAGGGAACTGAAGCGAATGTGTTGCAATGGAGATAAGATCCGATTATTGGTACTTTTTATAAACACATCGAAGATCCACAGAATTGTCCGATAAATACGGAAGATTGCGATGGCAAAGAGGAGTTACGGATGTTGATGAAGGGTAAGTCCCAATTTTCGTTACAGGATGGATTGTTGATTAGGACCTCGAAGAATGGTATCACACAATGGGTAGTACCCGCAACATACCGAGGTTTGATGCTACAACACGCCCATGATGCCCCCACAGCTGGTCACTGAGGTGAGAAGTTGACGTACAAGTTGTTACGGGACTACGCTTATTGGCCACATATGTTGCAAGATGTCCGCACGTATTGTCAAGGATGTCTAATCTGTCCTCAATTTCCGCCACAGACACCCACTCATCGAGCGCCGCTGATGAAAAGGGGGATGTCCATGCCATGGTCAGACATCCAAATTGACTTCATCGGACCAGTAACAACCTCATCAAAAGGCAACAGATACATGCTAACCGTGACTTGCTTGTTCACAAAATGGGTGGAATGTTTGCCTTGTAAAACATGCAGTTCAAGCGTATGTGCATCTCTTATCATTAACCACATATTTTCCAGGTTTGGTCTTCCCCCAACGCATCGAGTCCGATCGTGGAAGTCATTTCACTAGTGAGGTGATGACAAAGATGTGGGAGATACTGGGGGTAAAAAGGAAGCTGCATATAGCTTATCGGCCAGCCTTTAGTGGTGGAGTGGAACGCTACAACCAATCCATTGTGAACATGCTAAAAAAGTTTGTCAATGAATCCGGTAAGGACTGGGATGTCAAATTGCCTTTGGTTCTTATGGCCATCAGAGCCACCCCAAGTGCAGCAACCAAACTTTCTCCCTTCAAAATGATCACAGGCAGGAGGATGGTGTTACCCCAACATTTTCTATACCGGACGACAGACCACAATTTAATAAATGCTACAACATCTCATCAATATGTGGAAAATCTACGCAAGCACCTTCAGCATGCTTTTGCATTCGCCCAGAAGAATATAGAGAAAGCCGCGATAAGTGCTAAGACATACTATGATCTGAAGACCACACAGAAGGAATATCAAATTTCCGATCAGGTTTATCTCTATAACTTCGCTCGGGATCAAGTGAAGGAGAGAGAGTTTTTACCTTCCTGGAAAGGACCTTATGTCATCACTGACAAGTTGTCACCTGTGGTCTACAAGATAAAAATCCCTAAGGGGGGTGAATTTGTAGAAAAATGGGTGCACATTAACCAGTTACGTGTTTGTCATCCTAGCTCATGACTTCGCGAGATAGAAGAAGTTGGATGAAGAGAGGTGAAGAGATTTTACGGTTCCAGCTAAAGACGGAAACCAGGATTGGTATTGTATGAACAAACGTGTACTAACCATCCTCATGTGTGTTTCCTCCATAACTAAACATCTCTTAACTTACCTTTAAAACTGAGAACTTACTCTGTTCAAGAAAAGAACCTATGCCAATCAAAGATACATGATAGCATTAACCTTTTTCTTGCAGGATAAAAAGTGAAAGATGCAGGTATTCATATGTGTCATACAATTTTATAGGTACAAGATGCTGACTAAGATGATCGCCATCGTTTATATCATCCTAATCTTGGGGAAGGAGTTCCACGCCTAGCCGATTGCTGTGCCAGGTCCTTCATCCGGGATCATGCCGCAGGACACCGCAGGATTCATACTGACGAACAAGAGGATTCTATCCCAGAAGATCTACATCAGCCTGGTTCCATGTGTTTTCGTTGAAACACAATTCAACGTGTCTGAGATCATGTCGCCGGAAATCCAAGCCTGGTACCAGACGCACATCGGATATTCCCAAGAACGGATTACGCAAATACTGGAGCAAGTGAGAAAGACCTTGACCAGAGAGGAGTTTTCTACAAACCAAAGACCAAAGCGATTCATTTCTGCAATCGTAGCCGCTATAATCTTTAGCGTAGTGGGCACTGTCATTGCCACAGGTATAACAGTTGCCAATTCCATCTCTATCAAGACATTTGAACTCGAAATTGGTTAATTGAAAAGGAACCTAATAAACATTCATGCAGAGATGGAGAATCAAAACAAACATTTATCGAACTTATATACTGTTTTGCAGGATCCTGGGATGGTTGAATTTATTGACCATCCAAGTGGTGCGTTAGATAAGATTCTTCAAAAAGACTTTGGCCAAGTTATAGTACAAGCAAGATTCACACACCCAATCTTTAGAGGATTCCATACGAAAAGCCTTTTTAGACATTGCAAATACATTCACACATTATGGAACATTTTGGAATGAAGGGCGATTTGTTGTGCATTTTCATACGTATACAATATTATCTAATGACATTATAACCAAAATGAATGCTCATCTCATTGCCTTTAAGAATAAAATCAGCCTGAACCAAAGTTCTATTATGTGGCTGAGGAAGCCAAGATGAGTTCATGGCAAGTTCAGTTTATATAAAAAAATAACTGTGAACATAAACGGACATTGTATTTAAAAGTTATTACTAAAGATATGGGATTATCTATAAGGAGTAAACCAACTTCCTCAGACTTGTCTGTCTGAAGGGAACAAGGTTGTTTCATGGATAAGCCATGATGTGATAAGGGTTCATATCCTTGAGGCACACCTCCTGTATGAGGTTCAATTTATATATTCATAATTATATTATATCTCTGTATGGTACATTTAGTTTTCAACATATTTTAACCAATAATCCGTATAATGTGTTGTCTATGTGTAACAATGTATCGATTTATATATATGTTATACCATGTGTTTATCATTTAGAATGTATTGTGGAAGGTACAGAAACATTGAAGTAAGTTTATGTTAATTGGATTTCTGAGAAGAGTAAATGTTATTTCAAAACAATAGTTATTCATGGATGTAGATAAATGAAATGTACAAATTCCGATGCCAAGCATCAAAGCCGTTATATAAAATTTTCATCAAGTCAACCTATATTTTAAAAAGATAGGAGAAGACAGCCAACTCCAACAAGTCCAGGATATAGGTAATTTAAAGTGTCAGGAAAAGACCTTCCTCAATGATGTATATTAAGAAGGTCAACGAGGTCATATGAACGTATTATTAGATATTTAATTTTAATGCTTAAAAGTTGTGATGTTCATCTGCAGTACCGCAGTGCAATCTGGAGGCAGATGGACAATATTATATTATTTCATTATTTGTTCTATGCCATATTAGGAGTTAATATGACATCATGGTGTTATTAGCATGCGAATACACCCACCTTACCTGATTGGGAATCCCTAATCTAAAGGGGATGATTCTTAGATAAGGGGGGGAATAATTACTTGTGTGCGGAGCAGCAAGGGAGATACAGATAGATCCAGAGAGATCCATATAGATCCATGAATCCATATTAGGCCATCCATCCATCCATTCTATCAAAAAGAAAACTTTACCAGAAGAAACTTGGATTATCTTTTTGGATTACTAGGAAAGTTCTTCAGAACTGGTCCCATCTGAACTCTGTCTACCTTTGACCCGGTAACGTATATTTTGTTTACTACTCGTGATATTAATAAGATATTTCTCTCGGTATATAGCCAAGTGTTCCCATACTGTGGGAATATATAGTGTTAGGCATAATGCTGATTATTCTCTTAGCAAAGATGCATATTGTTAATGGAAGATCTGACATTATTTGAAAAGAGGACTAAAACCCTTGGGAAGTTATTTTCCATAGTCTGATTGCCGAGCTGAATATTTTATCATATTAATTTCATATATTTTTGATTGGTTATAGGAAAACAGAGTCGAGGGATAACCGTTATTTTCCTGTATAATCCGTGTTTTATTGTTATAGCCTGTTTGATAACAGAGGATCCTAAGTTTCTCTTGGTATATGAGTCTTTGTTAAAAGTATGACACTGGTAGTCATAAATCACTAAGTCACACTGTGCTGATCAGATAGGGGTGTGTTAGCACCACCGTGTGGTACATTTTGGGTATTATTTTGTAACTTCATAATTTGTTTTGCAATTGTATTGATTTTATATTCTTTGTTTTATAATAAACAATTATATATTTTTGCATATATAATTGTCCCTTTGTCTCACTGCTTGCACAAATCAAATTAAGATACTTGATAAAATGAACTTAGAGGCGATTATGTCCGCCTTAAGGATAATATAATTTTATGTATTTTTTTATCCTCTCTTTTATATGAAGATTCTTTTTATATAGAAGATATATGACAAGGTGTATTGGTGGGATCTGCTATTTAAGTAAGGGGAGGGATGTTCTCTAGGTTGGGGAAGGGGGAGGGGAGTTGGGGAAAAATGGTCCCAGGTCCGTATACTTGTCTCAATGGGTAATGGAACCTATAGAATGTATATTGCTTTATCCGTTTCAGCTATGGTACCCTATATTTAAATATGGCTAACCCTGTGAATTTTCTTAGCTGGAACGTTCGAGGGGTTAAGGATGCCATTAAAAGGAAGGCCATTATTCAGAGTGTTAAAGTGTACCACCCTACGGTCTGCTGCCTACAGGAGACGCACCTCCTTGCAGAGCAATCCCATTTGCTTACCCCTAGGTGGGCGAGTCATTGTTATCATGCTACTTACTCATATGCAAGGGGAGTAAGTATACTGATCCACAGACAGCTAGTTTTTAGCTGCATAGATAAGAGGATTGATACAGATGGATGTTATGTCTTCCTTTATAGCAAACTTTTTAATGTCCCATGTATTATATGTAGGGTATACATACCACCGCAATATTCCCCGCTTGTAATTAAAAAGTTGATGGCTTTTCTGTCTGATTATCCTGATACTCCAGCACTGATAATGGGGGAATTTAACAACGTAATATGTCCTACATGGGATAGACTGTCCACTTCTGCGTCACAATCGGAGGGGCTGCTTACCCCTTATGGGAGACTTCTAGATGAAGTGTCCCTGATGGATTTTTGGAGTCTGCGCAACCCACCGGTACGTCAGTACTCTTGCTGCTCCAGCACGTACCAAACACTGTCCAGAATAGATTTAGCTCTTGAGAATGAGGCAATGGGCTGCCGTATCTGCGATGTCCGATATCTAACCAGGCAACTGTCAGACCATTCTCCCATATTAGTGTCTGCTAACTTTCTACCCCCCGGAACTGGAGGTAGGTCATTATGGAAATTCAATCCATTTTGGCTGTCGGTTATACCCACAGTCTCAAATATTAGGGACATGTTAAAAGAGTTTTTTGCCCTTAATCTTCCAGGAGCTTCGTCACTGGTAGTCTGGGATAACATGAAAGCCTTTTTGAGGGGAGTACTTATCGCAGAGGTTAATAAAAAGCGAAATGAATCCCGAGTGACGGTAAAAACATTAGAACGACAAACAGTTGAGGCGGAAACACAATATGTCATACAGCCCACGGAAGGGTATAGAACCCAATGGCAGGAAGCACAACGTAAACTGAATGATAAACTTCTTCTCAAAGCAAAAAACAAAGTTTTTTCCAGAAACAAACGTATTTTGAGGAGGGGGAGAGGACAGGTAAATTACTGGCATTGCTCTCCAAAGCGCAGCAGCAATGTTTGTTTTCTTTACGTTGTTGAAAAAATCTTCAATAAAAACAACCTGATTTAAAAAAAAAAATACCTGAACTCTAATATAGCAAGCAATCAAAACTGTCAATAGATCAACTATTACAGTAAGAATACTCTGCTTTGAACTCTGGCAAAGCATATGTTTTTACCAATCTCCTACTCCCTGCTATTAGAGATATAAACATTATAACTAACAGTGGTATGTGGCTCTTATTTACAGTAGGTAATTTCTGGACAACTGTTATATTTTTCTTCCCATTATTTTCATAAGCAGCCTTGCTGCAAGAATTTGTGAACTAATAAGCAGCATGGCAATTCTACTATTATAACCACATTAATTCCTGTAAGAAAACTGAGGTAGATATTAAAGCATTGTTGAAGGCACACGGTGAACTTTTCCCACGCAAATCTCCTTCATGCACATCTAGCCGTTGGCAAGCATCTTCCGGATTATCAAACATATGAGTTTTTTCTTTTGCAACCACCCGCAATTTTGCCGGATATAACATTGAGTAAGGAAGCTGTAGAATCCGCAGCCTTTTCTTAATGTCCAGAAAACGAGCACGTCTCTTCTTAACTTCAGCATAAAAGTCCGGGAATAAGGAGATCCGGCTACCGTTTATGGTGAGATCTGTACAGTCCCTGGCACCTCTCAGGATGGCATCTCGATCCCTGAAGTGTAGAACTTTAAGCAGTAGTGGTCTCGGTGGCGCCCCCGATGGTGGAGGGCGAAACGGTACACGATGTGCACGCTCAACAGCAAAGAACGGAGACAGCTTATCTTTGTCAAACTTTTCTATTATCCACTTTTCTACAAATGTAACTGCGCCCAATTTCTCCGCTCGTTCAGGCACTCCAATCATACGGATATTACTACGTCGCAGCCAATTTTCCATGCCATCTGTTTTGGATATGAGCAGCGTGACATTATGAATCACGCACTTAAGATCACGCTGTATTGGCGGTACTTGATCTTCCAAGTCACTCACACGTGTCTCCATTATTCCAATTCTCTCCCTCTCTTGCTTCATATCTTGTCTGATAAGCCCAATATCTTCTTTCAGGCCACCCATGTTATTGCTGAGTGAGGCTAGCACTTTATTTTATTTTTTTTGTCAACTATATTTTTTGTAGCAAGATAATCACGAAGCCAATACAAATGTGTTAGGTACATCAGTAATAAGTAAGGATATTATAGTTCCATAGTAACAATCCAGCAGTTGACAGTGACATAAAAAGCAACAACAGAAAAAAAAACGACATTATGCGGCTCATAATTATCACGAAATTAAGACAAGCATAAAGGAGCATTATCAGAGAACAAGAGAGACAGAAAAGAGGTGAAGGTGGAGAGAGAAGAAAGGAGAGGGGGGGGGGGGGGGAACGACACAGACATCTCGACTATGTGTACTTCAGATCTGGGCTACTCAAAATACCCAAGGTATTACTTGTCCAGTGGGTAATAGGAGGAGGACAACCAGGTCTCCCAAGTCAAGAGGAATTTGTGGTGGGATCTACATGCTCTACTACACATCTCTTCAAATCTGCAGATTTGTCCTATTTTTTTTTAACCATTGCTCCACTGAAGGGGGAGATGTATCCAACCATCTCAGGGGGACAAGGGACTTAGCCGCCGTTAGGAGGTGTGTTGTTAAGTTTGAGGAAGAAGGTCTATAGTCTTCCGTTACACAGTCTAAGAGTACTATAGAGGGGGTTAGAGCTAGTTGTTTACTCCTTAAATCATTTATCACTCGTTCCACCTCCTCCCAATATGGTCTAATTAGAGAGCAAGACCACCAAAGGTGGGTAAGCGTCCCAATCTGTGTCTTGCACCTCCAGCATAGGTTTGTGGAAGAAAGGCCATGAGTGTAAAGGAATTCATGCATCCTATACCACCTAGAGACAATATTGTAGTGGCATCCCTGAAGCCTAACGCATCTAGAGTGTCCATGGCAGTTTTGGAGTATGTGTGACTTTTCAGCATTTGTCAGGGTGATGTTCAGCTCTTTTTCCCAGGAGGCAATAAATCCCGGTGTGCCAGTATCAATGGTATCTCTACAGATAGACAGCAGTTTCGACAGTTTCTTTCCATGTCCTTCAGGGGTTATTATAGAGGACTCGAAAGTCGTAAATTCCCTGAACGGGTAGAATTTACTTATAAAATCTCTACAGCAGCTATTGAAATGAGCTATGTGTAAAAATGTAAGTGTGAACCTTGGCATATATTTTCGCTAAGTCTGGAACCACTCTGCCCACAAGAAACTCCCTGACAGAAAGATGGTCAAGATGGTCCCACATTGGTTTAAAGGACTGTGATTCTTTCCCTACAACCACAGGTATTAAACTCGCAGGAAGCAACGGGGAGGGTGTTGGAGCAAGATGCGGGGCGAGGGTCCTCCAGGTGTGCGAGGCCCCTCTAAACAAAAGCCCTGCATCAGATTTAGCAGTCTGGCTATTGGGTTTAAGAGGGATCCACAAGTTTTTAAGCGAGTCTTCTTTTAGGATGTCCGCCGCATCTGTCCTTCTAGAAATACTATCAGTTACAGTGGTTAAGTTTAACCATTGCCTAAGTTGTATTGCTTTATATAAGTTCTGGACATCAGGTAAACCCAGTCCCCCCTTGTTTTTGGCTTTAGTTAGTAGTGAGTGAGCTAGACGCGGTCTTTTTTGTTTCCACAGAAATTTCGAGAAGAGGGACCTCATAGATTTAAAAAAGAATTGGGGCAGTGCGATTGGGAGCATCTGTAGTTTATATGTTATCTTGGGGATTACATACATTTGTATAAAGTTTTTCCTTCCAATCCACGAAATTAGAGGTATATCATATTCTGTCAAAATGGACTGGACATCTTTTAAAAGAGGCTTGAAGTTCGTGTCATATATTTTGGATAGATTAGGTGGAATATGGACCCCTAGGTATTTAATCGTGGATGTGGCCCAGGCGAAGCGCGATACGGTTTTGAGTAGTCAGGTGAGTCTCTTATTAAGTGATATATTTAAAATCTCAGATTTTGCTACATTAACTTTGAAGTTTGATACCTCGCTGAACCTATCAAAGATCTGTACAAGTGCAGGCAATCCTCTCATGGGGTCAGTTAGTAGGAAGAGTAGATCATCAGCAAATGCTAACATCTTTAGCTCTCCTTTGAGTGTGGGAATTCCCCTGATTTGGGGGTGCTGTCTGACACATTGTAACATGGCTTCCATTGCCAGAATGAACAGCGAAGGGGACAGTGGGCATCCTTGACGCGTACCATTCGTGATCAGAAAGGGGGAAGATAGGTGCTCATTGACTATTATGGAGCTGACGGTTGAGAATAAAGTGTAAATATCGCTTTCAAAAAAGGGGTCAGGAAGCCAAATTTGAGTAAGGTAGATTCCAAAAACGTCCAACTCACTCTATCAAAAGCCTTCTCGGCGTCTACACCAAGAAGGACCATTGGAGTGTGTGTGGAGTGAACATGGTGTATAGCTGTCAAAAGTTTAACAGTATTAGTCCTTCCCTCCCTCCCTGGGACAAAACCGGATTGTTCCTTTCCTATGAGGTGCGGAAGCAGTACCTTGATCCGGGTGGACAGAAGCTTTGCCCAAATTTTAATATCTAAGTTAAGAAGCGAGATAGGTCTGTAGCTTCCGCACTCCATAGGGTTCTTGCCCTCCTTTGCGATAAGCGTAATATGCGCCTCTTGCGATTGTTTGGGTAGAGACTCCCCTTTCAATAATGAAGCACATAATTTGGTGAGTTGAGGTGTGAAGATTTCGTTAAATTTTTTATAATGGCGTAAAGGCAGGCCATCTGGGCCAGGGCTCCTACCCGGGGGAAAAGAGGAGATTTTCAGTTACTGGGACTAAGAGAGAATTGACCATAGCCTGATCTAAGCTTGGCATGTTCAGGGCACTCAA
Organism: Bufo bufo; assembly: GCF_905171765.1. Lineage (NCBI taxonomy): Eukaryota > Metazoa > Chordata > Amphibia > Anura > Bufonidae > Bufo > Bufo bufo. The sequence goes on along the minus strand of NC_053389.1, from coordinate 50,489,199 downwards.
AAAGCCATCTGTAGTTGCTTGTTTGGAGGTTACGCTGCTTGCAGGGGATTCCTTCTCAATATTATACAAGGCTGAGTAATATTGTCGAAAAGCCTCAGCTATCTCCATGGGAGATGAGGTCTTTTTTCCCGAATGGTCAATGATCTCATGAATATGCTGTTTCGCTCGTTCCTTTTTTAGCAAGGAGGACATTAGTTTCCCTCCTTTATTTCCATGGGCATATAGCTTAAATCTATGGTGGAGGTATGCCTTAGCTGATTTACACTGGAGGGCGGAAATGAGTTTTTCCCTCAAAGCCTTAAGATCTGAAAGCGTGCTTAGTAACCTGGTACGCTTATGCTCTTTTTCTAGCTCTGCTATCCGAGCCAGTAAGGCATCCACATCTTTTTGTCGATCCCTTTTAAGTTTGGACCCCCAGGAGAGCTTCGTGACTATGTAGGCTAGAACCTTCTCCTGCCAGCTTCTTAGCTCCGCTGCACTCAGATCGGGAACTTGTCGGGTGATATTAATATTATGTGTCCAGTCGAACCTGGGAGGCATGAATTATATGTCCAGTCAGGACTGGGAGGCATGAAGGTGATTTAGGGGGGGGGGGGTAGGGTCTAATGAGTGAAGAGTGATGGAAAAGAGAAAAAAAAAAACTTCATGGTCAACTCATTAGAGTACTAGTTATGCATGCAGGGCATAAAGCCCCCCATGTAATTACAGTTAAAAGCTGCGTAGATTAGATCCTCTCAAGTCAGTTCCCGAGATCAGCAGTTCTTAGATTGGAGACATGACGGATGACGTTATTAATTCTATGTGTCCAGCAAGGGTACGGGGACAGGAAGGTATGAAGGGGAGGAATCGGGTGAGTTATGGAAAGGCATGACAACCATAATACTGTACGTGTCCCAGGCGTGAGGTGAGGAAAGTTTCTGTGTCCTCGTATGGAAATCCAAACGTTTTCCGCCGGCAGGGGTTTAATTCTCATCGATCAGGTGTCTGCTGGAGAAGTGATAGTCCATCTCTAGTATGAAAGTCGCCATACTTGGGTCCCTTTCAGCGATGCAGGGTAGACAAAGTTCCTCTAGAT